>NC_134353.1:623495280-623843780 GCF_048569485.1 Anomaloglossus baeobatrachus
GCGACATCGCTACTGCGATATCATCGGGGTCAAATCGAAAGTGACGCACATCCGGCACCAGTAACGACGTCGCAACGTGTAAAGCCTAGATGCGCCGATAAACAATCGCAAAAGCGTCGTAAATCGGTGATCTGTGTAGCGTCTGACATTTCCATAATGTCGCACCAATAGGAGATACGATGTTGTTCCTCGTTCCTGTGGCAGCACACATCGCTGTTTGCGAAGCGGCAGGAGCGAGGAACATCTCCTTACCTGCCTCCACCGCCAATGCGTAAGGAAGGAGGTTCATCTCCGCCCTTCCGCTTCTATTGGCCGCCTGCTGTGTGACGTCGCTGTGACGCCGCACGACCCGCCCCTTAGGAAGGAGGCGGGTCGCCGGCCAGAGCGACGTCGCAGGGCAGGTAAGTGCATGTGAAGCTGCCGTAGCAATAATGTTCGCTACGGCAGCTATCACAAGATATTGCATGTGCGACGGGGGCGGGTACTATCGCGCTCGGCATCGCGATCATCGGCTAGCGATGTCGCAGCGTGCAAAGTACCCCTAAGGCTAGTCAAAGATTTCTCCTGTGGCCACCAATGTGTGGAATCTAAAGAAATAGAAGGTTAGGCAACCACAATGATAGCATAAGTTGCTCTATTCTGGCTAAGTCCAAACTCACCCGATGAAGTCCATACATAATACATGTAGACTGAGGTTGTCATGCCTACACAACTTCTTAAGAAATAAAACGTGTCCTTTTTATACATACGCACTTTAGGCATAACTGATGCTCAAGGCACATACAATATATCTGTGTTGAGATTTGACATGTCATTATTTCTCAGCACACTAATTGTCACACATTTTTTCTTTCTGTCATTATTGTTTTTTTAGTTGTCGGATCTGAACATAAAGTCTTGAACAACAACTGGTGACATTAGCCTTTATGTATGATAAAGAGGACTTGTCACCAGTTTGTGTCCAATTTTTGTGCTTATTTTATTCCTATTGCTCACCTTAGAATTCTTGTGATTTTCTATATTGTTGTTGTGTTTTATATATACACCATACGGTTCACAAGAAAAAAAGTGATGAAAGGATGAATATTATAGCATGGGGGCTTTATGAATAGTATGCTACATGGTTTATATTGTATGTTAAACAATATTTATACTACTAAGTAGTATTTAGCCTTATTCTTGTTTTTTTAGCATTAATTTTATAAAAATCTCAAATTAAAATTAATTTTATTTTTGTACCTAATCTTGTTTATTGAAATTGTATGCAGTATTTCATTCATAGTATGTTGTCTAGGTTCACCTTTTTCTCTGTTTTAGAATATATGTTAGGGCTTTATGGCTATATGTGTATATATACAGTCATACAGTCATGGCCAAAAGTGTTGGCACCCTTGAAATTTTGTTATACACGTTTAATTCCTTTGTGTGTATTGGAACACCACAAAAATACTGAGAGAAAAAGGCAAATGAGACATAATTTCATACAAACCCCAAAAATGGGCCACAAAAAATTGTTGGCATCTCTACAAAATTGTGGGTAAATACCTTTGTTTCAAGCATGTGATGCTCATTCAAACTCACCTGTGGCAAGTAACAGGTGTGGGCAATATGAAAATCACACGTGAAACTAAATAATAAAAAGGAGAAGTTGACTCAGAGCATTTTTGGTAAAGCACATCATTCTAATGTTTATTGAAAATGGAAGGAGGCCTACAAAGAAAAAACACATTACTTACTGTCAAGTGTGGTAGAGATTCAAACATGTTTTGGGGTTGTTTTTCTGGCTCTGGCATTGGGTGCCTTGACTGTGTGCAAGGCATCATGAGATCAGAAGATTACCAAAGGATTTTGGGTTGCAATATAGTGCGAAATGTCAGAAAGCTGGGCTTGCGTACTAGGTCACAACTGTAGCAGCAGGACAATGACTACAAACATATTTAAAGAAGCACCCAGAGATGGACGGAAACAAATTGCTGTAGAGTTCTGAAGTCGCCATCATGGAATCTGGATCTAAATACCATTGAACAACTATGGAGAGATCTTAAAATTGACTTAAAATATGACACCTGGAGCACTTTGCAAAAGAAGAGGAGTGGTCCAGAATTCCAGGTGAGAGGTGTAAGGAGCTTGTTTATGATTATAAGACGTGATTGATTGCCGTTATTTACTCCAAGAGGTGTGCAACACAATATTAAGTTGCGGATGCCAACAAAAATTTTTTCTGGCCCATTTTTGAGGTTTTGTGTGAAATTGTAAAATTTGCCTTTTTCTCTATTTTTTTGTGTTGTTCCAATACACACAAAGGATATAAACATGTGTACAACAAAACATAAGTAATAGCAATAACTTTCTGGGGAAAATACTTCAATTTCTGGAACACCTTCAAGCATATCAACACTTTCAGCCATAACTGTATATGTATAGATTTTTTATTTTTTTTTATTTTATTTTTACACACAAGTTGATCTGCATGATATGATAAACTATGTTTCTATAGGACAAGACTCATTATCTATACAAGTCCTGCACATGGATTTTATATCCTCCTTTGCCTTTAACATGGAATAATGGTTATGAAATCACTGTTAATAATAAAATATGTTTATGACTACACATTAAGCAAAAATGTATTTTTGTAGACTAAATAAACATGTCTGAAATTGTTATTTTTTTGGCTATTTGATTAATACATAGCAAAAAGGCAATGGTATTTACAAGGTCATAGAAACAAGCAGAATTCTGCAGACTCCCTAAATAAAAGATGTAACTGGTGCAAAATGCTGTTGACACAACTACTTTTAACCTTCTAGTTCAGGGGTGGGGAACTTTTTTCTGCCTGGGGTCATTTGGAAATTTGTACCATCATTTGGGGGCCACACAAAATGATGAACTTGAAACTTATCTTCCTTTGTTTGGTCAAACAATCAATTAACTCAACAATACTGTGGTGGCTGTAGCGTCTTCTCTTTGGTGCGGCTGTGATACTAGGCGATATTGATCTTGTTGCTGCTCAAACTGCCTTTCCAGGTTTGTGTCCGCTGAGACTGCTGTATATACATCTCATAGAAGATGCTGGGGGTATATACGTCCCAGGAGACTCTGGGGGCATATACATCACAGGAGACGCTGGGGGCATATACGTCACAGGAGGGAATGGGGATATACACTAGTGGCCAAAATTGAAACAACACCTACAGTTTTTCAGCATCACCAATCATTAATGAACGTTTTTACTGAAATACTTACTTGAACACACGCCCTCTTCTGTGATATGTATCCTATGTTTGTTTATAGTGAGCTGGGTGTGATTTAAGATGGATATTATGCGATTAAAAGGCAGTTTTTATATTTTAAAGCCAGTTTGTCATCAAAAGGTAAGCAATTACATGTTTTTATTCTGTTATACTGTCTCTGAAATTTATGATATAAAATTGACACGCATTTGATTAACTTTTATTTCACATGCAGCATTAATGACTGCATCTTTGTACGGTAGCCAGCTAATAAAAATTAAGCTTCAATTTAATTTAATAATTAATTAATTAAATTTGCGATTTAACAGTGTGATATAATGACATATTAAGTGATTTTCACCATTTTTTTCGTTAAAATTTAAGATTTTTGAAATATTCAGCAGTATTAGACAGTATTAGTGGTCACCTAAGAAGAGAGCCAAAACTGTTACTTTAAGAGAAGAAGGGTACAGTTACCGGGAAATTGCAACACAAATTGGAAAAGGGATCTCACCGGCCAGCGTTCTCAAAGTGTTTAAGCAGCTTCAAGAGACTGGTTTGATAAAGAATAAACCAGGTAGAGGAAGAAAGAAGGCTACAACTTCTCAGACTGTTAGATACATATGGTCCAACACTGTTATTTAGAACACAATGCATCAATCCCTTAATTGGGACGCTGCATTGTGTAACCGAGCATCTCAAATTGCAGATCAAAAACAGGAGAAAACGAGTAGAAATGCTTCAAACAATATGTATTTTGCATTATTATTTATTAATATATTTTCTATACCAGAAAAGTGATGAAAAAATACATATATAAGTATATACAATGTATAAACAAAGTGAGGCCAGGAGGGAAGATATTAAAAGGCACATACATAACCTGCAAGAGCCCTTGCAGAGCACCCTACAAATTTGCCAGGGAATGACACCTAAGTGTCATACTACATAGTTCAGAAAATGAACATAAAATGTACAATGTATATCTACTGCTGACATAGGTGTTTGAATATCACACAATAAAGAATTGTAACCGAGGTCTGCATATACCTGCTATATAAAGGACACAGTATTTGTCTTATAAAAAGAATATTTTTATATATAGAATTTGCATCAGCAGGGCTCAATACAGACACCAGGTACAAAAGATTTCTTGTATTAAAACCGATAAATCAAACACAGATATATAAATAGTAACAGCAACTAGAGAGCCTGTGTTAATCATTATGTATCAGCAGTAAACAATTGTCACATAATAAGTGAACTATATATATCTTGGTACGTTGTGGTAATTGCAAGGGGGTCCTATCCCCACAATGCCAAATACTGCCAAGCACCTATATATTGCACATTACATCAATCTCATAAAAGTATTATGCCAAAGCAGTAAAGGCATATGTGCCGCAGGAACCCCGTACATACCACAATCTGCAGAGGGATATTACTAGCAGGTTAGTCAGGTGAGAAAGGGTTAAACCCCAGGAACGACTCCAACGTACGTTTCACAAAACCACTTGTGTACTGTTGCTTCGTCAGGGAGTGACTGATCGTCAAAATCGGCAGGTTTAAATAGCCGCCAATCCCATAGAATCAGCTGTATCCTGTCAGGGTATTTAAGCGGCGCATGCGCAGATGGCGCTCCCTAGATCCGGAAACCCCACCAGGCCGTCACGGCGCCAGCGCATGCGCGGGAGCAGGGACGCGTCTCCATAGCACCCGCGCATGCGCACACGCCACCCAGAGACGGCCGGGGGGAAGCCGGACCCGAGGCGCAATGCGCGCACGCGCACATCCATGACCGGTAACAAGAAAAACATAGCATATGTCAAATACCCTAAGGTGCCCACCTTATATTTGCTCCCCAAAATTCATAAGGATGCCCTTGACCCGCCGGGCCGTCCGATCGTGTCTGGATTGGAGGGAATGTGTGACCCAGTGTGTACGTTTATTGATTTCTACCTAAAACCTCTGGTTGAAACACTTCCCTCCTATCTAAAAGACACGACGGACGTGCTCAATAGGGTCAATGGCATCCATATGGAACCTGATATGTTGTTGGTCACGGCGGATGTAGAATCTTTGTATACCTGCATCCGCCATGATGATGGTCTGGCAGCCGCTCAATTCTTCCTTGGGGCCTCCGGTCGGGACAGCGCGATGTGTGATCTGATTCTCCAGCTGCTCCGCTTTATCCTTACCCACAACTTTTTTACGTTTAAAGATTCATTTTACCTGCAGCAACGCGGCACTGCGATGGGTGCGGCCTGTGCGCCCTCGTAAGCCAATCTCTTCCTAGGGTTCTGGGAGAGATCCGTTTTTGGCGACGAGGGTGACCAGGCCGTATCCCATGTGCAGTGCTGGCTCAAGTACATAGATGATTTGTTGATTTTGTGGCAGGGTACGGCGGAGCAGCTTGAGCTTTTTGTGGGCAGACTTGGCATGAACCCATTTAACATCAAACTAACATACAAATATCATAGCAGATGTATTGACTTTTTGGATGTCCTGATTACAGTTGATGACGATAATGTCATCCAGACCGATGTTTTTCGGAAGAGTACATCTGTTAATGCGTTACTTCATGCCTCGTCTGCTCATAACTTATCCACTATTCGCGCTGTCCCCACCGGACAGTTCCTGAGAATGAAGAGAATCTGTTCATCAGATCAAAAATTTGAGGAGCAGGCTGCCGACCTCACACTACGATTCCAAGAAAGAGGGTATAGTAATCGCAGTATTAAGAAGGGTTACCTTAGGGCTAAAAATACTCCAAGATCCCAACTCCTCCTGACGAGACACAAAGACAAAGTAGAGTGCCCTGCGGTCAGATTTATTACTACCTTTAATCATGAATGGCACAATATTCGTGCTATCCTGAACCGCCACTGGTCGATTCTAACATCTGATCCCCTTTTGAGGGACTCTCTCTCCGTCTGCCCTTTAATGACGGCTAGGAGATCGGCTAATCTCCGTGATGTGCTGGTCAGAAGCCATTATGTTCCGCCGGTTTCTAGTTTCTTAGGTCTGACGAATCCTCGGGTTGGTTGCTTTCCATGCGGCCATTGCCTTTCATGCAGCAATGTCTTGCGCAGTTCGGTTTTCTCGTCAGCAGACGGGACGCGCGAATTTCGCATCAGGGATTATATTTCATGTGGCACCTCAAACGTCATTTATTATGCGGTTTGTGGGTGCCCATTGATTTATATTGGCCTGACGTCACGTGAACTACGCGTTCGCGTCCGAGAACATGTAAGGGACATTGTTGCGGCTAAGACTGTGGTTGATATTGCTTCCTTGAAAACCATCCCACGCCATTTCAAGGCCTACCATGGGTGTGATCCGAAATCCCTACTGATACGTGGGATTGAGGTAGTCCATGGTGGCATTAGAGGCGGCAATATCAAGAGAAGGCTAGCCCAACGTGAGACAAGATGGATGGTGACATTGGGTACAGTCACCCCGTCAGGCCTCAATGAGGCTTTAAGTTTTGCCTCCTTTTTGTGACATTGCTCCACCTTTTGTGGGTTTGTTCCCCTCTCTGATCAATGGGAGATGGGTGTTTTTAAATTTTATGTGGTTTCTTTTCATGTATTTACTCTGTTCCCTTTCTTTCCTTTATATGTTCCCTGGAAAATATTAGCTTTGATCCTGTTCCGTTTCAAATTCTTGAGCTGAAATGTGACATATGAGAATTGAGGATTCCCCCCTATCAAATAACGACATGGACACCGGACTGCATATATTTTGTGCTGTAATGAAATTATGTCTATCTATGTTGTTATAATACCTTGGCAATAATTTCTTAATATGTATTATATATTGCACTTAGATTACATGCAGTCTCAGCATGTCCATGTTTGACATATGCTATGTTTTTCTTGTTACTGGTCATGGATGTGCGCGTGCGCGCATTGCGCCTCGGGTCCGCCTTCCCCCCGGCCGTCTCTGGGTGGCGTGTGCGCATGCGCGAGTGCTATGGAGACGCGTCCCTGCTCCCGCGCATGCGCTGGCGCCGTGACGGCCTGGTGGGGTTTCCGGATCTCGGGAGCGCCATGTGCGCATGCGCCGCTTAAATACCCTGACAGGATACAGCTGATTCTATGGGATTGGCGGCTATTTAAACCTGCCGATTTTGACGATCAGTCACTCCCTGACGAAGCAACAGTACACAAGTGGTTTTGTGAAACGTACGTAGGAGTCGTTCCTGGGGTTTAACCCTGTCTCACCTGACTAACCTGCTAGTAATATCCCTCTGCAGATTGTGGTATGTACGGGGTTCCTGCGGCACATATGCCTTTACTGCTTTGGCATAATACTTTTATGAGATTGATGTAATGTGCAATATATAGGTGCTTGGCAGTATTTGGCATTGTGGGGATAGGACCCCCTTGCAATTACCACAACATACCAAGATATATATAGTTCACTTATTATGTGACAATTGTTTACTGCTGATACATAATGATTAACACAGGCTCTCTAGTTGCTGTTACTATTTATATATCTGTGTTTGATTTATCGGTTTTAATACAAGAAATCTTTTGTACCTGGTGTCTGTATTGAGCCCTGCTGATGCAAATTCTATATATAAAAATATTCTTTTTATAAGACAAATACTGTGTCCTTTATATAGCAGGTATATGCAGACCTCGGTTACAATTCTTTATTGTGTGATATTCAAACACCTATGTCAGCAGTAGATATACATTGTACATTTTATGTTCATTTTCTGAACTATGTAGTATGACACTTAGGTGTCATTCCCTGGCAAATTTGTAGGGTGCTCTGCAAGGGCTCTTGCAGGTTATGTATGTGCCTTTTAATATCTTCCCTCCTGGCCTCACTTTGTTTATACATTGTATATACTTATATATGTATTTTTTCATCACTTTTCTGGTATAGAAAATATATTAATAAATAATAATGCAAAATACATATTGTTTGAAGCATTTCTACTCGTTTTCTCCTGTTTTTGAACTTCTCAGACTGATAGAAGAATTGTTAGAATCGCCCTAAATAACAGGAAATCAACTGTTGTTGACATCAACAAGGAGCTTGTCAAGACTGGAGTTACAGTGTCCGCTCGGACGGTTCGACAATGATTGGTAAACGCGGGGTAAGAGTCAGAATACCACGTAAAAAGCCATTTTTGAATGCCTCACAGTGTCCGAAACGTCTGCAGTGGGCCAAAGAACATTCTAAATGGACTATTGAACAATGGAAAAATGTTTTATGGAGCGATGAGACACGCATATCCATCTTTGGCAGCGATGACAACCTGGGGAGGATTGCTTGCCAGAGTGTACAGTAACCCACCATGAAGCATCCTCTGAGTGTTATGGTATGGGGCTGCATGTGCAGAGATGCAGTTGGTACGCTGCAGGTAATTGCTATCCAACTAAGTATTAACATGAAAATAGGACAAATAAATAGCTTTTCTCCCATAGTCATCTGAGTGATAATAGTATCCAATTTGTTGACAAGTGAACAACTTTCCTGATAATATTGTATTTCTATATGACATTGTTACTTCTACTTAAAAACTTTACTGTGAAATAAAAAAACATTCATGAAATTTGGATTTGTATAGGAAAAATGCTAAAAATTCATAAATCTTGAGGGTGTTGCCTCAATTTTGGCCACTACATCACAGCAGGGAATGGGGCATATATATCACAGGAGACACTGGGGGCATATACATCACAGGAGATGCTGGAGGGCTATACATCACAGAAGACGCTAGGGTATATAGATCACAAGAGATGCTGGGGGCATATACATCACAGCAGGGGATTGGGAAAATGTATAACAGGAGATGCTGGGGCATTTACATCACAGGGGAGGGCTGGGAGGAATATACATCACTGAGGAGCATGGGAAGCATAGATGTGACGCCCTGGCCGGGCCAGGTAGTGACAGATAGAGCCCCGCATTACACCTGTCTCTCATAGGTAACACACAGCCAAACACCTAAACCCTAGTCACCCCCCTCAGGGCTTGATGGACACACCAGGGGGCGGAAGCAGGTGGTTGGAAGACGCCCAGTGAGGAGTTCAGAGAGCTTGAGGCGGGAAAGTAAAGAGAACAATTTCAGTGTTCAAGTTGGAGAGATGTGTGGGCTGGAGCTGTGTGCAGCTCCAGCAGAGGAGAGAAACCAATTTGAGCAGGTGACGGGTAGGAGCCCTGGTACCTTTGGCTAGGAGGCAGACGGCGGTCTCCGTCTTCAGGAGCTGGGAAGACGGCTCGGTGGAACAGAAGTGGACCGGGACAGGGTAGTGGCCCGCCGGTACCGACCCGGGGAACCAACTCGGAAACCGGAGCACAAAGGGGGGTACTCAGATCCTGAAGCTAGGTCCAGAAGCTACTGGGGGCTAGCTAATTAACTGATTGCAGCCAGGACTAAAGGTCCTGTCCCACCCAAAGTCCCGACTGAAAGCAACAGCCCAACGAGGGGGATAAACAGCTACCGCCATGGCTCAGAGATCCCACGGACCAGCGACTGCTGGTAAAGGGCTCCTTAGGCAACCACAAGCCGGGAGCGGACTCCTGAAGTTGCAAGCACAGGCAGTCCACCATCCAACACAGGTGCGGGAGAAAGACAGAGACCATCAGCTGGGTGGGGGACCAGACTGCGGCCGGCTGCGGGCACCGACCACCATCACCTTGGTTTACCAGAGACTCATGTGTTTACTAATAGTGAGTACATCAGCACCCTCCGGTCGCCCATCTCCCTGCACCGCCAACCAACCCCAATGGGTCCCGGGGCCACCATACCTGCCCACGGAGGGGTTAACAACTTGCTGCCAAACATCTCCCCCGGGTGCCCCGTAACTGCAGCGGTGGTGTCCACCTTCACCACATCCCTTGGGTGGCGTCACGAACTTAAGGCGGCTCCAGCCGTACACCTACGTCCCCAAACCACAAACCCCCTTTCAGTTGAAGTGACCGCGAGACCCCCAGGTCCAGTGACCCTCGAGCCACCCACTGAAGGTCCGGATCCGAGCGGCTCGGCTGCCGAGCACAGGGCGGTACATAAACATGACTGGAGACACTGGGGGGCATATAAATTACAGGAGATGTTGAGGGCATATACATCACTGGGGAGGGCTGAAAGGCATATACATAACTAGGGAAGCTAGGGGCATAGACATGGCTGTGAGGCATAGACATTACTGGGGGATACATATATCACTGGGGGGCACAGACATTAATAATGAACACAGACATCACTGGGGGTATATACATCACTGTGAGGCACAGACATCACTGGGGGTATATACATCCACTTGAGGGCACAGACATCACTGCTGGGAACATAATTATTTGGGGGTTGTTGGGAGCACAGACAGCCTTGTGGACGTTGGGGGGCACAGACAGCCTTGGGGATGGTGAGGGGCACAGACAGTTCTGGGGACACTAGGGGGTACAGACAGCTTTGGAGATTCTGGGGGGCACAGACAGCCCTGAGAATTATGTGGGGGCACAGACAGCCCTGGGGATGCTGGAGGGCACAGACAGCTCTGGGGATGCTGAGGAGGCACAGACAGCCCTGGGGATGCTGAAGGGGCACAGACAGCCCTGGGGATGCTGGGGATGCACAGACAGACCTAGAGACACTGGGGGAACACAGACAGCCCTGGTGACACTGGGGGCACAGTCAGCCCTGGGGATGCTGAGGAGGCACAGACAGCCCTGGGGAAGCTGGGGGGAACAGACAGCCTTGGGGACCTTGGGGGCACAAACAGTACTGTCGCTATGGGGCAGCCACTCCTCTTATGTGATATGGGAGCGTATCACCAGCATGGCCTGCATGACGACGTAATCCTCCAGTGTATGCATCACAGCATTCATAATTGAACACGGCGTGCGGGGTTTAAAGGGTCGGCAGCCAGCAATACATGTCTGACACCCGAGCACTGCAGTCCCTGGGAATCTGCCTGGGGGCTGCAGAAAAGATCTTCATGGGCCAGAGGTTTCCCACCCCTCTACTAGTTCATGGTGGGGGATGATTACACACACATATGTAAAGCACAGTGCCCAGCTATCAGTCTATTACACGCCCCTACTAGTTGATTAGGCTGGCTGCTCGGCACCTTCTCAGTCCACCAGAGAGGTAGAAGCCGCTAAGAAGTTCAATGGTATTTACCAGCCAAGGTCATAGAAACAAATGCAAAGACAGGATGCAGCAGCCCCAATTAATAAGAGAGGTAACATTTGTGCATTTATGTCTAGGACCTTGGCTGGTAAATACTTTTGCCTTTTTGCTAGGTTTAGAATTTTAATTTTTGGGGATCTTTTTAACTTTTTAAAGTTCCTTTTATTTATTTGGCTATGCTTTTATTCTACTGTAGTATTTGACTGAAAGACCTCTAATCCATTTCAAGCGTGCACTTAATTTATGGGTATCTGGGATACCTACAGTACATGTATCGATATACTTTACACAAAAAAATTTGAATTGCTTTAAAAATATATAAGTTTAATTACATTTTTAGCTCTTTTCACAATTGGATTGTTTTCTTTCAGTCAATTTGATTAATGGCAAGAGTAGTGGTGTAGCATTGCTGCTCTCTTGTCAATACCAGCCAAAAACTTAATGCGATCTGTTAGTATTCATTATGTTATGAACAGAAGTTGGCTTCTTCTACACTAAAGGCCCCGTCACACTAAACAACATCGCTAGCAACATCGCTGCTAACAAACAACTTTTGTGACGTTGCTAGCGATGTTGCTGTGTGTGACATCCAGCAACAACCTGGCCCCTGCTGTGAGGTCGTTGGTTGTTGCTGAATGTCCTGGGCCATTTTTTAGTTGTTGCTCTCCCGCTGTGAAGCGCAGATCGCTGTGTGTGACAGCGACAGAGCAACAACTAATGTGCAGGCAGCAGGAGCCGGTTTCTGCGGAGGCTGGTAACCAATGTAAACATCGGGTAACCAAGAAGCCCTGTCCTTGGTTACCCGATATTTACCTTTGTTACCAGCCTCAGCCGCTCTCACTGTCAGTGCCGGCTCCTGCTCTGTGCACATGTAGCTAGCTGCAGGACACATCGGGTTAATTAACCTGATGTGTGCTGTAAGTAGGAGAGCAGGGAGCCAGCGCTCAGTGTGCGCTGCTCCCTGCTCTGTGCACATGTAGCTGCAGCACACATCGGATAATTAACCCAATGTGTGCTGTAACTAGGAGAGCAAGGAGCCAGCGCTCAGTGTACGCTGCTCTCTGCACGTGTGGCTGGTCACTGGTTGCTGGTGAGCTCACCAGCAACTCGTGTAGCCACGCTGCAGCGATCCCTGCCAGGGCAGGTTGCTGGTGGGATCGCTGGAGCGTCGCAGTGTGACAGCTCACCAGCAACCTCCTAGCAACTTACCAGCGATCCCTATCGTAGTTGGGATCGCTGGTAAGTTGCTTAGTGTGACTGGACCTTTACGTAAACCAGTCTCACATTGCATTATAGTATTTTATTTATACATTTTACGATTGTAAAGTAAATCCTGCATGCATTCTGTGCTGGCTCAATGTCTGCACCCAGCTTGTTCTGTTGAATGAGTTCTGGAAACTCTCTAAAGACAGAGAGTGAAATCATTGCTCCTGGATTTACCCAAACACAAATCTATTAATGAAGCAGCATCAAATTAATTGTTTTGTCTTCAACCTAACATACCACTCAAAAAGTTATTGGCTGTGTAAACAGCTGTAGCCATCATCTGCAGGTCAAGTTCCAGAGAATCTGCAACAGATTGAAGATAGTAATCTGTAGAATGATACACAATTGTAAGACACAAGGATGACTACACAAATCAAAGCTCAGAGAAGGCAGAGTTCATATAATTCCGGTAAGGATGGGCAGCCATCTGAAGATAAAGTTTTAAAAAAGCCAAAGGCAAACCAAAAACTGGAGAATGAAAAACCAAAGAACCTTTCTGCTTAGTTGAGTTTAGAATGTAAGGTTCAACTACGAGAAGGTACTCCACCATCTACAGATTGAGGAGATGCTGTGGGCTGACCACGTAAGAGTGCAAGAGTGATGTGCATCACTATAATGACTTGGCTGAGGTGGTAAGAAGAAGAGTTGTAAGGAGAAAATTGACTACATATATATACTAGTGATGAGCAAATACTAAAAAGCTCGGGTGCTCGAGGCTCGGGCCGAGCATCCCAAGATACTCGTGTACTCGGCCCGAGCACCGAGCCCAATGTTATCCTATGGGAGACCCGAGTATTTTTATGAAATGACCCCCGGCAGCATGTAGAAACCCTAAAAATGTCACAAAAGTCTCAGAAGAGTGCTCAAATGACATGGCAACAGCATGGGGAAGATCCCTTGAAGCATTTATCACTCAAAAGTCACAGCTGTGAACAATTTTGTCCGCGTTTTACGCCATTTTTACGGACTCACCAGAAAACCTTCCAAAATGACACCAAAATGAATTTTCATGGCGGAAATGTTAAGGGCACATACCCAATAGTGAGATAGAGCTGGTGTATGTTACTTTTGGAGATTACATGAAAGATTTTACGTGAAAACATTGTGTGGCACTTCGATGTCCCTGAGAAGAGACGTACATGAAGGCCTCTTGAGTCTAATGTGCCCATTTTGAGGAAGTGGGTCTATTGTAGTATAGCCCTTTGGCAGGGCAGCCAAAAATTGGGAGGCTCCACGTTGTCCCTGGATAGAGACGTGCATGAGGGCCTGTAAACCTGAAGTGCCCATTGGAAGGAAGTGGGTCTATTGTAGTATAGCCCTTTGGCAGGGCAACCAAAAATTGGGAGGCTCCACGTTGTCCCTGGATAGAGACGTGCATGAGGGCCTGTAAACCTGAAGTGCCCATTGTAAGGAAGTGGGTCTATTGTAGTATAGCCCTTTGGCAGGGCAGCCAAAAATTGGGAGGCTCCACGTTGTCCCTGGATAGAGACGTGCATGAGGGCCTGTAAACCTGAAGTGCCCATTGTAAGGAAGTGGGTCTATTGTAGTATAGCCCTTTGGCAGGGCAGCCAAAAATTGGGAGGCTCCACATTGTCCCTGGATAGAGACCTGTTAGGTTCTTAGTGCGTCCGTGCTTGCATTTAAAAACCGCACGTGTGTGCCTGTTGGTGGCAGTGTTCAGGTGCACTTGTATGCGTTTTGCACAAACTTGGATATAACGCACAAGTCTAGTGAATACACATCAGCACAGCATTGCAAAATACGCAAGGGCGTTGGCAACGAACAAGGAAGTGGACGTGATGGTGGTGCAGGCAGAGATCGAGGTCGTGTGCAAGCTCTAATTTCGCCACAACAAAGGGCCACATCTACTCGCTCGCACGTCCTGTCCCAAATTCTTGGGGACCGCAGCAGTACACCGCTCTTGAACCAAGACCAGTGTCAACAGGTTGTTAGTTGGATAGTGGATAATGCTTCCAGTCAGATTGGCACCACCACAAACACTCTGTCTTCCACATGGTCAAGTGTCAGTAGCCGTGATACTGCACCGCACATTTCAGAACCTGATCCTTCTTCCTACCACCAGGCCGAGTACACGTCCATGGACATTACTGATCCCACACTTGGACACTCGGAAGAGCTGTTCACGTTTCCATTCACACATTCTGGCCTCTCGCCAGCTCCTGTTGAAGTGGGCCATGACGAGATTGTATGTACAGATGCCCAAATATTTGAGCAGCCACGTTCTCACGAAGTTGGCAACGTGTCTCAACAAGGGGTGGACGATGATGAGACACAATTGTCAGGAAGTCAGGAGGAGGAGCAGGGTGCGGAAGAGGAAGATGACGTGGTGGATGATCCAGTAACTGACCCAACCTGGCAGGAGGATATGCAGAGCGAGGACAGCAGTGCACAGGGGGAGGGAGGCGTAGCATCCCAACAGGCAGTAAGAAGCAGGATGGTGGCCCCAGGCAGACGTCAGGCAACCGTTCCCCGGAACAACAACACGACACAAGGTGCCTGTACAAATGTTATGTCTTCCCGAGTCTGGCAGTTTTTTAAGTTGGCTCCAGATGATTCTAAAAAGGCCATTTGCAACACCTGCCGTGCCAGCATCAGCAGGGGTACCAAAACTAGCAGCCTGACCACCACCAGCATGATCAGGCACATGTCAGCCAAGCACCCGACTTTGTGGGATGCACAACAGAGTCGAGGAGCAGTGCTTGCTGATGTCACTGCTACGTCTTCGCTTGTTGTGCATCCGAGCCAATCCCCTGTCCATGCTGCCCGCGAACAAGCCTCCTCCGGCCCTGCACCTGCAGTTGCCCACGCAGAAATAACACCATCATCAAGCACGTCCTTGTCCCAGCGCAGCGTTCAGTTATCCATTCAGCAAACCTTTGAACGCAGGCGCAAATACACTGCCAACGCCCCACATGCCACACTTCTAAATGCTAACATTTCGCGACTGCTTGCGCTGGAAATGTTGCCTTTTAGGCTGGTCGAGACAGAAGCATTCCGCGACCTGATGGCGGCAGCTGTCCCACGTTACTCGGTCCCCAGCCGCCACTATTTCTCCCGGTGTGCCGTCCCCACATTGCATAACCACGTGTCACAAAACATCACACGTGCCCTGAACAACGCTGTTTCAGCCAAAGTCCACCTAACCACAGACACGTGGACAAGTGCTTGTGGGCAAGGCCGCTACATCTCGTTGACGGCAAACTGGGTTAATATTGTGGAAGCTGGGACCCAGTCTGAGCGAGGGACGGAACACGTCCTTCCCACACGAAGTTTTGCAGGCCCTACCTCAGTCAGGGTTTCACCCACACTCTACAGCTCCGGAATGTCATGCTCCTCAGCCTCCTCCTCCTCCTGCGCATCCTCATCCACTTTACCCTCCACACCAGTCCCAAGCTGGAAGTGTCGCGGGCGGAGGAGGGGATGCTGCGCTCTCCCACTGCTTGGGTCCGGCTGCCGCTGCTCTACGGCTGCTGCTGCTCGGTGGCTCGAGCGATGGCCGGATCCCGGGGACTCGAGCGGCGCTCCTCGCCCGTGAGTGAAAAAGGGTGGTTTGGGTTTTGGGGATATTGTCCGTGATGCCACCCACGGTTGTGGTGATTGTGTGGACACCACCGCTGCTCTGGACGGGGATCCTGGGAGCCTGTGACGGGGAGCAGCTTTGTTGTTTTTTCTCCCCTCCGTGGGTAGGGGGGTTGGTTGTCCCGGGTCCCGGTGATGGGGTAGAGATGAATGACAGGCGGGTTGCGGGGCCTGATGAGGTGCAGGGTCGCAGGGGCAGCGCTGTGTCGCACGGCACGGAGGTACTCACTCAGTCCAATGATGATGACACAGTTCACGGTAAAACAAGCGGCTGGATGGACGGGTCCCTCGGACGGCTGCGGTTGTTCCTCCCTGCAGGTTAGTGATGACTGTCTCTCCCTGCACCTAAGTTCAGTGTTGGTAGCGATAGGTTCCCACCGGTAACCCGCTCCCCGACCTGGATATGGGCTGGAGGAGCCCCTTTTGCCCACAGGCGCTGGCCCTGGGAGACGGTTGCCCTTGGCGGTGGCGGTGTCTCCCCTTCACGGTTGGACGGTTGCCTTCTATCGGGACTTGGCTGTTTGGAAACCTGGAGGTCCCCTTCACTAACGGATTTGGCAAATTCACGGCGACACCAAGCCTTGCCGGGATCCAAAAAGGCCCCTGCCAATGGTGCTGGCTTCTCTTTGTATACCGGTCCGGTACCGCCGGGTCACCACCCGTCCACGGTCCTTATGGCAGACTCCAATCGGCCTCCACTGCAGACGGTCATCACATCCTGACAACCTTGCTGTCCTGTCCGGGCCACACACCTGGACCAATTTCAGGCTCTTTGCTGTCACTTTTCTCCTCTCTACTACTTTCCTCCTTCCACTTCCTTAGCTTAACTCTCACTGCCTGTGTTTTCCCTCCTCCAGGACTGTGAACTCCTTGGTGGGTGGAGACCAACCGCCTGGCTCCACCCCCTGGTGTGGACAACAGCCCCTGGGGAAGGCAACAAGGATTTTGTGTTTTGACTATGATGTGCCTGCAGGGAGTGTGGGGTGTGTAAGTGTTGTGCTCTGTGGCCCCTGGCTTGTCCAGGGCGACACAGAAGCACTGCAGCACTGCCTCGGCAAAGCGGCAACAGGCTGTGCTGAAGCTAATCTGCATAGGTGACAAACCCCACAATGCAGAAGAGGTGTGGACAGCTCTGAAACAGCATGCAGATCACTGGCTCACACCTCTGAACCTAAAGCCAGGAAAGGTTGTGTGTGACAATGGCCGGAACCTGGTGGCGGCTTTGAGGCGAGGCCAGGTGACACATGGTCCATGCGTGGCCCATGTGCTCAACCTCGTGGTTCAGCGGTTTCTAAAGTCATACCCAGAGCTGTCTGATCTGCTGGTAAAAGTTCGCCGCCTGTCTGAACATTTTCGAAAGTCACCTACTGCTTCAGCCGGCCTTGCCGGCTTTCAGCGCCATTTGCATCTTCCGGCTCACAGACTGGTGTGTGATGTCCCCACGCGTTGGAATTCAACTCTGCACATGTTGGTCAGGATATGTGAGCAGAAGAGGGCAGTTGTTGAGTACCTGCATCTCCTAAGCAGTAGGGAAATGGGTCAAACTCCACACATAACACCTGAGGAGTGGAGATGGATGTCCGGCCTATGTACCATCCGCCAAAACTTTGAGGACTCCACCAAGATGGTGAGCGGCGATGACGACATTATTAGCGTCACCATACCGCTTCTCTGCCTTCTAAAATGGTCTCTGCTCAAAAACAAACATGATGCATTGCAGGCGGAGCGCGATGAGTTGGAGCAAGAAACAGTAGTGGGTGTGGGTGATAACACAGCCCAGCCTCGTCTCATCACAACGTGCAGTGGAGGACTATGACGAGGAGGAGGATGAAGACATGGAGCAACTCTCCGGCCAAATTGAGGATATGACATGCAGTCATATCCTCGGTTCAGCGTGGCTGGCCAGAGGACAGGGTAGATGATGAGGAGGAGGAGGAGGAGGAGGACAGCATGTTCAGTCATCGTGTTGGTCAGGATAATGAAGTGATGGCTGTTAAGAGTCTGGCACACATGGCTGACTTTATAATAAGCTGCCTGTCTCGTGACCCTCGCGTTAAGAACATCTTGGCCGACAATCATTACTGGTTGGTAACACTGTTAGACCCACGCTAAACAGAGAACTTTATGTCTCTTATTCCTGAGGCGGAGAGGTCAGGCAAAATGCAGCAGTTCCAGAAGGCCATAGTCATGGAAGTAGGCAAAGCATTCCCCTCACAAAACGCTAGCGGCATATGTCAGGAATCAGTGGACAACCAAGGCGTACAGCCGAGAGGGGCACAAGTCCAATCCGCCAGAGGTAGGGGAACAGTCTTTAAGATGTGGGACAGTTTTCTCAGCCCCTCACATACCACAGCCCCTGAGGTGCGGGGTAGTGCTACAAGAAATCCTAAGTTTGCCCAGATGCTCAAAGAGTACCTTGCAGATCAAACAACTGTACTCCAACATTCCTCTGTGCCTTACAATTAATGGGTATCCAAGCTGGACACGTGGCATGAATTGGCTCTCTACGCCTTGGAAGTCCTGGCCTGCCCTGCCGCTAGCGTTTTGTCACAGCGTGTTTTTAGTGCCGCAGGTGGAATCATTACAGATAAACGCAGGCTGACAGGCTGACTCTGATCAAGATGAACAAGGGTTGGATTGGGCCAGACTTCACCACACCACCAGCAAATGACAGCGGAATTTAAAGTTTGTAATGGGAATTTGCCATGTACCTCCACTCACCCATGGTAACACACTTCTGGACTTTGGCTAATCGCTGGACTGCTCCTCCTTCTCCTCATGCGCCATCATGATGACCGTTACAATAGTTAGGCCGTTGTTTCAGGTATGGGGTATAAGTGGTAAATTTTTTCGCCCATTCTTACAGAATGGGCATTACAACGACAGGAGACCCGCTCCTTTGCAATGGGAACAATGTTTTGAGGCCCTCATGCACATCTCTATCCAGGGACAATGTGGAGCCTCCAAATTTTTGGCTGCCCTGCCTAAGGGCTATACTACAATAGACCCACTTCCTTACAATGGGCACTTTAGGTTTACAGGCCATCATGCACGTCTCTATCCAGGGACAATATGGAGCCTGACGCTGCCACCGACAGGCACACATGTGCGGTTTTTAAATGCAAGCACGGACGCACTAAGAACCTAACAGGTTTTTAGGAGCGACAATTACTGAGAAGTCTGACACTATCAGACACTGCTGACTGAAAAAAAAAAATTTTTAAAATAAGTACAGTTTGGAATGTTTAGTGCTGTAGTGCACATTTGGTGCTGCTTTTTTGTTTTTTCTTCATTGAATTGGTCGGTGGTTGACCTCCACCTTGCTTTGCACCCCAATTTGGGATGTATTCCATCTGTCTAGATTTTGGCGGTTGGTGACTGTTCACATTAAGTCATCAGGCTTTGTCCACAGGCTATTTACTTCATGCAGCATTTGCTTGGACCTGTCCCGCCCACAGCCATGACTCAGTCATGGGTACGGGATTGAAATAGACCAGGTGAGTGCTGCTAAGAGCAGTTCTACTATTCATATGTGAGGCCGTATGGCACATTTTATAAAAATATTTTAGTGTAGGACTGCTTCAAATGAGATTTGCCGTGACGTGGCGAAGCAGCTCAAGAAATTGCAATTTTTTGCCAAAAATCTCAAAATTTTTAAAATAAGTACAGTTTGGAATGTTTAGTGCTGTAGTGCACATTTGGTGCTGCTTTTTTGTTTTTTCTTCATTGAATTGGTCGGTGGTTGACCTCCACCTTGCTTTGCACCCCAATTTGGGATGTATTCCATCTGTCTAGATTTTGGCGGTTGGTGACTGTTCACATTAAGTCATCAGGCTTTGTCCACAGGCTATTTACTTCATGCAGCATTTGCTTGGACCTGTCCCGCCCACAGCCATGACTCAGTCATGGGTACGGGATTGAAATAGACCAGGTGAGTGCTCCTAAGAGCAGTTCTACTATTCAAATGTGAGGCCGTATGGCACATTTTATAAAAATATTTTAGTGTAGGACTGCTTCAAATGAGATTTGCCGTGACGTGGCGAAGCAGCTCAAGAAATTGCAATTTTTTGCCAAAAATCTCAAAATTTTTAAAATAAGTACAGTTTGGAATGTTTAGTGCTGTAGTGCACATTTGGTGCTGCTTTTTTGTTTTTTCTTCAATTACTGAGAAGTCTGACACTATGAGACACTGCTGACTGACGTGTATTATTCACTAGACTTGTGCGTTATATAATAGTTTGTGCAAAACGTGCACCTGTACGCTGCCACCGACAGGCACACACGTGCGTTTTTTAAATGCAAGCACGGACACACTAAGAACCTAACAGGTTTTTAGGCGCGACAATTACTGAGAAGTCTGACACTATCAGACACTGCTGACTGACGTGTATTATACACTAGACTTGTGCGTTATATAATAGTTTGTGCAAAACGTGCACCTGTACGCTGCCACCGACAGGCACACACGTGCGGTTTTTAAATGCAAGCACGGACGCACTAAGAACCTAACAGGTTTTTAGGAGCGACAATTACTGAGATGTCTGACACTATCAGACACTGCTGACTGACGTGTATTATACACTAGACTTGTGCGTTATATAATAGTTTGTGCAAAACGTGCACCTGTACGCTGCCACCGACAGGCACACACGTGCGGTTTTTAAATGCACGCACGGACGCACTAAGAACCTAACAGGTTTTTAGGAGCGACAATTACTGAGAAGTCTGACACTATCTGGACTGTTTTAGACTGTGTACACCAGCCCCAGATATGATGAAGGCTGATATACGGTCACCACTAGGAATGGCTATATACCCTGCCTGCCTGCCTGTATACTGCTACAATAGTCCTGACAAGGACTCTTCTGGTCACTAGCCTGTATTCCGACCTGGCTATACCCTGCCTGTATACAGCAACAATAGTCCTGAGAAGGACTCTGCTACTGTACTCTGACCTGGCTATACCCTGCCTGCCTGTATACAACTAGAATAGTCCTGAGAAGGACTCTGCTACTGTACTCCGACCTGGCTATACCCTGCCTGCCTGTATACAACTATAATAGTCCTGAGACTATTATAGTTGTATACAGGCAGGCAGGGTATAGCCAGGTCGGAGTACAGTAGCAGAGTCCTTCTCAGGACTATTCTAGGACTTCTGGTCACACTGTTTGCAGCCCTGCTACGGAAATAACTATAAAGGGCCGCAAACCTTTCCCTGAAGCAGCGACACTCTCCCTGCACTGACTGTCTGGATGGCTGTGTGCAGAGCACAGCGCGCCCGCCGGTTTTAAGGCTCGGTCACGCTGTGCAGGCCGGCCAATCACTGCAATTCCACAACTAACAGGGCTGTGGCATTGCAGTGGTCTGCCAGCCAATCCCTGCATGAGGGCTGGCTCTCAAAAGAGCGCCAACATGCAGGGATGAAGACCACGAGTACAGCCCGAGTATCGCGAGATTACTCGGTCCCCGCCGAGTAGCCCGAGTACAGTGATACTCGTGCGAGTACCGAGTAGTAACAAGCATACTCGCTCATCACTAATATATACTTTAAAAGGTGTTCAAAAGTACTTCAACATCGAGGTCACATTGGTTTTTAATACACTATTCCCACCCAGACACAGGAGGCAGTTGGTGGTCTCACCCAAAGCATTTACAGCTCATTTTCATATGATGTCAACACAGAATTTTTCAAAAACAGAAAAACTGATTTCTATAATTACGGTAATCAACATGAAAGCCACTGTACATACATGCAATTCTATCTTATTCTAAGTAGAGATGAGCGAACCAATGGAAGTTCGGTTCGGCACGAGCAGCTCAACCGTACCACCAGGGGTTCGGACTTGGTCTGATACAATCGAACCACAATGGAAGTTACTGATTGGCAGTGCGGGTCTCTAACCACATGTAGCCAGCCATAAGCAGATCACTTCCAGGGGTGGGATTTTTCCATTTTATTTTGTTGCACATTTTATTTATTTATTTTTTGTTTCATTTTGTTCTTTGTCTGCACATTATATCTAATCACGCTGTTGTTATCCCCAGTGTGAGCCGATCAAACACTGCAAGTGGTTCGCATTGGGCCGATGTTCGTGTTCGGGGACTCGCCCGAACATTTTGTAAAGATCAAGTTCGGGTTCTGAGATAACGTGAATTTGCTTCTGAACCCCAAACTTGGACTTAGTACTTATGGGATGGGGGGCTGTAAAATAAAGAATATAGTTAATAATAAATATTGTCATTATACTTACCGCTCCCGCAACGTGTCCTGCAGACCCGCTCAGCCACTGTCTCCCAGCCGCTTCTGCTTCAAGGTCCAATCATTAACTTCCAGTGGTATTCACTGCACTGATAATCACTTGGCCGTCTTCAGCTGTTTTCAGCCATGTTCACGGTGACATCAGGGTTTACACGAGTCCGTGGCTTAGCCATGGATTGAACTTTTACTGTCACTGTCAGCTTGCTTCTCGGTCTGTATAGACATTTGTCTGTACAGAGCGATGAAGAGCTGACATTGCTCTCACTGTGGACTACATCTGACAAAGGACTTTTTTTAAAATAAAGATGGAGTCTCTACATGTTTTTTTGTTTTATTTCTAATAAATAAAATGTTTATATGTGTTATGTTTTTCTTTTTACTGTTTACTAGAAATTCATGGTGGCCATGTCTAATTTGGCGTGACACCATTAATTTTGTGCTTAGTACCAGCTGAGAATACAAAGCTGGTATTAACCCCTTTATTACCCAAAGTGCCACCGCCATCAGGGCCGCTGGACAAGCCGGGTAAAGTGCATGGAAATGGCGCTAAGAAACTGTGTACCATTTCCAGGGGCGGCTGGGGGCTGCAGAGAATCCCAGCCCTCAGCTGCCTGGCTTTACTGCCTGGCGATCAAAATACGGCGGGAGTCCACGCATTTTTTTTGTATTATTTTGTTCAATAACTAAAAAAAAAATTAATGGGCTTCCCTGTATTTTGATTGCCAGCCAAGGTAAAGCTTGGACAGACAGATGGGGGTGGCAGCCCATAGCCGTCTGCTTTAACTCTGCTTAGAATCAAAAATACTGTGGAGCCCTGCGTAATTTTTTAAAATTGTTTATTTATTTTTACACTACTATATGTGTTAGGGACCCAACAGCCAATCACAGATGCTGTCACGCAGAGTGAGTGTCTGTGATTGGCTGTTAGAATAACTTGGAATCTGCCCATATATTCTAGATGTTAGAATGTATGGGCTAGTTTCAGGTTACTCCAGCATCCAATCACAGACGCCCACTCTGTGACAGCGTCTGTGATTGTCTGTTATTTTAACAGTGAAATAAAATATCAACACAGAGAAAAAATATTTTATTAGAAATAAAACAGAAGACATTTAGGATTTCATCTTTATTACCCCCCAAAAAACCTCCGACGTAGTCAAAAGGCGGGCAAGCATCTTCAGCTCTGATACATCTGTGCAAGAAGACAAACAGATCTGCTCACACAGACTAAGCTGAGAGCTGTCAGACACTTCACCTGAGTACTCAGCTGAGGTTTGCGTATGACTCTTGCGAGTCTCGCAACGGTATCACCCGGCACGACGCACACTCTTTTGACAGGAGCACCTCAGCTGCATGGAAATACAGCAGCCAACCCACTCCTGTAAGAAGAGTGTGCGCCATGCCAAGTGATACAGATGCGAGACTCGCACAGTGACAATCAAAGTTCAATCGAGTGCATGGCTCATGAACTCGGGTGAACCCTGACGTCACCGTGAACACGGCCGTAAAAAGCTGAAAACTGCCGAGTAATGAGCAGTAAAGTGAATACCGCCGAGAGTAAGGCTATGTGCGCACGTGTGCGTGCTGCACCGCACCTAAAAGGTGTGCTTCAGAGCGCAGCTGAGAAGCTCAGTTCTGAAGCGCATGGTGCCTGCAGAGAACGTGCACTCTGCATGCTGCCTCTCCCTATAGACAGCATGCAAACCGCACGGAAGAAGTGACATGTCACTTCTTAGAACGCAGCGATTCGGGCAGCAGCCGAATCGCTGCGTTCTAATATGCCACGTGCGCACGGCTCCTGCACAATCTCCATAGACTGTGCAGGGGACACAGGACGCATGCAGTTACGCTGTGCTGCAGATCGCAGCGTAACTGCATGTAATACGCACACGTGCGCACATAGACTTAATGATGGGACCCAGAAGCAGAGGTGGCCAGGAGACAGAGTCTGCAGGACATAAGCATAATCATAATGTTTTTTACTAATGTGCTTTTTTTACAGCCCCTGGACCCGAACTGGACCCGAACTGGACCCAAATTGGACCCGAACTGTAACATGAGTTTCCCAGGAAAACTCATGTTCAGGACCGTGTGCACGAATAATATGTGTTCGGTACGGACCCCAAACTTTACAGTTCAGGTTCGCCCATCACTACTGAGCACCTAGCGTACCTGAGCACAGCGACACTCTCATGAGTGAAGTTCATACAAAAAGCGCCCCAACTCCAAACTCTGGGTTTTTTTGAAAAAAAAAAGAATGTCGGTGTTTGGCCAAAAACCGAACATCGAACCTTGGGTTTTCTCATCTCTAATTCTAAGTACTTCAAAAATTACACATTATTCTGCACATTGACTATTGATGGTATTTAATCTTAGAATACCATGAATTCTTTAGATGGATTTTAATGAGCTTATGATAGTGTTGGAGGACATGGAAGAACAGGGTTAATCTGCTCTGCCAGAAGAAGATCACTGAGGATCAATGGGGATTAAGACATCAGAGTTTATTGTCTACGCATTTCGGAGCTGTATAGCCCCTTCTTCAGGAACAAAAATCAATAATGTACATTACCATTTTTTTTCCTGAAGAAGTTATACAGCTTCGAAACACATAGAACAATAAAATCCGATGTCTTAATCCCCATTGATCTTCAGTGATCTTCTTCTGGCAGCGTGGATTAACTCTTTTCTTCCATCTCCTCCAATGCTATCTTCCTGTGTTCTGCAGCAGCCTTCCTCAACACGTGGTTATAGGGGCTGTGTCTATAACACAACCGCACCAGGTTAGTGCCCCTTATTAAATACTTACTGGTACCACACCATTTGCGCCCCCCTGCTGTGTCATTTCAGTTTCACGACATAATGAACTTATGATAGCATGAAATATATGTTGCAGTTACATTTAAAATATTCTTTTTGTCTTATATGGTAATGGTATGCTAATTTGTTGACAAAAGATAGCACTCATTATTAAATGACCAGCGTTTGTTGCATAGATTTATCCCTGAAGTGAAGTATTAGATTACAATATAATTGTGATTATAATTAACACAAAAATATACAGTATATATTACATTTCAATTAGAAAAAATATCACAGAAAAAAGACATCCTTACATACCAACACCAGGTCACAATGCCAGTGCACTACAGGATGCAGCAGATCCTCATGAAAAAGTCAGACGCAGCATAGGTTTGCACAGTATGCCTACACAGATTCTTGTGATGCACAGTCTCTGGATTACAGGCTATTAGTCTGATGCATCCTGCAGTGCATTATTGTGGCATGGTGTTGGTTAGTAAGGCTGCCTTTTTTGCTGATGTTTTATTTAATTTGATAGCATTTCAACATAGTATATTGCTGTATATATACCATATATAGTTTTATAGCATTGGCAAAATCTAGCTGGCATAGGAAAAAGGATCTAGCCAGTATATATAGGCAGGGAACAGATGTGATAGGCTCCCTCACAACAGGTGACTAAAGAGTGCAAACAAGCAGACTAGCAGTGACTAAAGGGGGCTTTACACGCTACGATATCGTTAATGTTATGTCGTCGGGGTCAAGTTGTTAGTGACGCACATCCGGCGTCATTAACAATATCACAGCGTGTGACACTGACCAGCGACCTTAAGCGACCTCAAAAATGGTGAAAATCATTCACCATGGAGAGGTCGTCCCAAACTCAAAAATCGGTAAGGGTTGTTTATCCAGGTGGTTCATCGCTCATGCGGCAGCACACATCGCTATGTGTGACACCGCAGGAGCGAGGAACGTCTCGTTACCTGCCGCCGGCCACAATGCGGAAAGAAGGAGGTGGGCGGGATGTTACGTCCTGCTCATCTCCGCCCCTCTGCTTTGATAGGTCGGCCACTTAGTGACGTTGCGGTGACGTCGCTGTGATGCCGAACGTCCCTCCCCCTTGAAGGAGGGATTGTTCGGCAGTCACAGCGACGACGACGACCAGGTAAGTATGTGTGACGCTGCCGTAGCGATAATGTTCGCTACGGCAGCGATCACAAACAATCGCATGCGCGACGGGGGCAGGTACTTACACGCTCGCTATCGCTACAAATTGCTAGCTATATCGCTACTGTGTAAAGCCCCCTTTACTCTTGCTAGCCTGCCTATGAATCAGCACACAGCACTTCAATTGCCCGAGTCTACCTGCGTTGCTCCCAGACACAAGAAAATCTCTCAGGTGGAGTGTCAGAATCTGCAATCTGAACAGAAGCTGACACCGCCATGACAGTCGGCGAAGTTATTGAAAATCTCCGTGTGGCATCTGATATTTTTTTGCACTCATAGACTTAAATGAGTCTCGTCCACAGGGCGGCTGTAGTAAACCAGGGTCACATTTGCCCCTAGACACTGGTGGTTCAGTCTTAGGGCGGCAGGTTGTGAGGGGCGGTATCAGTGTGAAATTAATAAAAATGTTTATATTTTTAATCTTAATCCCCTTCATTCGGCCAAATAACAAAATAGGTGTCTATAGTATGGGGGTGAGAGATTCTCTACATTTAATATTTACGAATACAAATGAAGATGTGAGCACATAGGTACTTGCAAGTTTAGAAGAGTACCAATAAGTGCCGCACCCTGACATACAGTGATATCACAATGCGGCAGCATGATGAGGTCACTGCCCATTATTTCACGCATCTCTGCTATACCTCTATGAGAGAGCCACTGGCGACAGATTATCTCTAGTGAACAAATGGATCCGTATTCCATTATCTGACATGCCAGATGCTTATCTCATGTGATATAATCTTTCTTAGAAGAG
Organism: Anomaloglossus baeobatrachus; assembly: GCF_048569485.1. NCBI lineage: Eukaryota > Metazoa > Chordata > Amphibia > Anura > Aromobatidae > Anomaloglossus > Anomaloglossus baeobatrachus. The sequence continues at coordinate 623,522,580 of NC_134353.1, forward strand.
TAGCAGGTTCAAACTTATTAGACCCATTAATATCAGTGGGTTTGTCCGTTGGTTTAATGTGTATGGGACCTTAACTACTATCTCAAGGGTATGGACACTTTTAGTCTGACTTACAAGTAGGGGACATGAGCAATTACAATTCTCAGGGTAGCATGAATGCCAAACACGGGCGGCCCTGTGGTTATGTCATGTTATTTTGGGTTTAGAGAGATTATAGTCCTTGAGAGCTGTGCCACTATATATGCTGTTGTGTTCCGTAACAAAAAACTGCTTAAACGTCTGCAATTATCTGCTATTTAAAAAAAGACTCAATATCCCCACCCTAGTGATGGATATTACTGCAGCAACACAGTAAATCTCTATAGCACATGATATCCATACAGCGGGATAATAATTACTCAAGACATCCTCCACCATGTCTTTATGCAGCATTTAATACATACACTAATATCCTGCACGTTAAGGAAAACCACAGGAAGGACAAAGTATAGAACAAATGCCAAAGGAAAGACAGACGTAAAATAAATACCCTCACTATCTGTCCACAAAGTTAATAGTCCAAGAATGGCCACTTACAAAGGGTTTACACAGCTGGGGTAGAAAAATACCCAAGGCAAATATGACAAATACGGAGTTAGAGATCAGATCCATCTATGCAGGGAGCCCAGACTTGTAATCTGGCCAAATGGGCAAATGCTCGCTGGGCCGGTGGCTCTAAACTGCAAATTGGATTACTGGCCCTTTAGATCTGATGTACAGGGGCCCTGACAGCGGCAGCTGCAGCGTGCATGGGGTCTCTATGCACCAGCAATCCTGCTCTTGAACAGCCTTTCCTATGTGGACAGGTTGCCGACTGCCAAACATTAAGGGGGCGCAACAGGAACAGATTGTTACTTTGCAGCTTTGCATGGGCTTCATAGGCTGAGAGGCATTTCCTGGAAATGGCACACCAGCCCTTTAAGAGGAGGGCCGGTGTGCACGCATCTTAGGTGCACTCCCGGGAACCCTGTGCGGCATGTACAGGGCCCAGGAGGGAAAGGAGGCAGCAGCACATGTGGATAGCTGGGGGAGTGCGGGGAAGGACGCAACCTGGTTGGGGCAGTGAGTAAGTCAGCGTCTTTGCAGAGACGCCAGCACTACAGTACCCCCCTTTTATGCACACTCTTCTTCAGGCCTGAAGGATGTCTGTTTTCCTGCAACTCATCTTCAGATATGATAGATGAAGACATGGCCAGTGGACGAGGAGGACTAGATGCCTGCTGCTTGAGGAACTTCTTCCAGGGACCAGTAAAAGAAGGCCGCACCAACTTCCACAGTAGGCTTCACAGGAGCTTCAGGGACTAAACATCTTTCCAGCCTCATGGGATACGCATGAATAAAGTGTTCTCCAACTCCACAATAGAAACACAGTCGAATGGCTTGATAGTAGTTTCTACGATGGACCGACATCTTGACATGGTCCATAGGCGAAGGAGCTGTAGCAGCAACTGGAAACTGGGACATAGGCTGCCTATGGAAGGAGGAAGATTGATGTATAGATCCCCTTTCACGTTTCACCTCCATGGATTGCTCCTGGAACCAAAGGTCGATCTAGGTAGCCAAGGAAATGAGGTCATCCAATGCAGTGGGAATATTCATCTTTAATTTTCCCAGATAAGCCTTCCCAAAAGGTAGCCACCAACACCTGATTATTCCATCCAAGTACTGAACAGAGGGCGCAGAACTGAACCGCATATTGGCCGACAGTCTGTACCCCTTGATGTAACTGCAGAAGGGAGGACGCAGTAGAGGCAACATGACCTGGTTCATCAAAAACTTTCCTGAAGGCCTCAAAAAAGTCCAGGATGTTGGATGTGACCAGATCTCTTCCCTGCCACAGCGGATTTATCGTAGCAAGAGACTCCCCGCCAAGGTGCGACATCAGGAATGCCACTTTGGCCCGCTCCACAGAGAACCGGGTGTGTAAAACGTTCAAAGTGCAGATAGAACTGATTGATGAAGCCTCGGCACTGCTTGGGATTGCCATCAAAATGTGGTGGAGCAGACAACAGAGGCCAGGATTCTGCCAGTGCTGGGGCTGCAGTATGGACGGATGCCGAGGAAGCAGCCTGGACCAGGTCATTCAGACTGGTGTTGACGGTCCCCAGAAAGAATAGTATGTTTTCTCACTGTTCTGCGAAACTCCTGGTACAGCACTGTCAGAGAAAGGGTGGCAGAGTCAGCAGAGTCCATGGCCTGCTCAAACTGTAACTCTCACGGCCGGAGTAGTGGCAGCGAGCGGGATTAGTGGATCCACTGGACCACAGGGGGACCCAGGCTTACCCTTTAGTGGGAGGGGCTTGACTAAGCACCCCCCGTGAGGTGGATGCCAGGTTTCACTCCCAGAGCAGTAACCGGGACTGTGGCAGCTGACCCCAAGGACAGGTGACAGACTCAGGTATAGCTCGGTACAGGAAGGGTGACTGAGGCAAGCTGGAAAGTCATGTATAGACAGGAATGGTAGGTATTGCAGGGATAGATAGATATGGGAAGGCAGGTACTGGAGACAGACACAGGGATAACAGCACAGGAGCTCAGGACTTGAGAACTAGCTACGTAGCAGGGAGTATGCCTTAAATACAGTGCCTCCTAGCCATAGGCTGAGGCATTTCCTTAAAATGGCAGGAGAGCCGGTGCGGGTGGGCGTGTCTTAGGTGCACTGCCGGAAACCCTGTACGGCATGTACAGGGCCCGTGAGGGGATGAAGGCAGCAGCATATGTGGTTGGCTGGGGAAGTGCGGGGGAGGGCGCGACCTGGCCGGGGCAGTGAGTAAGTGGGCGTCTCTGCAGAGATGCCAGAGCTACACTTTTTCTGTGGGTTTTTGGTTTATTTCTTTTTCAGGGTTAGTAATGAGGGGGTCTCATAGACCCTTCCCCATTACTAACCTCAGATTTTATGACAGGTGTCACTGTTTAACAAGTCCCATCTGTCATTAACCCCTTATATTACCCCGATTGCCACCGCTCCAGGGCAAGCAAAATGAGTCGGGTAAAACACTGGAATTGTTGCATCTAATGGATGTGACAATTCCGGGATGGCTACAGGCTGCTATTTTTAGCCGGGGGGGGGCAATAACCATGGGCCTCTCCAGCCTGAAAATACCAGCCCCCAGCTGTCCGCTCTATCTTGGCTGGGTATCAAAATTTGGGGGGAACCGAATTGTATTTTTTAAAATTATTGAAATAATTTTAAAGAAGCTGCATGGGGTCTCTCATATTTTGATACACAGCCAAAATAACATGCACAGCTGGGGGCTGCATCTTGTAGCTGTCTGCTTTATCTGCTTTGGTTATCAAAGTACAGGGACCCTATGAAATGTTTTCAATTTTTTATTTATTTTTACACCCCCACAACCAATCACAGATGCCGGCACGCCAACAGTCTGACTGTAAGCAATCACAGGTGCTGTCACAAAAGGTGGGCTGGAGAAGTTGTGAATATGCATGCAAGCTAATGAGTGTACCCGGAAGAGCTATCTATCTTACATTTATTTTTCTAGCTATCTATCTCATATCTATCTATCCTATATCTATCTCATATCTCTCTCTATCTAATATATTCCATACTAAAACCTGTAATAAATATATATGTATGATATAATGACACCGTCAGTCACAGCCTGTGATGTGATGTGTGATGTGCGGCATGACTATTTAAAAGCAAAGTTCACTGATCAAGGATGAGGGGTGTTATAGTATGTGGGGTAATGTGGTTTGTGTTCCAGGGCTGCTTTTTGGTCCCCGTCCAGCCTTGTAGACAGCAGTAGCGCATCACAGGTATCATTTTGTTGAAAGACAACCAGCTGATTGACACCTTATTTTTGCCACATGGCCATTAATGCTCAGTAATTCTGTACATGTCTTATTGTCAATTGCTGTGGTTTTGCTTTGCAATTTTTGTCTATCCTGTGTAAGCCATTATAGGCAAAACAGCATCACAATACCACACTAATTAGTGGTACAATGTATTTGGTTTTGTAAATCAATATTGGCCGCACAGTAAGAAGATAATGCCATTTGGCTGGTATAAAAACACCTATAGACTAGTGCTAAGTAATGATATAGCTGCAGTATAGGAAGCATGAAATTGCTTCTAAAAGGTAGTGTGCTGCCCCGTGGAAGCAGCCGAGCTGCTCAGATCCGGGTTCGCTGTGGCTCGAGAGTCTAAGGACCCGGGGGTTGTGCGGCCTCTCGAGTGAAAGGGGGGTATTTACAGGGGAGTTATAGTTCGTGACGCCACTCGTGGTATGTGGTAATTGGGAGTACCACCGCTGCCGTTGGGAGTACCCGAGGTGATGAAGTGGGGCAGCAAGGTGTTGAAACCCTCCATGGGTAGGGGGGATGCCCCGAGACTCGGTGAAGGAATGCTCGTCCGAATCCCATTCCCAAGTTGTGCTGCCTGGTGATCCGTGACCTGCCTCCTGGCACTTAGTTATGACTTCAACTTGATGGCCCGGTAGCATGGAAATAGCCGGGCCCCGCTCCCTACTATGGCTAAGTATGGGAGCTTGCTCTCAGGGCTCACGCTTGGGATTTTCTGGACCATTTAGGGTTGGAAAGTCCTATCCCCCTCGTTGCGCTAGTGCCTCAATTCTGGAGTGGGTGGGAACGGATCATAAAGGCTCCATTCTCCTCAAGTGAATTATTGGGTTGTCTGAAGTTACTCCACGACCTAGGGTCCGTGTACCCCGTCGTGCCTTCGGTCCCGGACCGGTGATAGTGCTAGGCTGCCGATTGTCCTCTTTGACAGGTCCGAGCACCTCGCCACAATCCCCTGCGATCGGGGGTCTGACTCCTCTAGGCCCAGACCACCATCTGCAACCTAGGCAGTTATTTCAGGAGTCACCACTCCTGACTTCCTCTAAGCTCCTCTCAGCTCGAGGGCTACTTCCAAATCCACTCCTCAACTCTCAACTCACTACACTCCTCACCTCCCCTCCCTTACCCCCCGGGTGGGCGACTCTATTCCACTCAAGCCGTCCACTGGTGTGTCAGGTGGATGTGGTGCAGGGTGTCTCTAGGATTTGATTTGCTGTTGGAGGCAAAACCACTTAAGTAGGGACCCAGAACCAAGAGGGAGGTGGAATACTGCACGGAAGGGCAGTTTGTGCAGTACCCTGTGACGACCTGATAGTCCAGGGGCATCACAGTAGCATATACAGTGCCTACAAGTAGTATTCAACCCCCTGCAGATTTAGCAGGTTTGATAAGATGCAAATAAGTTAGAGCCTGCAAACTTCAAACAAGAGCAGGATTTATTAACAGATGCATAAATCTTACAAACCAACAAGTTATGTTGCTCAGTTAAATTTTAATAAATTTTCTACATAAAAATGTGGATCAATTATTATTCAACCCCTAGGTTTAATATTTTGTGGAATAACCCTTGTTTGCAATTACAGCTAATAATCGTCTTTTATAAGACCTGATCAGGCCGGCACAGGTCTCTGGAGTTATCTTCGCCCACTCCTCCATGCAGATCTTCTCCAAGTTATCTAGGTTCTTTGGGTGTCTCATGTGGTCTTTAATCTTGAGCTCCTTCCACAAGTTTTCAATTGGGTTAAGGTCAGGAGACTGACTAGGCCACTGCAACACCTTGTTTTTTTCCCTCTTGAACCAGGCCTTGGTTTTCTTGGCTGTGTGCTTTGGGTCGTTGTCTTGTTGGAAGATGAAATGACGACCCATCTTAAGATCCTTGATGAAGGAGCGGAGGTTCTTGGCCAAAATCTCCAGGTAGGCCGTGCTATCCATCTTCCCATGGATGCGGACCAGATGGCCAGGCCCCTTGGCTGAGAAAAAGCCCCACAGCATGATGCTGCCACCACCATGCTTGACTGTAGGGATGGTATTCTTGGGGTCATATGCAGTGCCATCCAGTTTCCAAACGTCACGTGTGTGGTTGGCACCAAAGATCTCGATCTTGTTCTCATCAGACCAGAGAACCTTGAACCAGTCTGTCTCAGAGTCCTCCAAGTGATCATGAGCAAACTGTAGACGAGCCTTGACATGACGCTTTGAAAGTAAAGGTACCTTACGGGCTCGTCTGGAACGGAGACCATTGCGGTGGAGTACGTTACTTATGGTATTGACTGAAACCAATGCCCCCACTGCCATGAGATCTTCCCGGAGCTCTTTCCTTGTTGTCCTTGGGTTAGCCTTGACTCTTCGGACAAGCCTGGCCTCGGCACGGGTGGAAACTTTCAAAGGCTGTCCAGGCCGTGGAAGGCTAACAGTAGTTCCATAAGCCTTCCACGTCCGGATGATGCTCCCAACAGTGGAGACAGGTAGGCCCAACTCCTTGGAAAGGGTTTTGTACCCCTTGCCAGCCTTGACCCTCCACGATCTTGTCTCTGATGGCCTTGGAATGCTCCTTTGTCTTTCCCATGTTGACCAAGTATGAGTGCTGTTCACAAGTTTGGGGAGGGTCTTAATTAGTCAGAAAAGGCTGGAAAAAGAGATAATTAATCCAAACATGTGAAGCTCATTGTTCTTTGTGCCTGAAATACTTCTTAATACTTTAGGGGAACCAAACAGAATTCTTGTGGTTTGAGGGGTTGAATAATAAATGACCCTCTGAATAAACTTTTCACAATTTAAAAAAAAATAAAAAAATAAATAACATTCTTTTTTGCTGCAGTGCATTTCACACTTCCAGGCTGATCTACAGTCCAAATGTCACAATGCCAAGTTAATTCCGAATGTGTAAACCTGCTAAATCTGCAGGGGGTGGAATACTACTTGTAGGCACTGTAGTCTTTTACTCAAGATTCAGACCTGGGTGTGTGCACGCCAGGTGAAGTCTTTGTGCATTTTAGCCTTGACAAACTGCTAAGTCAATTTTCAGTTTACGCATATTGACTGGATCACAAGTGAAAATAAGTATACTAACATAATAGCATCCAACCTTAAGCGTAGCCATATCCCGAAGCAACCTAATCATTTATTCTAGTGTAAAATTATTCTGAAGTATTTTGACAAAATATAATAAAACTTATTATTCATTTCCATTATGTTTGCAATAATAAATACGGTATATAAAAAGGTCATCTTTTATTATCAAGAACAGCATTTATATGTAAATGTAAAATGAGATGTTACACAATTTACTGTGGCATGGTGGCTAATAAGGAATAAGCATAGTACAACAGCACTTTCTAGTGCCCATTCTTATTTTTGCATCTGAATATAATTGTTAGTAATTTTAGCTACTTTGACTTAACAAAATTTTTTTAATCTTTAAGGGTAAGTATATGGTGTGTCTTTGATGTGTTTTTTATGTGACTACTTGGGGTATATTTGCTCTATTTTAAAAATCTCATCACACATTGTGGAAATATTGTCACATACAGTATAACTCTATCTGCATTGTGGATTTTAAAATCTACAGAATGTCAATACTTTTTGAGGAATTCACTGTAATCCTCACTCTTGCAATGTCGAGGGGGACACAGTCAACAATATCCATATAACACTATATGTATCCATACAGATTTTAACGCTTTCGATTCACATCTGAAAATCTGCATCAAAACCACAATGTATGCATGAACCCTTAGATAGTAGAGTAGCTGAAATAAGATTTTTAATGGCTTAACCTTTATTTATATTTAATTGTTATGGCAAATTTAAATGGGTCATCTGAGAATGAGGTAAAATGGCATCCCTAGTATAATTCAAATTGCAGCCCAAAGATATATAGCTTCTGTGTTTCAATCTACAAAAGCTGTATCACACATACCTCAGTCAGATGCCAGATCTGATATGTGACGAAATATTTTAATCCATGTTGTGCTTGATGAGGAAAGGTTGAGCTTCATCCCTACACCCCTGTCGGTCTGTTAGCTTTGTGCTCAGCGACGAAGAGATATTTTTGTTCATATATAACAGCCTGACTGAGGTAACTATGATACAGTTCTTGTGAGTTAACACACAGGTCTTGGGAGCTGTATGTCCTAATCCTACAGCCTGTACTGACACGAGTCTAGGATGAGCTGCAGTAGTGAATTATATCAGGAATGTAATTTTATTTCATTCTCAGAAAACCCCTTTAATGCATTCATTTTTCATTTCATATTACAAAGATTATTTAAGGGAATACATTTCTGACTCATAAATTATTTTGATGTGTAGGATATATCTTTATTATCTATAAAGCAGTGATGTATGGTCAATAGCAGCAGACCTTGTAGCTACAATGGGGCCTGTGAGTAGGGGTCGCCTTTTGCTGAGTGGTATGGCTTTGCCTATTATCACTAGGCATCAAATTTTCACCAGTATCTGCATCTTCAGGACGCAGGTACTACTAAATAGAATGGAACAGCAGAGAGCCATTGGTTACCTGTTGCACTACTCATTGTGTGAGTCTGAGACTTGGCATAGCAGATGAGATGACATTACTAGATCACACTTGCTAAGCAGAGGCTCAGTCAACATGTTCCACTAACTGGAGCAGTGCATCAGCAAAACAGGGCTATGGTAGGTAAGTAGCTTTTAATCTTATTTTTAAATATCAGTACTTGTGAGGGTTTTTAGGAAACATAATGCTGTGGGGGGGCTTCTGGAGTTTTATACTGTGTGGGGTGAATCTAATGAGTAGAAGCTAAAAGGGCCATCCTACTGTGTTGGGAGTCACTGTAAGAGTCATCACACAGTGTAAGGGGAGGGGCTGTGGAGGACATCATAATGCATGCAGGAAGTGTGGAGACCATCATACTTTATTGGTAGGGTATATGGGGGCCATCGCACTTTGAGGAGAGGGATGCGAGTGCAATTATACTCTGTAGAGGGGGTTGTGAGGACCATCACACTGTATGAGTGTACCGCCACTGTATGAGTGTGCCGCTTCCTCCGCTTGCTCGGGCCGAGCCGCTCGAGGTCCGGGCTCGGGTTCTCGGTGGCACGAGCGCCTCCGGACCGGGGGCCACGTCGCTTTTGTTAAGGGAAGGTGGTGGGGGGTGATGGTTCTGTAACGGGTCATGACGCCACCCACGGGTCATCGTGACGGGGGATGCACCACCGATGCGGCTGAGGTGATGGCGGGCTCGTCCGGGATCGGTGTTGCGGCCGCAGCTGAGATGTTAGCCCTCCGTGGGTAGGGGCGGTGTGTCCCGGGGCCCCGGTTGGGGACTGCAAGGGGTGATGTTGTCGTCGGGGTGCAGGGCGCCGTGCCGCGGAGTAGCGTCATGCCCGGATGGCACTGGTGTACTCACGATTGATTCACACTCAGAGTCACTGGTAAACCAAAGTTCGGTAGTGGTTGGTCCCCGCGGCCGGCTGCTGATGTCCCCTGTGGGGTTGATGGTGGCCCCTTTTCCCGTGCACCTCTGGATGTTTGTGTTTCGGCCCCCCTGCCTAAGTAGTGGTAGCCCACTCCCCAGCGTTGAGCTGCCGGAGGAGCCCTCAGTTGCCCGCAGGCGCTGGCCCGTCATGTGTTTGGCCCTTGGCGGTGGCGCTCACCCAATCTCGGTGGGCTTTTGCCTTCTTTCGGGACTAACCCGTGAGGTCTGGCTAGCAATCAGTCAATTTGCCTATACTCAGTGGCTTCTAAGCTAGGACGGGGTCTGAGTACCCTCCTGTTGGTGCTCCGGTACATGGTTGACTCCCCGGTTCGGGACCGGCGGGATCCAACCCAGGCCCGGTCCGTACGGTTCCGCCGGTTGCTGTACCGGTACTCCTGCAGACGGCCACCACCGTCTGCCTGCCTACCCGGGTCCCTGACAGCTGCTCCTCTACCACTCACTGTCAACTCCAAAAACTAAACTTGTTCTCTTTGAACTTCCTGCCCCAGGACAGTAGACTCCTCGGTGGGCATGTCTTTCTGCATGATTCCGCCCACCTGGTGTGCTCCACTCGCCCTGAGGGAGGCATCACGTCTCCCTTTCGGGTGACATGTGTGTGACCTCACAGGGGATGGGGGGGTGTGTATGTGGTAGATGTTATTACCTGTGACCCCTGGGGTCCAGGGCGTCACATGAGCAGGAGCTGCAGAGGTCATAATGCTGTGTGAGGAGCAGTAAAGGCCATTATACTGTATATGGAGTGTATTTTGGAGCCATCATACTGTGTGGAGCATGAGGGCCATCACACTGTGTGAGACTGGGTTTTGAGGGCCATCATACAGTCTGTGGAAAAATGTAAGGGCCATCATACTGAGCAACGCCCGTGGTGGCAATAAAATTGTGTAAGGGGCTGTGGGTGCTATAATACTGTGTTTGAGGTTCTGTGGGGACATCATACTGTGTGTGTGTGTGTGTGTGTGTGTGTGTGTGTGTGTGTGTGTATGTGTGTGTGTGTGTGTGTGTGTGTGTAATCTAGGAACGTTATACAGAGTGGGGGGGCTGTGGAGATTATTATACTGCGTTGAGGATTACTGTGGGGACATCATACTATGATGTGGGCACTGTGGCAGCATCAAAATGCATAGAGGCACTGTGGGGTATGGTACTTTGCTGTAGATACTGTGAGGTTGTCATAATGTGGATATAGGGCAGGGGTGGGGAACCTATTTAACTGCTGGGGGCCATTTGTGAACCAGGCTATATTTGATCAAGCAATTAACTCACCTCTACTGTGGTGGCCGAAGCTGCTTCTCTTTGGTGCGGGCGGTTAATTTTCGGTCATATTGATCACGTAACTTTGCTTCTCACAACTACTTTTCCAGGTTTGTCTCGGCCTGGAGCACAGTCAACTCTTTGTGATAAGATTGGTAAATCATATGCTGGGAATGCTGTATATACATGACATAGAAGACGTTGAGACTTTTGTATATAGATCACAGGAGACATCGGGGCGCATGCATCACACGAGGGGCTTGGGACATGTATCTGACCCAGCCCCTCCTGTGATGTAAATTATCCAGCCCTTCCTGTGATGGATATACCCCAGCCCTTCCTGTGATGGATATACCCCAGCCCCTCCTGTGATGCATATGGCTCAGCCCCTCCTGTGATGTATATGTCACAACCCCTCTTGTTTATATATATATATATATATATATATATATATACTAGCTGTACTACCCGGCTTCGCCCGGGTTAACAACTGCTGTTAACAAAATAGAATGTATTAACAAAAATGTATTCTGCACACAAAAAACACAAAACAAATAGATATAAATGTAATTATAATATCTGTCTCCCCTTCTGTCTGTCTGTCTCTTTCCCTGTCTGTCTCTGTCTCTTTCCCTGTCTGTCTATCTATCTCTGTCACTTTCCCTATCTGTCTCTTTCCCTCTCTTTCCCTGTCTGTCTCTTTCCCTCTGTCTCTTTCCGTGTGTCTGTCTCTTTGTCTGTCTCTTTACCTATCTTTGTCTGTCTCTTACCCCGTCTGTCTCTTTCCCTCTCTTGCCCTGTGCCTGTCTCTGTCTCTTTGTCTGTGTCTGTCTCTTTCCCTGTCAGTCTGTCTCTTTGTCTGTGTCTGTCTCTTTGTGTCTGTCTCTTACCCTGTCTGTGTCTGCCTCTTTCCCTGTCTGCGTCTGTCTCTTTCCCTGGCTGCATTGTGACACGCCAACATTCCATATAAGGCCGTGGCTGCGCATTCTTCTGAAGTTCTGGCTGCACTGTGGCTCCCAGCTCCATTCGCTTTAATGTAGGCAGGTTTTTTGGTGAATAACTGTAAAGCGCGGGGTTAAAATTTCCCCTCAAAACATAGCCTATGACGCTTTCAGGGTCCACAAGTGTGAGTGTGCAAAATTTTGTGGCTGTAGCTGCAACGGTGCAGATGCCAATCCCAGACATACACACACACACACATACACACATTCAGCTTTATATATTAGATATATATATATAGATAGATAGATAGATAGATAGGTAGATATATGCCCCCAGCCACTCCTGTGATGTACAAGCCCCAGCCTCTCCTTTGATGTGTATGCCCCCAGCATTTCATATGTGATGTATTTGCCCCATCCCCTCCTGTGATGTATATGACCCCAGCATCTCCAATGTGATGTATATGCCCCAGCCCTTCCTTTGATGTATATGCCTCAGCCCCTCCAGTGATGTGTATGCCCCAGTCCCTCCTGTGATGTATATGCCCCAGCATCTCCTGTGATGTATATGCCCCAGCCCCTCCAATGATGTATATGCCCCAGCCCTTCATGTGATGTATATATCACCAGAGAGGCTGGGGCATACACATCACAGGAGACGCTGAGGGCATGCACATCACAGAAGACGCTGAGGGCATACAAATCACAGGAGACACTGAGAGCATACACATCACAGGAGGGACTGGGGCATGTACATCACTGGAGGGGCTGAGGGCATACACATCACAGGAGGGGCTGGGGCATATACATCACAAGAGACGCTTGGGCACAGACATCACTGGGAGGCATATATGGCTGAGGGGCACAGACAACACGTGGGGGGCATGGACAGCACTGTTGGGGCACAAATATCACTGGGAAGAAGGCATCACTAGGAGGGCACGGACATCACTGGGGGAGCACTGATATCTCTGGGGGCATGGACAGCACTGGGGGACATGGACAGCACGAACATCACGAGGGGAGCAGGGACAGCACTGGGGGCATGGACAGCACTAGGGGCACTGGGAAAAATGGATAACACTTGTGGAGCACACACATTACTATGGGAGCACAGACATCACTAGGGGGAACTGGGGGGCCCAAAAAGCACTTCTGTAGCACAAACATCACTAGGAGGGCACAGACAGCACAGGGGAACATGGACATCACTGGGGGCAAAGGACTGGGGGTAGCACAAAGCACTATGAGGCACACAGCACTATGGGTGTCACACACAGCATTGGGGGAGGGGGCACAAAGCACAGGGGGGCACACACACACATCACTAGGGGAAGGGGCACACAACACCATGGGTGGCAAACAGCACAAGGGGCACACACACAGCACTGGGGGAGGGGGCACACAGTACTGTGGGTGGCTCACAGCACTAGGGGAGAGGGCACACAGTACTGTGGGTGGAACACAGCACAGGGGCCACACAGCACTGGAGGGCAGACACACAGCGTCAGAAGCCGTGAAGCTGCTGTTGCTCGTCTTCAATGTTGTGTGGAACGGGAGCGCAGAGCACTAACCGCACCTGCAAAGTAAGTCCTGAGCATACTGGGACTGGTACGCTCACACAGTGTTCAGTAGTGAACACTAGGCCAGAGCCACACCTGCATGTGATTCATGCGAGCCTCACGTATCGCATCACCCGAAACGGCCTGCTGCTCTCCAGACAGGAGCATCTCAGCTGCGTAGAAATACATGCAGCTGACCCGCTCCTGTCAGGGGAGTGTGCAGCCGTGTTGGGATGTGAGTCACTCATAAGTGTGATTCCGGAATGCGCATCATTGCAGGACGGAGATTTAAAGCACCGGCGGTGGGCTGCCGACAAGACGCGGTGGCTGTCCCGAGCACTTCAGCCGCAGGAATCTGCCTGGGGGTTGCAGAAAACTTCATTGCGGGCCACATACGGCCAGCGGGCCAGAGATTCCCCAGACCTGATGTAGGGGAAGGATGCTCTAGAGTAAAATTTTTGGGAAAAATATACTCATACTTGTGTGAGGTGGCATTGCTTTTAAAAGTTGGGATGTAAGAGTCCTACTGGTCTGCCAAATATATTTTTCAGGTGGAGTAAGAGAGGGAGCAATTAGAACTTATGCTATCCATGTCCAAATCAGTTTTACACAAATATTAATAACAATCTGAATACTGCATAGTGTTTCATGATATGATTCTGATGGTTTGGTGAGAATGTGACGCCCTGGCCGGGTCAGGTAGTCACAGATAGGCCCCTGGACTACACCTTTCCCTCACAGGTGACATCAGCCGACCTTAAAACCCTAGTCACCCTCTCAGGGCTAGATGGACACACCAAGATGGACACACCAAGGGGCGGAACCAGGCGGTTGGAAGACGCCCACCAAGGAGTCTAGATAGCCCGGGGAGGGAAAACAGAGTCTTCAGACAGATCAGTTTGAGAGTTCAAGGAGAGTGGAAGTCAGGCCTGTGTGTCAGGCCTGAAGCAAACTGACAGGTACCAGGGTAGGACCAGGACAGGGCAGTGGCCCGCCGGTACCAACCCGGGGAACCGACTCGGAAACCGGAGCACACAGGGGGGTACTCAGACCCTGAAGCTAGATCCAGAAGCGACTGGAACTAGTTAATTAACTGATTGAGGCCAGGAATTAGAGGTCCTGTCCCACCCAAAGTCCCGATAAAAGGCAACAGCCCACCGAGGGGGATAACAGGCCACCGCGAGGGCTCAGATATCCCACGGGCCAGCATCTGCGGGCAAGGGCCACATCCAGCTGGGAGCGGACTCCTGAAGTTGCAAGCACAGGCAGTCCACCATCACACAAAAGTGCAGGAGAAAGACAGAGACCACCAGCCGGGTAGGGGACCAGAACACAGCCGGCTGCGGGCACCGACCACCATCACCTTGGTTTACCAGGTACACCAGTACCCTGCGGTCACCCATCTCCCTTCACCAAGAAAGTCCAACGGGTCCCGGAGCCACCATCCCTGCCCATGGAGGGGTTAACAACTTGCTGCACAACATCTCCCCTGGGTGCCCCACAACTGCAGCGGTGGTGTCCAAACTCACCACATACCGTGGGTGGCGTCACAAACCTAGTACGGCCCAGCCCATACATATACGTCCTACATCCACCACCCCCAAACCCTATTCATTCGGAGTGTCCGCGGGATCCCCCGGGTTCAGAGACCCTCGAGCTACCCACCGGAAGGCCCAGACCCGAGCAGCGGCAGGCTGCTGGCACGGGGGCAGCACACCCTGAAACTTGGCATCACGAACAGGATAGATACCCGTCCACTTACCTTGTGGAAGTGCGCCTTGTATTGAAGTCAGCGGTGATCAGTTGCAAAATTTCCAGAAACCGCCATCTTGCCGCCATCTTTTGGCACAAAGATTCCCGCACAGAGTCTCCTTCCCCGAGAATAGGGAGCGAAAGCCGAAGCCCCACCCCCTGGGAACACGGCCAGAAAGCTAGGCCCAAAGTCGCAAAACGAAACTTACCGCCCTGAGAGAGGAGTGCCAGGAAAAGACCAAGGGCGGGGGGGTGAAGATTCTGCGACATGTGACCAAGCAGATAAAGGGCAGGGACTCCAGGACCCTGCCACCCATCTGGTTCCTGGACCCCGTGAGAGCAATTTGGCCGACCCGTCCAACCAGCACGGAGTGCAAGAGCTCGTGCCGGGAACAGCAGCATGGGTAGAAGCCCAGACCGCACGGATGTGTCGCCAGATCCAGGCGCAGGTGAGCTTTATGCTGGAGTGGTGGACGGCCGAGATGGAGGAGTGTCCGCGGGATCCCCCGGGTCCGGAGACCCTCGAGCCACCCACCGGAAGGCCCGGACCCGAGCAGCGGCAGGCTGCCGGCACGGGGGTGGCACAAGAACACAGGTAAATACGAAATGTTGTAAAACATCTCAAAAGTGTCTTTTAGAACCATGTTACACAGAGTTTACCCTTATTCTAGAATATTTTTTCATTTTAAGAACATGTATCTAAGCTGCAAAAAAAATGGGTCTGTGGCTATTAGATGCCTTATTTATTGCATCTCAAATTAAATGATTACTATTATTTTGTTTCTATTTATTTATTTATAGAATACCATTGATTCCATAGTGCTGCACATGAAAAGCGGTTAAATACAGAAAACGGAACTAAATTACAGTAGACAGCCTGGTACAGAAGGGGGAGAGGGCCCTGCCCTTGCAGGTATACGTCCTACAGGATAATGGAAGGAGACAGTAGGCTGGGAGGGATGGATTTTCAAGTTCCATTTGAAACACTCGAATGTAGTAGATAATTCAGATAATTGGATGTGTTGGGGCACAGAATTTTATTATTGTCATTATTATAAATAAAGATTATAAGTAGAATGAGGGATATTTGGGAGAAATCTTGGAGGTGGTTGGATGAGGGGATGAGGAACAGATAAGCGTTGAGGAGAGAAGGACGTCTTTGGAGGACTGGAGGTTACGTGTGGGAGTATATCAGGAGATTAGTTTAGAGATATATGAAGGCAATATGGTATCTCTCCTTCATATATACAGTACAGACCAAACGTTAGAACAGACCTTCTCATTCAAACAGTTTTCTTTATTTTCAAGCAAGCATTGTTGACCTTAGGGAGATCAACATATCCACTGCGGAGACACCATCACGTGTTTCTCAACGCAGTGATTCTAGAGCATTGCCCCCTGGGAAGTATGCAAATAAGAAAGCCGCGGAGACACTATCACGTGTTTCTCAACGCTGGCAGGAAACTAGCCAGGTCTTTCACCGGGAAGGAACAACCACGGGAAGGGCAGTCTCCAGTCAAGGAGACCACCTATACCAAACATGGTATCCATCCACAGACAGCCGTTTCGGGGTATTTGCCCCTCATCAGTGTGGAGTAGGAATCTGGCTAGTGGGGGCAATGCCTAGTATAAGACTACTTAAGCAAGCATTGTTGACCTTAGGGAGATCAACATATCCACTGCGGAGACACCATCACATGTTTCTCAACGCAGTGATTCTAGAGCATTGCCCCCTGGGAAGTATGCAAATAAGAAAGCCGCGGAGACACCATCACGTGTTTCTCAACGCTGGCAGGAAACTAGCCAGGTCTTTCACCGGGAAGGAACAACCACGGGAAGGGCAGTCTCCAGTCAAGGAGACCACCTATACCAAACATGGTATCCATCCACAGACAGCCGTTTCGGGGTATTTGCCCCTCATCAGTGTGGAGTAGGAATCTGGCTAGTGGGGGCAATGCCTAGTATAAGACTACTTAAGCAAGCATTGTTGACCTTAGGGAGATCAACATATCCACTGCGGAGACACCATCACGTGTTTCTCAACGCAGTGATTCTAGAGCATTGCCCCCTGGGAAGTATGCAAATAAGAAGATTCTTTATTTTCAAGACTGAAAATTGTAGATTCACATTGAAGGCATTAAAACTACGAATTAACACATGTGGAATGAAATACTTAACAAAAAAAGTGTGAAACAACTGAAAATATGTCTTATATTCTAGGTTCTTCAAAGTAGCCACCTTTTGCTTTCATTACTGCTTTGCACACTCTTGGCATTCTCTTGATGAGCTTCAAGAGGTAGTCACCGGAAATGGTCTTCCAACAGTCTTGAAGGAGTTCCCAGAGATGCTTAGCACTTGTTGGCCCTTTTGCCTTCACTCTGCGGTACAGCTCATCCCAAACCATCTCGATTGGGTTCAGGTCTGGTGACTATGGAGGCCAGGTCATGTGGCGTAGCACCCCATCACTCTCCTTCTTAGTCAAATAGCCCTTACACAGCCTGGAGGTGTGTTTGGGGTCATTGTCCTGTTGAAAAATAAATGATGGTCCAATTAAACGCAAACCGGATGGAATAGCATGCCGCTGCAAGATGCTGTGGTAGCCATGCTGGTTCAGTATGCCTTCAATTTTGAATAAATCCCCAACAGTGTCATCAGCAAAGCAACCCCACACCATCACACCTCCTCCTCCATGCTTCATGGTGGGAACCAGGCATGTAGAGTCCATCCGTTCACCTTTTATGCGTCGCACAAGGCACAGTGGTTGGATCCAAAGATCTCAAATTTGGACTCATCAGACAGAAGCACAGATTTCCACTGGTCTAATGTCCATTCCTTGTGTTCTTTAGCCCAAACAAGTCACTTCTGCTTGTTGCCTGTCCTTAGCAGTGGTTTCCTAGCAGATATTTTACCATGAAAGCCTGCTGCACAAAGTCTCCTCTTAACAGTTGTTCTAGAGATGTGTCTGCTGTTAGAACTGTGTGGCATTGACCTGCTCTCTAATCTGAGCTGCTGTTAACCTGTGATTTATCAGGCTGGTGACTCCGATAAACTTATCCTCCACAGCAGAGGTGACTCTTATGCGGGCATCACACGAGACGATATATCGTGCGATATGTTGGCGGGGTCATGTCGTAAGTGACGCACATCCGGCATCGTTTGATACATCGTAGCGTGTGACAGCTACGAGCGATGGTGAATGAGCAAAAATACTCACCTTATCGTTGCTCGTTCACACGTCGCTCATTTTCAAAAAGTCGTTTCTTCTTCTCTGTGCCGGTTGTTCATCGTACCCGGGGTAGCACACATCGCTCCGTGTGACACCCCGGGAACGATGAACACAGCTTACCTGCGTCCCACCGGCTATGCGGAAGGAAGGAGGTGGGCAGGATGTTTACGTCCGCTCATCTCCGCCCCTCCGCTTCTATTGGCCGGTCGCTGTGTGATGTCGCTGTGATGCAGAACGTCCCACCTCCTTCAGGAAGTGGATGTTCGCCGCCCACAGCGACGTCGCTCAGCAGGTAAGTGCGTGTGATGGAGGTTTAACGACTTTGTGCGCCATGGGCAACTAATTGCCCGTGACACACAAACGACGGGGGCGGGTGCGATCACTCGTGCAATCGCACGATAGATCGTCTCGTGTGACACCCACATTAGTCTTCCTTTCCTTGGGCGGTCGTCATGTGAGCCAGTTTCTTTGTAGTGTTTGATGGTTTTTGCCACTGCACTTGGGGACACTTTCAAAGTTTTTCCAATTTTTCGGACTGACTGACCTTCATTTCTTAAAGTAATGATGGCCACTCGTTTTTCTTTACTTAGCTGTTTTTTTCTTGCCATAATACAAATTCTAACAGTCTATTCAGTAGGACTAGCTGTGTATCCACCAGACTTCTGCACAACACAACTGATGGTCCCAACCTCATTTATAAGGCAAGAAATCCTACTTATTAAACCTGACAGGGCACACCTGTGAAGTGAAAACCATTTCCGGTGACTACCTCTTGAAGCTCGTCAAGAGAATACCAAGAGTGGCTACTTTGAAGAACCTAGAATATAAGACATATTTTCAGTTGTTTCACACTTTTTTGTTAAGTATTTCATTCCACATGTGTTAATTCATAGTTTTGATGCCTTCAATGTGCATCTACAAATTTTCAGAGTCATGAAAATAAAGAAAACTCTTTGAATGAGAAGGTGTGTCCAAGCTTTTGGTCTGTACTGCATATGCAGCTTTGTAGGTCAGTGTTAGTAATTTGAAATGGCTACGCTGGGGCCTTGGGAGCTAAGGAAGGAATTTGGAGGGCGGAGAAGCGGAAGAGTAGCAAGGAGAGAGGTGGACTAGTAGAATAGGAGAGGTGGAGAGTATTAGCAGAGATTCCACAGAGGAGGATGTTTGCTGTAGTCAAGGTAGGAGATGATAAGGGCATGCACTAGCATTTTTGTAGATTGGGAGTTGAGGAAAGGACGTATTCTAAAAATATTTTTGAGTTGGAGGCGGCAGGAGGTGTTGAGGGCTTGGATGTGCGAGTTGGAGGATAAGGCAGGGTGGAGGGTTACTCCGTGGCAACAGACGTTTGGTACTGAGGAGAGCGTGGTGTAATTTATTTTAATAGATACAGTCATATGAAAAAGCTTGGGCACCCCTATTAATGGTAACCTTTTTTCTTTATAACAATTTGGGTTTTTCCAATAGCTATTTCAGTTTCATATATCTAATAACTGATGGACTGAGTAATATTTCTGGATTGAAATGAGGTTTATTGTACTAACAGAAAATGTGCAATCCGCATTTAAACAAAATTTGACCGGTGCAAAAGTATGGGCACCCTTTTCAATTTCTTGATTTGAACACTCCTAACTACTTTTTACTGACTTACTAAAGCACTAAATTGGTTTTGTAACCTCATTGAGCTTGGAACTTCATAGACAGGTGTATCCAATCATGAGAAAAGGTATTTAAGGTGACCACTTGCAAGTTGTTCTCCTATTTGAATCTTCTATAAAGAGTGTCATCATGGGCTCCTCAAAACAAATCTCAAATGATCTGAAAACAAAGATTATTCAACATAGTTGATCAGGGGAAGGATACAAAAAGTTGTCCCAAAGATTTAAACTGTCAGTTTCCACTGTGAGGAACATAGTAAGGAAATGGAAGAACACAGGTACAGTTCTTGTTAAGCCCAGAAGTGGCAGGTCAAGAAAAATATCAGAAAGGCAGAGAAAAAGAATGGTGAGAACAGTCAAAGACAATCCACAGACCACCTCCAAAGACCTGCAGCTTCATCTTGCTGCAGATAGTGTCAATGTGCATCGGTCAACAATACAGCGCACGTTGCACAAGGAGAAGCTGTATGGGAGAGTGATGCGAAAGAAGCCGTTTCTGCAAGCAAGCCACAAACAGAGTCGCCTGAAGTATGCAAAAGCACATTTGGACAAGCCAGTTACATTTTGGAAGAAGGTCCTGTGGACTGATGAAACAAAGATTGAGTTGTTTGGTCATACAAAAAGGCGTTATGCATGGAGGCAAAAAAACACAGCATTCCAAGAAAAGCACTTCCTACCCACAGTAAAATTTGGTGGAGGTTCCATCATGCTTTGGGGCTGTGTGGCCAATGCCGGCACCGGGAATCTTGTTAAAGTTGAGGGTCGCATGGATTCAACTCAGTATCACCAGATTCTTGACAATAATGTGCAAGAATCAGTGACGAAGTTGAAGTTACGCAGGGGATGGATTTTTCAGCAAGACAATGATCCAAAACACCGTTCCAAATCTACTCAGGCATTCATGCAGAGGAACAATTACAATGTTCTGGAATGGCCATCCCAGTCCCCAGACCTGAAAATCATTGAAAATCTGTGGGATGATTTGAAGCAGGCTGTCCATGCTCGGCGACCATCAAACTTAACTGAACTGGAATTGTTTTGTAAACAGGAATGGTCAAATATACCTTCATCCAGGATCCAGGAACTCATTAAAAGCTACAGGAAGCAACTAGAGGCTGTTATTTTTCAAAAGGAGGATCTACAAAATATTAATGTCACTTTTATGTTGAGGTGCCCATACTTTTGCACCAGTCAAATTTTGTTTAAATGCGGATTGCACATTTTCTGTTAGTACAATAAACCTCATTTCAATCCAGAAATATTACTCAGTCCATCAGTTATTAGATATATGAAACTGAAATAGCTGTTGCAAAAACCCAAATTGTTATAAAGAAAAAAGGTTAACATTAATAGGGGTGCCCAAATTTTTTCATATGACTGTACATCAAGTAGGAAAGATAAGTGAAATGTAGAAAAGACCAATAGACTAGGAAACTGTTAATGACAATTAACACACTTTTTTAAATAGAATCTGTCCTCAGGTTTATGCTTCTCAATCTGATGAGAGCATAAAATTGGGTCTATCACTTTGATAAAACTCTGGCATTCATTACTAAGAGGACTAGTAGAGTAGCAGCAGTTAAAACAGTGATTTTATAAAAACTACATCAAGATGACCAGTAAATGATTTACTGCTGGTTTCTACCCCTATCTCATTCTGCTTTCTGATCAGCCTAAACCTAGTGATAGACTTTCCTTAATTATCACTACACTTTTAGTATCACTGGAGCAATGTGAAAAATTAACAGCCTTTCTTTAATGGCTAGGCTCCCAACGCTCCTGATCCAGCAGGACTCTCCCAATTTTGAGGCATCTGTCCAAGGTGGTCAGGGCTATGTGACGACTTTCACAATGTGTCCATGTCTCACTTTCTGCGATGTCGGATCGCTGCATGTTTCACAGAATAAATTAATTACTCAGCAGTTTCTCCTCCTTCTTTGTCTCAGATAATAAAGGAGCAGAAAAAATCAAGTATTTATGGTAAGTTACATGTAAACACAATCTTACAGTTGTTTGGGAAAAGTAGGCAAAACTACAGCTCATCGTATAAAAAAGCAACACCTCGTATAGTGAAATATATAAAAAAAAATAAAAAAATTATGGCTTCTACAACTGTGAATGAATGAATGAATGAATGAACAAAGAATAAATCTATAGGTCCCAATACTTCTGGAAACAGTGGGACTTCCGACTTTGGCTCTACAACCGATCAGTGGGCACTGCATATTTGTCCTTTTTCATCTGTAAAAGTTAAAGGGGTTGTATCATGATCTTATTTCAAATAATGTTTCCCAGCATTTGTGACTGCCACGGGCTTTTTGATTGACAGTTTCTACCAGCGACAATGTTGCTCTGGCCCAAATTATGTTCTCTCTGATGTGGTTTTGTAAGACCTGTTAACATTTACATATATAGGTTAGAAGACTGTGAACTTTTCCTTGTTATGCTGCCACCTGCTGTCAAAACAAAGAACAGTGGGCACAAACCCCTGCTGCTTGATTTACTTGGTACAGTCCTGAACAGGATGTGAGGAGGAGCTAGTTTTGTTTGGTAGCTTTTTATGCTGAGGTGTGTGTGTTCGGATGTGCTGAAGAAGGCAAGGCCGCATTCTGCCCTGCTGAACAAGGTCCAATTACCTGAGTGTTCGTGACATCTCCCCAAGACACAGATCCAAGAAAGGCTGGATGTGGAGCGAGGAGCCAGACAGCACGGGAAAATTACAGAGACGGGACAGAGACTGAACTTTAGAGGTGTCTGCCGGCGGAATACGGGCCCCAGCGGTGACGAGGTACCCCACGCTGAAACCTGAAGTTAAGTGTGCACACTACTTTTAGTTAGGGACAGATAGGAAATGACTCTGCACTGTGTTATGCAAGTAAGGTAACAAGGACCCTGCGTTTTTTTTGCTTAATAAGGATTTTTGTGTTTTGCTTTTGGGAGTACAATCTGAGGCTTCCCACCCTTGACAAGCTATTCAAAGTGGTTGTATGTATATTACATTATATCTACTGCTGTGCACATTCCCGCTTTTCTCTCCCTCCTTTCCCGCACTATTTCTCCACCTGTGTTGTGCAATATGTTATTAAATTTGCATTGATTAACCCCCGTGGTTCCGTGCAGTCCTTGCGTATCCCGTTACCTGCAGGTTATTACATTTGGCGTAGTCGGTAGGATACGCAGGCTGGTACGGAACAATGGACGGACAGGGTGGTGTCGCTGATGGAGGTGTTCTAATACAACCTGATGGGGGAATACCAGCAAGGCAGCTGTCCCTGGGGGCTATGCTGACCCATATACCAAAATTTACTGGCAACAATGTACCTCTCCATGACTGGGCGCAGAGAGTGAGGGGAATGTTGAGAGTAGCAGGAGTGACTGCAGAAAATCAAGGGGAGATATTGCTGATTGCCCTTGAAGGCCATGCTCAAGAGACTATTTTATTGCGCCCTGAGAGTGAACGAAAGACGTTAGAGCAGGTGGTGAAGATTCTTGAGAGAGTGTATGGTGGGACACCATAAGCAGGAGATTTACAGGCGCAACTGTTCTACAGGCTGCAGGGTGAAGAAGAAGGTCTGCCACAGTATGCAAATGCACTCCAGAGAATAATGAGACAAATGCTTACAGCAGAGCCAGAGCTAGCACAAACCCCCGGTTATGCTGACCATACCCTGCAAGATCAATTCCTCCGCGGATTACATAACCCCAAGATCAAAGGTGCCCTCCGTGAACGGCTCAGGGTAGAAAAAAAACTAACTTTCCAGGAAATATTGGAAGAAGCAGTCTCCCGCGCACAAACTGAAAATTGTGACCCGCAGAACGCCTGGGGAGAAGTTTGTATGCATAAGATAGTCCCGGGTGAGAAAAACCGAGAACCGAGCCAACTTGAGGCTAAAGTCGATCAGTTACAAGAGACGGTTACTGCTCTACAAGAGTTGCTGAAGAATATGCAAGCCCCGGCGTCAGAAGTAAGAACGACAGCACCGCGGCCAAATACCCGCACGCATACCTATCAAGAAGAGAGGGGACAGATCGAGCAGAGATGATCGAGACCCGCTGGAGAGTACCAGTGTTGGAACTGTGGAAATCAGAACCATTTATTCCGACACTGTCCGGAGAGGAAGACGTCTCAAGAAAGACCGCCGTTAAACTAGTGCCTCCCTCCATGGATGGGCACATGGCGGGGAGACCAACTGAGCTTAGAGAAAACCAACGCCCTGAAGATATAGCAGCCAGCACGCCGACGATCATGGCCGAATTTGAAGGGAAAGAAGTAAGATGCTTGATGTATACTGGGTCCCAAGTGACCACCATGCCAGAACAGTTCTTCTACCAACATTTTGGACAAACTGTATCCATTGACAAAAGGGCACATATCAAACTGAGGGCTGCAAACAATCTTCCCATTCCGGTTGTAGGGGTCGTGTGGATGAACATACGTGCATGTGGCCAGAACTTAGGCAAAAAAGGGATTGTGTTAACAGAGGGCCGGTACGACAGAGAAGTGCCGGCTATCGTGGGTATGAACGTCCTGAAAGAATTAGACCAGTTGCTCTTCAACAAGGGGGGCTGTGATTACTGTAAGACGACAGTTGCTAACAGGCCCGCCCAAAAGGTCTTCCAACACCTTATCCGTGCCCGAGGACTGTGGAGGAATGGTGGGAGCCGCTACCCGGTGGGGAGGGTTCGAGTCCCAAGACAGACAACAGGATGGAGGTGTTGGTGGAGCCTTACCGTGGTGAAGAGAACGGAGATGAACCGTTGGTGGCTCGCACTTTAGCAACAGTAAGAAATGGAAGAGTCCCTTTCCATTGCGTGAACACCGGTGAACAGGCCTACACCTTGACCTCGGGAGTTGTTCTGGCCCATGTCTACCTGGCGCCTGAAGAGGTGGCGACCGCAGAATCGATTGAATTGCAGCCCATGGCAGGGGAAGCCTGGACTTGGGCTGTTTCTATGGAAAGAAAAGAGAAACCCACTGATCAGTGGAACAGTCGCGTCATCTTAGGGCAGATGGGAGTGGACCTGAGCCCCTTCACTTCGGAGCAAGCCCAAGCCATAGAAGACTTTATTTGGGAGAATCAAGCCACGTTCTCCCGTCACGCAGAAGATTTTGGCTGTACTGTCAAGATTCAGCACGAAATTCCCACTGGAGATGCCCCACCGATCAGGGAAAGGTACAGACAAATACCCCCAAAGTACTACCAAGAGGTAAAAGAGCTCTTGGCGCAGATGCTGAAGAGCGGGGTGGTAAGAGAAAGTCAGAGTCCATGGGCTGCCCCAATCGTGCTGGTCAAGAAAAAGGATGGGTCTACCCGCTTCTGTGTTGACTACCGCAAGCTTAATGGATGCACGGTTCGTGATTCCTACCCTCTGCCCCGGATAGAGGAGT
Source organism: Anomaloglossus baeobatrachus (assembly GCF_048569485.1). NCBI lineage: Eukaryota > Metazoa > Chordata > Amphibia > Anura > Aromobatidae > Anomaloglossus > Anomaloglossus baeobatrachus. Next base: position 623,547,694 of record NC_134353.1, read on the forward strand.
CCCTGTCGGCGCTGGGAAAGGCACGTTACTTCTCCTCCCTTGATCTGGCCAGCGGATATTGGCAGCACCCTGTGGCAGAGAAAGACAAGGCCAAGACCGCATTTATTGTACCCATGGGACTCTTCGAGTTCAATCGCATGCCGTTTGGACTAAATAATGCCCCAGGAACTTTTCAGCGCCTTATGGAAAGTTGCCTTGGAGACATGAACTTCGAGGCCACGTTGATTTACCTGGATGACATAGTAGTGTATTCTGCAACCTTCGAAAAACATCTAGAAAACCTGGGTCAAGTGTTTCAGCGGTTACGGGCCCATGGGCTTAAACTGAAACCAAAAAAATGCCGGATCTTTCAGGAAGAGATTGAATATCTTGGACACAAGGTGTCGGAAGGCGGCGTACAGCCCTCCGATGGAAAGTGAGAGCAGTGCTACAATGGCTCACACCCAGCACAGTGCGGGAGGTTCGAGCTTTCCTGGGGCTAGCCGGATATTACCGTCGCTTTATCAAAGATTTCGCGAAGGAGGCAGAACCTTTGCACGAATTGCTCCGAGGGACTGCGAAAGGACCAAAAGCACAGAAAATTTGCTGGGGACCAAGACAAGCAGAAGCCTTACACCAATTGAAAGAGGCCTTGTTTAGCGCCCCTGTGCTTGCCTATGCAGACTATAACCTCTCTTTTCGGTTGTATACAGACGCAAGCCTCTACGGCCTGGGTGCAGTACTGGCCCAGGTACAGAATGGTACTGAACGGGTGATTGCATATGGAAGTCGGACGTTACGGGAAGCCGAGCGCAACCCCGAGAATTACAGTTCCTTTCGGCTGGAGTTACTGGCACTAGTATGGGCAATAACCGAAAGGTTCTCGGAATATCTCACGGGAGTCCAAATTGAAGTCTATACGGATAATAATCCCCTGGCTCACATCTCCACCGCCAAACTGGGAGCAATGGAACAGAGGTGGCTGGCACGACTCTCCAGATACAATTATCATGTGCAGTACCGCTCCAAGCATGAAAATTAGAATGCGGATGCCCTTTCTCGTGTTACCACCGAAGCCCCAGTGGGGGAGAGAGATGAACAGTTGGAGGAAGACGAAATTCCGGACTTCAGTAAATTCACCGCTCAAGTGGTAGAGGCTCGTATGCTGGAAATTACATCGGGCACGACATCACGCCTGTTTGGCCAAACCAGAGAGGAATGGGTGAAAATCCAGTCATCTGACCCAGAACTGCTTCAAGTGAAAGAGTGGGTGATCCAGCAGCGCAAGCCTAGAAAGGAAATACGGGCCACGCTGTCGCACGTGGCCCTCCAGATTCTCAGCCAGTGGGATAAGCTGTCGGTGCAGGAAGGGATGCTGTATCGGAAGGTGCACCTAGCTACAGAGTTGGAAGTACGGTGGCAAGTAGTGATACCCCAGAAGATGGCAGTACCATTGGCCCGAGAGGCGCATGAGAAGGGAGGCCATTTCGGACCGGACAAGACTTACCAGTGGTTGCAAAGAATAGTATACTGTCCTCAGATGCTTCGGGCAGTAGAGAAGGCCTGTAAACTGTGCCGTTCCTGTGAGTTAAGTAAAGCTCCCCCACAGCGAGCACCAGTACAGACTATTGCAACCAAAGAGCCATTGGAAGTACTCATGATCGATTATCTGAAGATCGGTCACTCCCACCGGGGCTATCAGTTCTGCCTTGTGATGACAGATCACTTCTCCAAATTTGCGGTGGTGACGCCCACCAGAGATCAGACGGCTGAATCAGCTGCTCGAGCCATCAGTGATGACTTTATCCGGGTGTACGGCTGCCCCAAAAGAATACATTCCGACCAAGGGGCTTGCTTTCAGGGCGGTGTCATGAGAGAGCTGCAAAGGATTTACGGAATGCAGAAGTCAAGGACTACGCCTTATCATCCACAGGGCAACGGAGCCTGCGAGAGATTTAACCGGACCCTCCTACAAATGCTACGCACGTTAGAGGATGATCGTAAGAATCACTGGCCCGGCTATCTCGCAGAACTCGTGTGGGCGTACAATAATCGTGTCCACTCCACCACTGGGTACACCCCGTACGTGCTACTGTTTGGAAGAGCCGGAAGAGGCATTGAAGAGCTGAACCTAGCTCCCCCCGAGATCAGTGAAGGTCAGAGTGTGGGTTCCTGGGTTGACTGTCACCGTCGACGGCTGGAGACTATCCATCGAATTGTCACCAAGCGGCTGCAAGAAAAGACACATCCACAGCGGAAACCTGTGTGTGAAACCCCGTTCTTGCCAGGGGACCGAGTACTAGTTGCAGAGAAGCACCCGAGATACAAGTTGAGCGAGCGCTGGAAAACAGAGCCTTACATTGTGATCAGAAGAATCTCACCCCACGGATCAGTATACGAAGTGAGAGGCGAGCAAAGAGGCAGCACCCTCATCCTGCATCGCAATATGCTGAGGCCCTGCTATTCAGAAGACAGGACCAGACAAAGTACCTCGGAGACGGTGCCCGTGCCCGTTCCTGTTACCCTCGAAGAGGGCTCTGACGATGAAGAATGGTGGCGGGCCCCGACCAACCCAGCAGACTGGGAGAGATCCACGCCCCCATCCGTTCAAGACACAGGTGCCACCCCTGCAGAGCAGGAGTCACCAATCGCCAGAGATGGGGACGAGAATACTGTACTCCCTGATACGGCGCCGACGTCAGGTGACTTAGCCGTAGTACCACGCCGGACTGAGCGGGCTAATGCTGGTATTCCCCCTGATCGGTACTTGGCAGATGAATTTGTGTGTTCTGTCACTGGATCCTGTTTTAAGACATTAGCTCCCAAGCAACAGGTTGTGAAGCAGGGCAGGAGTTGCCACCGTGTGCCCCTGTGCAGAGTGCCTCAGGAGAGTATCGGCCGGGACGGCCGAGGTTAAAGAGGGGGGAAATGTAAGACCTGTTAACATTTACATATATAGGTTAGAAGACTGTGAACTTTTCCTTGTTATGCTGCCACTTGCTGTCAAAACAAAGAACAGCGGGCACAAACCCCTGCTGCTTGATTTACTTGGTACAGTCCTGAACAGGATGTGAGGAGGAGCTAGTTTTGTTTGGTAGCTGTTTATGCTGAGGTGTGTGTGTTCGGACGTGCTGAAGAAGGCAAGGCCGCATTCTGCCCTACTGAACAAGGTCCAAGTACCTGAGTGTTCGTGACATCTCCCCAAGACACAGATCCAAGAAAGGCTGGATGTGGAGCGAGGAGCCAGACAGCACGGGCAAATTACAGAGACGGGACAGAGACTGAACTTTAGAGGTGTCTGCCGGCGGAATACGGGCCCCAGCGGTGACGAGGTACCCCACGCTGAAACCTGCAGTTAAGTGTGCACACTACTTTTAGTTAGGGACAGATAGGAAATGACTCTGCACTGTGTTATGCAAGTAAGGTAACAAGGACCCTGCGTTTTTTTTGCTTAATAAGGATTTTTGTGTTTTGCTTTTGGGAGTACAATCTGAGGCTTCCCACCCTTGACAAGCTATTCAAAGTGGTTGTATGTATATTACATTATATCTACTGCTGTGCACATTCCCGCTTTTCTCTCCCTCCTTTCCCGCACTATTAATCCACCTGTGTTGTGCAATATGTTATTAAATTTGCATTGATTAACCCCCGTAGTTCCGTGCAGTCCTTGCGTATCCCGTTACCTGCAGGTTATTACATTTTCACAAACAGCTTTTTCCTCTGCAATATCAAAGAGGGGCGATGACACTGAAGCTAGCTGGATCTATTGATACAGCCAAATTCAGAGTCTTGCTTATGTAGAAGGTGCGGACGCCGATCTGTGGGGGTTCCGCACTCCTACGCCAGAAAGAGTCTGTGCATTTGGATTACTTAAGTATGACACTTACTGTTCTCTTCAGGGCGATATCCATCATGCACAACAGGTCCCCGTCAGACATGCAGTAGTGAAACACTTGACACAGGAGTTCTTTTGGCAACCATAACTTGAACAGTTTATTTTCATTCTCACCAGTATGACATACATGGCCTCACTGCTACTGTTCTGCTGTAATCTTCCTTGGGGTACTCTTTATTGGCCTATCCCCGTTATCTTGGAAATAGTCCGCAAGCTGATGGGTACCTGTGCATCCTTTCCCCTACCATTATCATCGCTGTTCAATTCTATGCCCCGATGGCTCTCTAGTCGCTTCGACTCTCTAAGTCCATCAGGGTGAGCTGTAGGCTCCGGTCCTTAACAGGATGCCTCTGGTTCCCTGACCGACCCTCAGTCCATGCCACATCTTTTGTCCACAAATCCTCGTGCAGAACTGACACAGCTCTCTCTGTAAACAGGGAGTGACTCGCTGCTCAACACTAGTTCCACTCCCCAGTAAGCTGAGCCTTATATGAACGGTTTCTGTTACCAACAAAATCAGTTCACTCTGCTAAGGCCTCCTTCACACATCCGTGTTTCCGGTATGTGTGATGTTTGTTTTCATACGTACTGGAGACACGGACACATATAGACCCATTTACTTCAATGGGTTTGCGCACAAGTCCGTGTTTTCACATGGATCGTGTGTCCATGTGGAGCACACGTGTGACCGTGTGCTCCACACAGCAACATGTCTTTTTTCTGCCAGCAGCATCGGTGTCACACAGACCACACACTAATTTGATCCATGGAACATCATTGTGACATAACCAAAATTGGTCGTGGTTCTGGGTGCATATTGCACCTGACAAGTTCCCTTTAATGCACGTATGTGTGAAAGAGGCCTAATACACATTGTTAACACATTTACAGCACATAACACATTACACTTTACATAACCATACACTTTATATTGGAGGGGGCTCGACCAACTCCTACACTTATAAGTTCTATTGGTAAGAGGTTATAAGTTCTATGCTCCTCACTTAGGAGACCATTCACCACTAAAAGTCTTCAGAGGTAACCTAGGCAATGAGCGCTGAACAATAGAATTAACAATCACTCCATTCTTGATGACAGAGAAGATTTTTTTTATAACAAGTACTTTGCAAAATTGCTTGTTTTTGCATGCACTTTGTAATTTTAACCATTTATAGTGTTGAAACATGATGTTCATTTAAACTGCATGATGAACATGTTAAATGACTGCCAACTGCTTCAAATGTGCACTGACCAGTCTCTAATAGATCATTCAGTGCATATAGATTGCTGCTGTTCTCGTTAGCATAGATCCTGTTTATACAAGATGATGTGCTGCCGGGAACCATCAACTTTTGGGCAAACCTAAACATCATTTCACTCAACAAACTAGCATATTTCTCATTCATCAAGTGATCAGTAATGATGGACGGACTCACAGATACCCTGTTTCGCCAGGTTCAAAAGGGTTTTTAAAAAACCCCGATTTGGGCCAGGAAGTCATCCCCGATATCTAGCCAGACGCCAGTCTCCAGATAAGTCTTTGGGGACCCGAATCAGGTGCTTAAAAATGGTGGTAGAAGGGATAGGAAGATGGGAGCAAGCGCTTTATACTTACCGAGTCTCTGCACGGCTGTAACGCAATTTCAAGGTCACTCATTATCCTTCATGTATATGCACTGCTTTCCCTGCCCACCGACAGTCACCGCCTCTCTGATTGGTTGCAGTCAGAAGCGCCCCCACCCTGTGTGACAGCGTGTATGGCTGCTTTCAATCAGAGATCCTGTATTTGTGTCTATATTAGTGTAAAAATAAATAAATACAAAAATTGGCATAGAGTCCCCTCATACCGTATTATGACACCCAGCACAGATAAAGCATACGACTAAAGACTGAAGCCTCCAGCCATGTGCTTATCTTGGCTGTGTATCAAAATAAGAGGGACCGTATGTGGCTTTTTTAAAATTATTTAAATACATAATTTTTAAAATTGGCTGTGGTCCCCCTCAATTTTGAAACCGACATGATAAGCCGACAGCTGGGGGCTGGTATTCTCAGACTGGGCAGATCCATGCTTATTGGCCCCCCCCCCGCCTTAAAATAGCAGTCTGCAGCTACCCAGGATTGTCACATTCATTAGATGCAGCAACCCCGGAACTTTATCCTGATTGCCCTAGGGTGGTGGCAAATGGGGTAATAAGGGGTTAATAACAGCTCACAGCTGCCACTAAACCCTAGATTAGTAATGGGAATTGTCTATGATACCCTCCCCCTATTACTAATCTGTAAATGAAAAGAAATAAACACAAACACTTAAAAAATCCTTTATTTGAAATAAAATACACACATCCTCTTTCACCCCTTTATTAACCCCCAAAAAGATCCAGGTCTGACGTAATCCACACGAGGTGTCACGATGATGCCAGCTCCGCTACATCTAAAGTGACAGTGTGATGACATGGAACATGACCGCCCGCTGTGGGCTTCAGGCAGAGAATGACTGAGCCACAGCGATGAGGGGTGAGGTCACTCAGGTTATTTGCAGTTTAAAGCTGGAAATTCCCACGGTCCTCCATTTGGTACTGCAATCTGGTGTCAAAACAGTTTTTTGTGCATTTTTTGGCCAAGAGATGTAAATTTGGTGATGAAATCTATATCTGCTGGGAAAAAAAAACACATCAAACCCACATGCGGTATGATGTGGTAGTGATGCGATTTTTTTTTTTGCCAGGAGGTGTACTGTGATGGCCAAAAGTTTTGAGAATGACACCAAAATTATATTTTCACATGATCTGTTGCCCTCTGGTTTTTAATTGTGTTTGTCTGATGTTTACATTACATACAGAAATATAATTGCAATCATATTATGAGTACCAAAAGGTTATATTGACAGAATGAGTTAATGCAGCAAGTCAATATTTGAACTCTCTCTTCAAATTTCTTTTCAACTTTCCCTCACGGTACTTGTCCGCTATCGGTCTCGCGCCGGTATTTAGCCTTAGATGGAGTTTACCACCCGCTTTAGGCTGCATTCACAAACAACCCGACTCCAATATTTGCAGTGTTGACCCTTCTTCTTCAGGACCTCTGCAATTCTCCCTGGCATGCTCTCAATCAACTTCTGGACCAAATCCTGACTGATAGCTGTCCATTCTTGCATAAGCAATGCTTGCATTTTGCCAGAATTTGTTGGTTTTTGTTTGTCCACCCGTCTCTTGATGATTGCCCACAAGTTCTCAATGGGATTAAGATCTGGGGAGTTTCCAGGCCATGGACCCAAAATCTCTATGTTTTGTTCCATGAGCCATTTAGTGATCACCTTTGCTTTATGGCAAGGTGCTCCATCATGCTGGAAAAGGCATTTTTGGGTGCCAAACTGTTCTTGGACAGTTGGGAGAAGTTGCTCTTGGAGGACATTCTGGTACCATTCTTTATTCATGAAAATGGGGGGGAAGCCAGCACTGCTTATGAGTGGGATGCAATTATGATGAGATAAAAAGTGTAACATTCACAAATTCATTCCTACTGTATCAATTCAATGAGATTTTTAGCAAATGATTGATCAATGATTTGAGCCCCCCTGCCCCGTCACGGCAAATCTCTATAAGGGGGGTCCCTACACTACAGTATATAATATACATATGTACCATGTGGTCTCGTGTGATGTGCAGGACCATATAGGAACACCACCTACCTGAGAAGTGTCAGAACCGCTCCCATGCTGCAAGGGCTGACAACTGCGAGTAGAGAGGCAGTCCAGGTGCCTGCCACTAGCACAATGTCTGGACTAGCCCCCACAGTGTCAGACCTGCAGACATGGATGAAGGGCGGAACAGCCCCAGGCAGGTGGTGCTTAAGTACTAATGCCTATGGAACAGGAGGCGGTGGCTGTGTGTGAACAGGCACCAACATGCATTTTGATGGCGACAGAAGGAATTTGCAAACCACACTGGGCATGCACGGCATAGTGGTGGTCAAGCACTTGACCAGTATACAAGAAAATGGGGGGGAAGCCAGCACTGCTTATGAGTGGGATGCAATTATGATGAGATAAAAAGTGTAACATTCACAAATTCATTCCTACTGTATCAATTCAATGAGATTTTTAGCAAATGATTGATCAATGATTTGAGCCCCCCTGCCCCGTCACGGCAAATCTCTATAAGGGGGGTCCCTACACTACAGTATATAATATACATATGTACCATGTGGTCTCGTGTGATGTGCAGGACCATATAGGAACACCACCTACCTGAGAAGTGTCAGAACCGCTCCCATGCTGCAAGGGCTGACAACTGCGAGTAGAGAGGCAGTCCAGGTGCCTGCCACTAGCACAATGTCTGGACTAGCCCCCACAGTGTCAGACCTGCAGACATGGATGAAGGGCGGAACAGCCCCAGACAGGTGGTGCTTAAGTACTAATGCCTATGGAACAGGAGGCGGTGGCTGTGTGTGAACAGGCACCAACATGCATTCTTTATTCATGGCTGTTTTTAAGCAAGACTGTGAGTGAGCCGATTCCCTTGGCTGAGAAGCAACCCCACACATGAATCGTTTCAGGATGCTTAACAGTTGGCATGAGACAAGACTGGTGGTAGCGCTCACCTCTTCTTCTCCTAATAAGCTGTTTTCCAGATGTCCCAAACAATCGAAAAGGGGATTCATCTGAGAAAATGACTTTACCCCAGTCCTCAGCAGTCCGCTCCCTGTACCTTTTGCAGAATATCAGTCTGTCCCTGATATTTTTTTCTGGAGAGAAGTGGCTTCTTTGCTGCCCTCCTTGAAACCAGGCCTTGCTCAAGCAGTCTCCGCCTCACAGTGCGTTCAGATGCACTCACACCAGCCTGCTGCCATTGCTGAGCTAGCTCGGCACTGCTGGTAGTCCGATCCCGCAGCTGAAACATTTTTAAGATATGGTCCTGGCGTTTTCTGGTCCTTCTTGGGTGCCCTGGAGCCTTTTTGGCAATAATGGAAGCTCTCTCCTTGCAGTTCTTGATGATGCGATAGATTGTTGACTGAGGTGCAATCTTTGTAGCTGCGATACTCTTCCCTGTTAGGCCATTTTTGTGCAGAGCAATGATGATTGCACGTGTTTCTTTAGAGATAACCATGGTTAACTGAAGAGAAACAATGATACCAAGCACCAGCCTCCTTTAAAGTGTTCAGTGGTGTCATTCTTACTTAATCATGACTGATTGATCGCCAGCCCTGTCCTCATCAACACCCACACCAGTCTTAATGGAACAATCACTAAAACAATGTTAGCTGCTCCTTTTAAGACAGGAATGCAATGATGTTGAAATGTGTTTTGAGGGTTGAAGTTCATTTTTTTAGCCAATATTAACTTTGCAAGTAATTGCTGTTAAGCTGATCACTCTTTATGACATTCTGGGGTATATGCAAATTGCCATTAGATAATCTTAAGCTGTAGACTTTGTAAAAATTAATATTTGTAGCATTCTCAAAACTTTTGGCCATGACTGTAGTATGGGTGCAGAAATATGGTGTCAAAATTTCAGCACCAAATCTGCATTTCTTGGCAAAAAAAACAGCGGTTTTCTGCCAGATGATGCAGGGGGAGTTCACTGAGTTTAATTAGATACCTCCTCGCAAAAAATTGCATCACTATCGCATCAAAACCACATGGTGTTTTGATTCTGTTTTTTGCCAGAAGGTGTGGATTGGGTGCAGGAATATGGTGCAGAAATTTCAGGACTAAGGCTATGTGCCCACGGGGGAAAGTGTCCTGCGGTTATATCCGCAGGACATTCCGCAGGAGCTCCCAAAAAACCGCAGCACAACTTTGTCTGTTTCCATGCTGCGGTTTATTTGCGGAATGTCCTGCGGATATGGTGCAGGCATTCTGCATTGAGGATACAGTACCATGGCTTCGGCACTGCACCCTCAATGCAGAACAAGTGCTGAGTGATCGGGGCGTTCATACCTCCATCATGCAGCACTTCTCTCCCGTCTCCGGCCGTGTTTACAATGTGAAGGAGGAGGTGGGCGGGCCTGAACTAGCTCTGGCTGTCACATGACCGGAGCTCGTGCAGGCCTCGCCCACCTCCTCCTTCCTGCTCCTGTGCACCGAGGGAAAATGACCGGGTGTCTGCTATCAAGGCAGGTAAGTATGCGCCAAAGCAGGGGATTTCCGCAGGTAATGCGGCAGGAATAATTGACATGCAGTTATGTGCGGCTGTGGGATATCCGCAGTATATTCCGCAACTGCACATTCCGCAACGTGGACACAGCACTCCCCATGTCCCATAGGATAACATGGGGAGTGTCTGTACATGCTGAAACCTGCGGATTTATCTGGAAAATCCAGATAAATCTGCAGGTTTTCCGCAGCAAAATCCGCAGAAGCAAGCTCCCGTGGGCACAAGGCCTTAATCTGCATCTCTTGGCAAAAAAACTTGGTTTTCTGCCAGGAGATGCAGGTCTGTGAACTCAGTCCCTTAGTTCAATAAGGTTGCCTGAGATTAGTTTACCTGCGGTCACAGGTGGGGAACCGTGGGAACCTCCAGCTCTGACAACTAATAACCTGAGTGACATTACCGCTCATTGCTGAGGCTTAGTCCCTGCCTGAAGCCCACATCTGGCAGTCATGTTCTGTGCCTGCGCACTGTGCCTTCAGCAATGTAGCAGAGCCGGAATTGTTGTGGCACCTCGTGTGGATTCTGGAAGTTTGGAAGGTTAACATAAGGGTTAAAAGGGTGTTTTTTTGTATTTTCTTTCAAATAAAGGATTTTTTCGGTGTTTGTTTGTATTTTTTCACTTACAGATTAGTAATGGGGGGTCTCATATATATCTCCCATTACTAATCTAGGGCTTAGCTGCAACTGGGAGCTATTATTAACCCCTTATTACCCCAATTGCCACCGCATCAGGGCAATCAGGATGAGCCAGGTAAAGTTCTAATGAATGAGACAATCCTGGGTGGCTACAGGCTGCTTTTTTTAACCTGGGGGTCAATAAGCATGGGTCTATCCAGCCTGAGAATACTAGCTTATCATAGCTGGGTATCAAAATTTGGGGGACCGCGCGCCTGTAGCCAAATGCTTTCTAAGCACTGGTTATCATAATGTGGGGGGACCCTACGCCAATTTATTTATTTATTTTTACACCAATATAGACACATACAGCTCCTCTGATTGAAAGCAGTGAGACACACTGTCACAAAGGGTGGGGGCGCATCTGACTTCTACCAGAGATGCTGAAACTGCCTGTGGGTGGGGAAAGCAGTGACGATGTATGAAGGATAATGAGCGGCCCTGGAAGTAGTGTTAGGGCTCATGCGCATGTTGCGTAATTGCATGCATTTAGCTGTGTATTGCACTGCAGCGTAAATGCATGCATCCTGTGTTCCCTGCACAATCTATGTAGATTGTGCATGAGACGTGCGCACAATGTTTTTATGCACGCAGCGATTTGGGTGCTAAAATTTTGACCCAAATCCGTGCGTTCATAAAATGAGCATGTCAATTATTCTGTGCGCTATGGATGCAGCTACCACTGTCTATGGCAGTGATAGCGCATGAAATCGGCTTTTTTTAACAAAAAAACTGCAACCATTATGCAGTGTTTCTGCAGCGATTTGACGTGCACATGAGCTGTCAAATCGCTGCAGAATATTCAGCAGTTACGTGTGCATGAGCCCTTACAGCCGCTCAGGAGGCTCGGTAAGTATAGGGCACCTGCTTTCCCTTTTTCTTCTTTATTTTTCATTTCTTTATTTTTTTTATTACCCTAGTTGCTGGATTCGGATCATTACCCGGAGTTCTTTGAGAACTCCCGGCCTGGGGTCGGTGCTCGGGTTCTTTTGAAACCGCATAGTTCTGAACTTTTACAGTCCAGGTCAGCCCATTACTAGTAATAAGCAACTTGTCTTTCATTGCATGATGATTTTTAAATGACCATTAGGATCACTCATTTATGATAATCCTGTATTGTTAATACATATTACCCCTTTAATAGAATAAATGTTTCTACCTCCTTTAGCAACTGAATTTAAATGGTTTTCCTGGTTCCAGAAAAAAAGGTTAAATAAAAGTCTGACATCTGCAGTTGTATGATAGCAAATGTAAAATATACTTTTTTTTACCAAAAAAATTGTATTCTAATTTTTACTTTTTGCTAGGTCTCAGACTCGCAGGGACTGTTAGTATCTACAGGAAAGGCTGAGAACTACACATCCGATAATGCCCCAAGTGTTGTCACATACTTAATTGCAAATGTGTCCAAAGCTTTTTGTAGACAGTTTATTCACCATATAAACAGCTACGCCTTATCAAGCATAGACGCTCAGAGCATTAAGCAAACCGAATTACGGTGTGCAGTTAATGATGTCCCCTACAATGGGAGAAATATTTTACAGAGAAACTAAGGTGGAAAAAATGTCATGTACCTTCACACAAGCAAGAAAGTAATTATACAGTCATATGACTGGAAAAACAGGCTGTTGCTACTGAGGGACCACCATTTTATAACGCTAAGCTGTTAGTATACCTGGAATGAAGACGAGTGGGGTCCAGCTAATGTACATTATGCCAACCTATATCATAATCCTGGGAGCAAAACTAGTATGATATACACTCGTGAAAGCCTCTTCATTGCGCTGCCCTCGTTGTCTCCAAATGGAGACTAAGGCAAAAATGAAGCAATGGAGGCTGGAAAAGAGGTCTATTTTCTACAGAGATGAGTCCTACTCATGTCGTAGATGCAACAATAGCTGGAGATTGGTCTGGAGATCACAAGGGCAATGTCATGAAGAGGACTTCATGATGGAACGTCACAATGGTCTTGCACTTGGAATTATAGTTTGGGGCAGCGTAATATATTTTTCATTGCAGAACATTTCTCAGACAAACATTAATAACCTTATTGACAGCATGCCAAGTTGTGTGAGTGCATGAATTTCTGCATGTGACACTCATACATGACACTGAATGTATCAAGATGCTTTGAAAATTTTGTTTCCATTTTTTCATCCTTAACATGCCTATTGATCTTGTGATTTCCATAATAATACAACTTTTCTTCTTAATGATGCAATTTCAATGTTGATGAGCATGTATGTATATGTGGTTTGTGAATTTAGTGTGTTATATTAGATTTATGAGGTTGATGTTGATGTGGAATGTATGCATATATTTTTATATTTATATTTGATATTATTTTGACAGAGGGAAGATTGATGCATACAGAGCTTTTCTTCCCATCAGAATGAGAGACATCAAAACATAACCCCAATAATCGGAAGTAATAAAGCAGGTGAGGGCTTAGCCTAATGTATATCTTAAGTGGGTGTATAGGTGTTTGGACTGTATACAGTGGGTGAAATAAGTATAAAAAACATCACCAATTTTTTAAGTAAATTTAGTTTTAAAGATACTATTGACATGAATTTCTCACCAGATGTAGATAAGAACTCACATAGGCAAAGAAATCAAACCATAGATGTCCATAAATTATATGTAATAATGAGAAATGACACAGGGCAAAAGTATTGAACACATGAAGAAAGAGAAAAGCTTTGGAAGTACATGAGACCAATTAAAATCTATGATTAATTAAAAATTAACCATGTCACTTAGTGAAAAATAATATCACCTGGTTCAATAAAAAGGTTACTCATTACCAAGGTGCCACACAAGAAACATCTCATAATGAGTAAAACCAGTGAGCAGTCTTAAGACCTTAGTAACCTTATTGTTTCAAAACATACTGATGGTATTGGTTACAGAAGAATTTCTAAACTACTGAAGGTTCCAGTGAGCACTGTTGGGGCCATAGTCCAGAAGTTGAAAAAGCATCATATCACCATAAACCGGCCACGACCAGGTGCACCCTGCAATAATTCAGAGAGAAGAGTGAAAATAATTATCAAAAGAGTTGTCTAAGAGCCAATAACCATCTGTGGAGAGCTACTGAAAGGCATTGAATCAGCAAGTACAATTGTTTCAAAGAAAACAATAAGTAATGCACTCAACCTCCATGGCCTGTATGGAAGTTCACCACGCAAAACTCCCTTGCTGAACAAAAAGCATGTTCAAACCTGTTTACAGCTTGCTGAACAATATTTAGACAAGCCTGTGAAAACTGGGAGACAATAGTTGGGTCAGCTGAGACAAAATGTAACTCTTTGGATGCCATAATACACACTATGTTTGGAGACCAAAATGGCACTGCATATCACTTGAAAAATACTATAACAACAGTGAAGGTTGGAGGTGGAAACCTTATGGTGTCGGTCTCATTTAAAGCATATGGCACTTGCAAACTTCATACAGTATAATTAAAGGAAGGATGAATGGACATATATACTATGTTCCAAATTATTATGCAAATTATGTTTTTCTCTGATTTTCCTAAATGGTCAGTGCAAATGACAGTTCGTCTAATAAAAGTCATCACTCGTTTGAGTATACATCGATTTTTATTGAAGAAACCTCCCAATGATAACAGTATAATCTTCAAAATTAAAAAAAAAAAACTCAAAATGCACTGTTCCAAATTATTAGGCAAAGTAGAGTTTGTAAACATTTTATATGTTTTAAAGAACTGAAAATGCTCATTTGTGGAATTTGCAGCATTAGGAGGTTGCATTCACTGAAATAAAAAGCTATTTAAATCCAAAACATCCTAACAGGCCAAGTTACATGTTACCATAGGAACCCTTCTTTGATATCAGCTTCACAATTCTTGCATCCATTGAACTTGTGAGTTTTTGGAGAGTTTCTGATGAAACTTTTTGCATGATGTCAGAATAGCCTCCCAGAGCTGCTATTTTGATGTGAACTGCCTCCCACCCTTATAGATCTTTTGCTTGATGATACTCCAAAGGTTCTCTGTAGAGTTGAGGTCAGGGGAAGATGGTAGCCACACCATGAATTTATCTCCTTTTATGCCCAAAGCAGCCAATGACATAGAGGTATTCTTTGCAGCATGAGATGGTGCATTGTCATGCATGAAGATAATTTTGCTCCTGAAGGCACATTCTGCTTTTTGTACCATGGAAGAAAGTTGTCAGTCAGAAACTCTATATACTTTGCAGACATCATTTTCACACCTTCAGGAACCCTAAAGGGCCCTACCAGATGTCTCCATGGGGAGTATATGGAGATTCCAGCCCAAAACATGACTCCTCCACCTCCTTGCTGATGTCGCAGCCTTGTTGGGACATGGTGGCCATCCATCAATCATCCACTACTCCATCCATCTGGACCAGCCAGGGTTGCTCGACACTCATTAGTAAAGAAGACTGTTTGAAAATTAGTCTTCATGTATGTCTGGGCCCGCTGCAACCATTTCTGCTTGTGAGCACTCGTTAGGGGTGGCCGAATAGTAGGTTTATGCAACACAGCAAGCCTTTGAAGAATCCTACACATTGAGGTTCGAGGGACTCCAGAGGCACCAGCAGCTTCAAATATCTGTTTGCTTTTTTGTAATGACTTTTTAGCAGCTGCTCTCTTAATCCGATGGACTTGCCTGGCAAAAACTTTCCTCATTCTGCCTTTATCAGCACGAACACGTATGTGCTCTGAATCAGCCACAAATATCTTCACAGTACAATGATCACGCTTAGGTTTTTGTGAAATATCTAATGTTTTCATCCCTTGTCCAAGGCATTGCACTATTTGATGCTTTTCGGCAGCAGAGAGATTCTTTTTCTTTTCCATGTTACTTGAAAACTGTAGCCTGCTTAATATTGTCAAACATCCAGTTTTCCTTTTATTGGGCTCACCTAGCAAACTAATTATCACAGGTATCTGAGATTGATTTCAGTGATCCAAAGAACCCTGAGACACAATGCAATACCATCAATGAGTTTCATTGAAAAAAAAAAAATAATCGCTAGCACACTTAAATCTAATTTCCATAATAATTTGGAACATGGTGTATACTGAGATATTCTTGATAAAAATTTGCTGCCAACTACCAGGATGATGAAAATAAAATTATGGTGAACAATTCGGCAAGAAAGTGATCCCAGACACACAGCCAAGGAACTTCTCAGTTACTTTTAGATAAAGAAAATAAAGCTACTAGAATGGCCCAGCCAATCACCTGACCTAAGTTCAATAGAAAATTTATGGAAGGAACTAAAGCTCAGAGTTCATAGAAGGAGTCTACAGAACCTTCAGGATTTAAAGAGTGCTTGTGAGGAAGAATGGGAAAAATCACACTTGATCAGTGCATGCGACTAATTGCTCAATACAGGAGGCACATTGAAGTTGACATCATCATATGAAGTATTAAATAAATTGCAGTAAACGTGTTCAATACTTTTTCCGTGTGCAAGTTATCATTATAAATGTAATTTATGGACATCTATGCTTTGATTTTTTTGCCTGTGAGAATTGGATGATTTTTTTACTGACATCTGATGAGAAATTCATGTCAATAGCACCTTTAGAAATATACAGTGGAACCTTGCTTAACGAGAACAATCCGTTCTGGGAGTGTGCTTGTTAATCAAGTTACTCGTTCAGCAAAGCAAGATTTCCCATAGGAAATCATTGCAATGCAGACAATTCGTTCCATAATGTGTTAAATGTCCCATCCTGGTCCCCTATTCTATCATTCCACACATGCACAAACGCACACAAACACACACAAACACACAAGCACACATGCACACGCACATATTATATGCTCACCTTACCTTCCGTTCCATCGCCGGTCTCCTGGGACTTGCTGTTCTCCGGTGCGGGCCGTGTATCGGGTAACCATAACGACGAGGGCGGAACTTCCTGCCAGAGCGCTGACGTCAACGGCAGAGCCGCTTGCCTCTGATTGGCCAGCATGCTGCCTTTGAGTAGCGGTGACAGAAACCAGGAAGTTCCTGCTTCGTCGCTATGGATGCTGATGCCTGTATGCCTGGAGTGGAGTGGAGCGGAGCGGAGCTGCGCGGCGCACTTCCGGACACAGGAGACCGGCGATGAAACGGAAGGTACACATATTATATGCTCACCTTACCTTCCGTTCTACCGCCGGCCTCATGGTACTTGTAGTTCGCCGCGATGTACCCGGGAACTACAAGAACCATGAGCCCGGCGGTGGAACGGAAGGTAAGGTGAGCATAATACTGTATGTGTGTGCGTTCGTGTGTGTTTGTGTGTTTTTGTGCATACTTGTGTGTGTTTGTGTGGACTGCAAGTGCGGGTTAGAGCACGGTGGATGTACGGAACCGGAAGTGTTTGAGGTGAGGATTTCGCTCGCACAGCAAAGCTTTCTCGTAAAGCGAGTTACAAATTTACAGAAAGCTTTGCTTGTTAAGCGAAATTCTTGTTAACTGGGTTACTCGTTAAGCGAGGTACCACTGTATTGGTAACATGTTAAACACTTATTTCACCCGCTGTATATCTAACGTTGTGTATTTGTCTGTATGTAGTAGTGATCATTGTATATATTGTAAGCAAACATATAGAAGGATTATGTATATAGGAACAATTATTGTTTTGCAAAGGAGGGTGGTGGAGAGATATTTTACAAATTTTAATAAAAAACAATATTATATTGAAGTATAAGAATCAAATAATAGAGAAGACTAAAAGAGACATGCACAAATGTTAAGATTTTTTTTTTTCCCCATACGGGATTTTTGCCATTAGCATATTTTATTAAACATAATTATTTAACAGTGCCCTTAGCGCTCATTTTCAACAAATTCAAACGCAAGAAATACATTGGTACAGAAAGCATACTGGAAACAGAAAAAGAATGATCTGACCAAGATTTATTCTAATATTTGCTCCACTAAATAAGATGCTGGCCGGATTTAAAGCTGCAACAGTAACAATTTGTGTTTCAATAGACTATAAACCAAAAGGTCTCCAATTACAATACAGAATAGAAATGTCTTTTCTTGATCTTTCTGGACATAAGATCTTTTTCATGTTACTCGTGCTCATTTTACAATTAGACTTGTATGGACACGAAGAGAATATTTTATTGTCAATTGAACAAACTGTACAAGATAAAAATTTCTTCCAGTACTCGTATGCAAATAATGCCAAATTCAGCATATCTGTGTTCTGCATTAAGGCATTTGCTTAGAAAATCTACAAAGAAGACCATGATAAGGTGGCCCTTTCAGTATTATTACATTTATATGTACTTATAGTTAAAAAGTATGTTGAATTTGACTATAAAAAAAGACAACTTTGCTAACATCATGGCTGCAAAAACTAGCCAAGATCGTCAACGCCCACAATATGTGTACAAATTTCTGTGGTTAATCTATTCGAATATAGACTTGTATCACTGGCTTTAAAGCAACAGGACGTAAAAGGGTTAATATGTCAGGAACTAGAAGCATTGTGGACATCTAAAGAAAGAACCATTTTATTCCAGGAAAAAAAAACAACACTCCAAATTCATGAATATATATACCGTATATAGATACCGGAAAAACGAATAAATATAAAAGAATACAGTGCAAACGGCTGCTATGAGATTAAAGAGAAACCAACATATTGTAACACAGGAAATAACGTAATTTTGACACAATTTTCACATTTGCATGATAAATTGAAAAAATACAGTATTTACAGCTTTAACATAATAAAGACTGGGAATAAATAGTAATAAATAGACATTTTTAATCTAGAGCTAAAAGAAAATACATATTAAACGCCCTGCACTTATAGAAATACACCTCAGGCATTAAATTGACCTTCATTTTTTTATGATTTTCACAAACTTTTAAAATAAGGGTATTCCAGACTGATACATACTTTACAGAAAAAAGTGCCATAATTGGAACGGGTAGAGCGAACCACCCCAAATAAAAGGCCTGACTTAAAACTTGCTACACTTAAAATTGCTCTTATTCATAAAACTTCCAGCACATTGAAAAAGACAGGTTCATAAAATACCTTTGTTTCAACAAATGTGATGTCCCTTACGTTCAAAAAGCATTTTATCCTAAAAAATCATCGGATTTACAATGTAATGCAAAGGCTATGTCTTTTAATGGAATAAAGATTCTGGTTTTACCATGCCATGCTTTAAAGTACACCATTCAAATACAAGAAGCATCAAAGGCTAAGAGAGCAATGTCTGTTTATATACATTAAATGTCTGATATATATATATACTATATATATATACAGTGTATATATATATATATATATATATACACACAGTACATATATATATATATATATATATATATATATATATATATATATATATATATATATATATATATATATATATATATATATATACATATACAACCATGTAGTGTATGCAAATAAATGACATTATCTCATAATTGCATAGGAGAAGCTGAGTTTATAATATAGATGCTAATAGAGAAAATGAGGGCAGTAACATAGTGGAAAACAATAGTACAGCCTCAACATGAACTGAACAAATGAATGCAGAATATATACTTCTTCCTGCTACCTGTACACATGAACCTGGTTAGTAAGCTCCACCTGCTTTGAAGAAATCCTTCCACCATTAGGGTCACATAAACCTCAGCTATGTTTGGCATTTTCAGTCCAGTAGACACCTATCAGTGACTCACAGCTTTCTTTGTATAGGTATGCATACAGAAATACTTGTCAATCATTAATAGGACCGCCTTACTGGATTGAAAATGCCAAACAGGGCAGAGGTCTATGTGACTAAAATACATGTTATAATGCATCTTTTCTCACAAAACTATATATCAATCTATTCCCTCCACTCTATAACATACTAATTATAGACTGAATGACATTTTCAAAGTGTCAGGTTCCCTTTAAAGGGGTAGTTCACTAATTGGATAAACTCTTCTCAGTCCGTATGTTTCCTCCATTTAAATTAATAAAACTTACAATGGCAAGCAAAAGGGTAATAATGTTTTGAACTTTTAGCTTTCAGGCGGCATATCTCACCTTCTATTATAGCTTTGAGTATGAAACTACTTTATTTTATAGACAATCATTTTGGCTATTTCAAACATAAATTTGACTTGCAACTGTTTAGCATATGATCAGTTATGTAAATTAATGTAATGTTTCTGCATTGTTATTGTTTTGCTTCTAAAAAGGTGAAATTTTATTTTTTATTATTTTACTAGTATTTTCAACACTGCCTGAATCCTTCTGGTCATGCTCTCAATCAGATTAAAGCATGTATCAACCAAAATCTGATCCCAGGTCCCTTCTACACAGTCCCAATGTTGGTGTATACTGGTCACCTCACTTGAGTATGTATACAGCTTTTTCTTCAACTCTACTCCAAGTGTTCGATTGGGTTAATATCTGAGGATTGTAGTGGCCAATCCAGCACCTCTACTTCATTATCATTAAACCATTTTTTTACCAGTCTCGATGTATGCTTTGGGTCATTGTCTTGCTGGAACACTATGTTATCCTTTTCATACCCATAGTACTTGAGTGTATGAAGTAAATCATCTTGTAGGATACTCACATATAGCTCAGCATTGAGACCACCATCGATCTTAGTCTAGTATCCAATACCTTTGGGTATGAAACTACCCCATATCATCAGGCTTCCTGCAATGAACTTGACAGTTCATTCAATTTCTCATCCATTAGCTCCTTTTTCCTTAGTTTCTTCGAAACTCATTTGCCACCCATCAGAGCCAAGTCTATTAACTTTTGTCTCGCGGCTCCAGGTCTCCTGTTTTCCTCTCTGTCCGCTTTTCATATTTTTTTATTATATCTGAAGCTGTCGCTTCTTATGATGATATAAAAGTTGAGGCTTCTTCACCTTATTTCAGGCCACCATTCCAGACTTGTGTGTCACACGGTGCTTCCATGGAAATCTGTGATCTCACTATTATGAAGTATACGAGCCACCTCCACAGCCGTGTTTGTTGTGCTAGAACTGATAGAGTTTGTGATGTGCCAACTTGTTGACTCCAATATTTTGCCTGGACGTCCACCTCTTGCCTTTTGAATGGATGGATGTACTTCACTTTATATTTTTCCAACTGCCATGGCACTCACATGGTGCAGTTTGGCTATTTTCTTGGCTCGAAAGACCTCTATCGATGAGCTGGATGATGCTGTTTCTGTTTTCTTGGGAAATCTTCATGGCTGCTCCTTAATTTTGAACCAGTGACCTTTCACTTGAGAAGCAACCTCTTAACGCGCTGAACTATTGGGGAATGTGAGAACAGGTTGTAATTTGTAGTATAGAGGAAGAAAAAAAAAATTAAAACACCAAGAGCCATACAATAACAATGCAGTAACTAATCATATTCTAAATAGCTGCAAGTTAAATTTATGAATGAGATAGCCAAGATGATTGTCTATAAAATTAAGGTAGTCTCACTCTCAAAGACGTAGTGGATGGTGAAACATAGAGCCTGAAAATCAAAAGTGCAAAACATTGTTACCCTTTTGCTCATCACTGTATACTCATATACTCACCTCCCGTATTGGCACCATTCCAGCATTGTCGGAACTGTGTCTCCTGGGATTTCGTAACTGTGTGACTTCACGTCAACCTGGCAGCCAATCAACGGCTGTTTCATTGTCTCCGCCTTTGGACAAATTGCTTACATCCAGAGGTGGTGAATGCTGCTGCTCTCTCTTCCTCCGGATGTATGTGATATATCCAAAGGCAGAGAGAGCGAAGTTATGCAATCCCTGGAGACAGCGTCGAAACCACTGGAACAGTGCAAGCACCAAAGGTGAGTCTAAATTTTAAGAGCAGACAACCCGTTTAAATATATTGTAATTTATTGACTTTCTCCTTATGGCTGTTTAGGTTATTTTCCCCAACACCTTCAAACTCTATGTTTTCATACACCATAGATAAGGGCTTCTCAATTTTTTTCTACAAATACCTCACTGGAGAAATTAAGATGAAGCCTAGACCTCACTAGATGCACCAAAATGATGCCTGACCTTCAGCATCTGCAGCTGAGAAACAATCTGTTCAGCCTTATATTCACCTCTATAGCAACCACCTCCAGAGCTGTGCCTCACCAACATCTAGGGGCACCTCACTGGTCCGACTCACTGTTTGAGAAGCACTGCTTTAGACATCCGTTGGATGATACATCTCCCTCTTGACATCATCAGGAGACCCCACTAAAAAGAGACAGAAGACCCCATTGCACATAAGATGGTCAACTGGTCCTGACAAATAAGTATTGGGGGCCTTATGCAGTATATATCATTGTAAATAAAAGCATTAAGTAAGCATAAATGTTCACCAGTATGACTTTTTCACTTGACCAAATTGTATTATTGCATTATTTGAATGCTACAAGTAAACTAGCTCTCATTATAATGTATGAATATCAGTGCACAACAAAGTGTTAATCTGCATATAAATAGCATTTTAACAATGTATTTTTGTGTTACTAAAAGTGCAGCTTATAAGTAAAAAAATAAAGTTTTATTCACCCTGTAGCTGCTCACTTCCAGTCATCAGGGAAGTGCTGGCATTATTACAGTCACTGCTCATTACAAAGTGGGTGCACTGTAATCACTCCCCTGCACACTGATTGACAGCCTGCTCTATATATACAGGCTGCACACATATGCTGCAGAGCTGGCTGTCAGTCAATGTGCTGGGGAGTGACTAAAGTGCTCTCAAAATAAAGTGCTATTTAGCTGCACATTATCATTGCATCTGCAAATAAATATAATTTTTGCTTTTAAAAACAAATGAGACTGCAGTAAACTGGTTATTTGTAGATAAATGCAATAAATGACTACTTTCCCAGCTCAGGAGTACTTGTAGTTTGGTTTGAAGTTTCTTAAAATCTAACCTATCAGCAAAAGGTCATATTTGTTCTTAGATTATATTAGACACACTTATTCAACCATTTATTTACCCATAGCTATTGTGGATTATCTTCCTATATTTACAATTTTTAGTGAAATGTTAAAACATATACAGTATATATATATATATATATATATATATATATTTATAATTTTTCTTTCTTGTATACATGTGTGTATCTGTATATATATATATATATATATATATATACTGTATATATATATACACACTCACCCACATACAGTATATAAATCTAAATATATATATATATATTTATCTATATGTACAAATGGCCTTATTGGTTTTCCCATGAGTGCATTAAAATACAGACATAAGCTACATTGGAAACCAAGATACTGTACTTAAACATAATGAATGTTAACACTACACCCAAGTGTGCTGCTTTTAATACCGTTGTAATAATATTAAATCTGTTTTCTTTAGTTTGTTTGTTTGTTTCAAAAAGGCAATGCAAAAATTTTGACCATTGTTCTGAAATATTAAGCATAATATCATATACAATATGTGTACTGCATTTTCTTTTCTCCCTGCAATTAATTATCTGTCATCATCTTTAATCTCTAAAAATTCCCAACAATAATGTGTAATCTTTACAAATTTTTCAACAATAAATATAATTGGCTGCCAGTCATGACCAGCCAATAGTAAAAAGGCAATCCAAATGTAAAAGATCGCACTAAACAAGGTTTTACTACATTTTAAATGTACAATTCTTTTTCCTTACAATACTGTCCATTTGGTAAATCAAGAAATAAGTTGATCTTCTTGTCATCAGACGATTTCACAAATATAAAATTCATCTGCTGCACCGCAAACACTTGCAATTCTCAAGTTTCCTATACAGTGTGAATAATAGTGTTAATATCAATCCACGTGAGTCTGCATGAAATGTTAGACTTTCTGCTAGACTACCTATAAAATCTATTAACAGTTCCTGCAATGTAGATTTCAGGTTTCAAGTGCTTTACTAATTCAGATATTAAAGGGAATCTGTCAGCAGGTTTTGGCTATCTCATCTGAGAGCAGCAAGATGTAGGCAAATAGATCCTGAATCCAACGATGTATCACTGAGATTATTGAGCAAGCTGTCTTGACACAATTAGAGTTTGTAGATTTAGGCTAAGACCGCACTTTGCGTTTCCACCTGCGTTTCAGGTGCTTTTTAGGTCCGTTTTGAGAAGCAGCTTTTTCATGCCAAAAGGCATGCGTTTTGATTTTCCAGCAGTCCATGGAAAATGGGGATTTCTAGACCGCACTTTGCGTTTCTAAACGCTGCGTTTAATTTACATATTTTGTGACAAAAACCATGCCTTCAAAGAAGCAGCATGTCAGTTGTTTTTGCCATTTTGGGTGCGTTTTGCGAACATTGAAGTCAATGAGAAATGGCAAAAACCAAGATTCCTTCAAATTCCTGCTTTTTACCTGCTTTTTCAGTGCAGAAAACATGCGTTTTGGACTACCAAAACGCATGCTTTTTGGACATCAAAATAATGATTTGATATCTCCCTTTACACACACACATAATCCGACAATTAAATTTAAGAAAAATATGCATTTATTGCTATTTTAGCGTTAAAATGTATATTACCGCTATAATTTTAAGAAACATATCTATTTTCATTATTTTTCCCATTAATATAGATTTGATCCTTTTTTTCTCTTTTTTCATTCTGTTTGGCTGTTTAAACTTTATTAAGCAATGTCTTGATGTTCAAAACGCATCTGTCTAAACGCAGGTGAAAACGCAGGTAAAAAGCGCTGAAAACGCATCTAAAACGCGGTAAATACGCATGCGTTTTCAGCACTAAAGTTCAGAAAAAGACAACTTTGGTCAAATCAATTAAGCCCAAAACGTGCATTTAGAACTGCAAGTAGGTGAACGCAAAGTGTGTTCTTAGCCTTAGTCATGTAGCAGAGCTGAGAAAGCTGTCCCACACCCACCATGCTCCCAATAGAGACTGTACATTGACAATGAGGTGTCAATCACAGGCGGGGGCATGCCAGACTGCTACGCGCATGACATTGTAGTTTGAGCAGTTAGAAATCCTGCTGTGTCCTTAAACAAATATAACAAATAAATAACAGATTGGACCTTGACAAGACAGGCACCCCTGAATTCTATGTTTTAAACTGTGCAGCATGCTGCCTTCAGAATACATAGCAAAAACCCGCTGAGAGATTCCCTTTATTAGGATATCTATTAGTAAGAGAACCAGGACCACCTCTCATAGTAAAACATAGGTCAAGGAACACAACCTTTCAGACATTAATTCTGTTGATAGCCCATACATTTTTTAGAATCATTAGAAAAAAACAGATGTATGATATGTTATGAATTGCTGGACAAATTTCCAGACAGATTATGATTTACGCTAATTGACCTTGGACCTTTTTCACGTTATGTATTGCCATGACATAATCTGGTTCATATTACACCATGTTTATGGAAAAATTAAAGTATAATTTCTTCAGTACCTTTAATATTGACAGTGTCAAAAAATATAAATAGACGCCAAAAAAAAAAATCTAAATTTCGTCAATGGATTATGTAGGTGATTACTGTAGACTGGTGCAATAATATATGTGACACACAGTGTGTGTGGCACGAGACTAGTCCTCTACCAGGCTAGAACTGTAGTTTGATTTTGTAAGTGATTAAATAATTTCAGCCACGGGCCAAAATCCCAGTTGCTGAAGAGCTGCCATTCCTCTAGTCATGTACCACAAATTTCTGACCGTCGACAGCATAAATACAAAAAGAAAGAAAAATCTAGGGCTGGAAGGCAACCTGGACCTTAAATCTGAAGCTTAGATTTTGATGGAACTCTGACGAAGAAAGTAAATGCAAGTCTGCAACTTTGGACTTTGCTTAACACTAGAAGTCCCAGACATTTTGAGCTCCCCCCTGAAGTCCCGAAAGAGGGTCAAATGACCCTTAGACTATCTTTTTTATTTAAAACCAAAACAAAATGTTAATTTGAAATTTTTTATCTTGCAGATGAGGAGACTCCTCCTCTACCAAAAGAGAGAGCTCGGTTGGCGAGTGAGCCGACAGAGACTGCAAATCCTTCAGGTCATTTGACCCGTCTCTGGGTTCCAAAGGTAGAAATGTTAAATGACCCCTCTCTGGGACTTCTAGTGTTAATATATTTTCTGTTGGTTTCCATTTGGTATGTTGGACACAATAGCGTAATTGGATGGAACGTTGTTTAACGAGAATTCGGGCACTCCTGGTGGGTAGAGGTGCCCGGATAAGATCTAACTCTGTACTTAAATTTGCAGCAGTGAATACTTTAATTATAATGTGGAAAAAAGTGTATAGATATGTGACATTTCAGTATGTAACAACCTTCTTCACACATACACTGTCAGGAATATCATATGGCAAAAGGAGTATATACTGCAGCTCTGTGTGAGTAAGGAGGAGATGCAATCCGGATGCCATGGAGGGAGGAGTGCTGAACACACTGACAATTACTGGGATCTGTCAAATGATGATACTTACAATTACAAGCCCCTGCACCATCTTCTTCAGATTCAAAAACATCAATAAACAATCTATTTATATATTTATTTATTTTTAATTATGGACACACACACACACACACACACATGGCCAAAAGCTCACTATTTTGTTGGATAGTTGTCATCCCTTGTCATCCCATGTTTATAGGGAATTTGAAATTTGTTCAATTCAATGAATTAAAATAGGCCCTGAAACAAAGCCTATTGATTACTGTGTACATAACTGTAATTCCATACATGTTATAGAATAAGTAATAACAAATTACTTATTAATAATAAACCAATATACTGCTCAATAGTACGAAGTTGATATGATTTTACCAAATTCCGCGTAGGCTGATCCATGTTATGTCCATTTGGTATATTTCCATAGATTACACAAATATTTGGTTACCATGAATCAATCTGTCACTGAAATTTAGTTTTGATGGCGTACAACTGTCTATCATGCAAAGATCATTTTAAAGTTAAAAGCGCTTCTTGTAGCATGCACCACCAATAGAACATGATATATACTGTATGGGAAGAAATTGGATGAGATTCTACAGTACATAATGCTGCCGTTCAGTGGCAGCTAATGCTACATCCTAGTAATGCATTATAAAGATGAAAAAATATCTATGCTCTTCACTTATGTCATTGT
The DNA here is from genome assembly GCF_048569485.1 of Anomaloglossus baeobatrachus. Lineage (NCBI taxonomy): Eukaryota > Metazoa > Chordata > Amphibia > Anura > Aromobatidae > Anomaloglossus > Anomaloglossus baeobatrachus. The sequence goes on from NC_134353.1 coordinate 623,574,522, forward strand.
AGGAATAATACATAGAAAACTATTTAAAAATGTGTACAAGAAATCGTAGATAAAAATAACGACTTTATAGGCTCAGGCACAAATAGGCCTTCATATATAATATCATATAGAATATATATTTTGTTACATACGGCAATACACATGAAATACAATAAACCAAACATTGCATCATAACAAGTGATGCCGTTAAAGATACCAATTTATACATTCCTTTCTTTTTTTGATAAAATGCTTTTTGAATAAATAGGTACCACTATGCTAGCTTCATCAGTGCAAAGTTAGTTAAAATTTGTAGTACAATGGGATATTAATACCCCTGACCCTATAACCAGCTTATACCACCTGCGGCTCATTACAGCTAGATAGCTGCGTGATCTGTAATAGTGCGGTATATAAACTGCTATCAATACGTTTAAAAGCCGATAAAAAAATCCCAAATTGCTGGATTTCTTTAATGCTATATAACAGTACATATTGGATAGTGTGTTCAAGCAATCACATCCACCAACAGAAAAAAAAAATCTTTTTGTATCACCAAAGTTCTCAACACCTTGCAGCACTAAATAGTATTTCTCTAACTTCTGTCCAGTCTTCTTGTTTTGTGCTTATTAGGTAAAACCATGATCAGATCATGCAGCATTTTACTTATTAAATCAGAACACTGTATTGGATGTCAATCTGAAATACCACAATTATTGTTCTGTTATCAATAAATCATACCAGTCTTATTCTTTTCCCATTGTCTCCAAAAATATAAATATATTTATATCTATATATACATATTTCAGTGTATATATACACACACCTTATATTCACATTAAGGGATCAAACAATTTTATAAAAATTATGTTTCAAGAAGTGCCACTTATTGTATGGGTCAAGTATATTGACTTGACTCATAAACGATGTTCCTATTGCACTGACGTCTGTTGCGGACCCCAAAAAGATACACTGGAGCAGTGGAAGCGACTGTAGTATCAAGGCCTTCCATCAACAGGCTGTTTCAAGCATAATTCACTTCCGGAGGACACAATGGGCAAATGGTTTTCCAGGTGGTGATTGATAAGATGACCAATGCTGTCAAAAACACGATCTTTTGTTCTAACCTGGAAAAAAAAGACAAGTTTGAAAGTAAATCAGTATTTATTAAGGGAGAATTTCAGGTAATATTACTATTTTATAAAATAATTAAAATCCTTGCCGATCCCCTAGAGCACTGGTTTGATTTTATTTATCTTATATAGTGGCATTAATTGCACAGCACTTCACCATTTTACATTGCTGTCCCTTTGGGGTTCACAATCTAAATCCCCTATCAGTATGTCTTTGCAGTGCCAAAGAAACCCACATTGACATGTGGAGAATATACAACCTTCTAGCGGATGTTGTCCTTGGTGAGATTTCAAGCCAAGACCCCACCACTGCAAAAACAACAGTGCTAACCCATGTCTTTGAGGTCCAACCAGTGTATGCTGCTTTGTGTTTCTTGGTCCCAAGCCTGACACACAAGAGAAACTCAACAAATTATTAGATGAGGCAGGTCACCACCTCGCTTGCGATAGACTGAACTGGCATTATTGGCCATTTCTGGTGAATCAAGGTCAATACCAGAAAATACAGACTAGTAGGGACTAACTAAGCCTCAGAACGGGAGCTGCTGGATGTGATTATTTTGCCATATTTAAGCAGTCTCTGGCATTTATAAAATTATCTACATTTCCTGGAAGACAATCTTAAAGAATAAAAAGGACCTTTCACCAGGTCAAAAGTGAGACATTTTTCAGTTATTGCATTATCATTGATTTTCCCATTTTTGTTTTCTTAAAATCTTCCATAGTGTTATATGATACAGGCCTTTTTATTTAGTGTTAATATTTAAGGTCTTTACCAAGGGGGCATTGTACCCAGGAGTCTAGGGACATTACTTTAGGCTGCTCTGCATTATTACCTTGAGAGCCATGCCTTCTTTTAAACCCTTCACCTCAAAGCCTGTTTTCACATTTCTGACAAGGCTAAATTTTACAAATCTGACCATCATCATTTTATGAAGAAAAAACAAAAAAGCTAGCACTAAATGTGCACTACAGCACTAAAAAAATTGTACTTATTATAGACCAGGTGAGTGCTGCTGAGAGCAGTTCTGCTATTTCATATGTGAGGCCGTTTGGCACATTTTATAAAAATATTTTAGTGTTAGGACTGCCCCTACTGAGATTGCCGTGGAGTGGCGGGGTGGCTCAAGAAATTGCAATTTTTTGCCAAAAATTTCATTTATAATGAGTACAGTTGGAATTTTTAGTGCTGTAGTGCACATTTAGTGCTAGCATTTTTGTTTTTTCATCATCATTTTATGTGGACATAACTCTGGAAAGCTACAACATATCCCAGTAAATCTGAGATTGTTTTTTATTAACATTTTGCACTTCATTTTAGTGGTAAAAATAGGTCTATTTGATTTGCATGTATCAATATAAAAAATATCAAAAATGTGAAAAAAAAATGAAAATTTCAAATGTAGATTTTTTTATGACCTTACACCAGAGAGTTATGCCACACAAAATTGTTAACAAATAACATTTACCACATGTCTATTTTATATCAGTAGTTCAGCACCATTTTTGAAATCTTTCACTAGTCACCCCATCTTGAGAACTACACCCTTCAGGGAAATTTATCTAAAAATGTGGGGAGCACCTCGAACTCTCAGGTAGTTCACAGAAATTTATAATCTTGAGCCATGAATATAAAAAATTTGTCACAGACTCTAAAAACTTCCGAATTTTTTGAAATTCCATTTATTACAAAAGTGACATATAATACAAAACACTTTATTGTTAAAATTGTGTACCTAAATTCCACATCTTCCCATAACCATGCCAACAAAAACACACATAAAAGGTACCCCTTTATCAAATACCTGGCACTTATTTCAATGTTTGTATTACTTAACAATTGTGATGTAGAGAGTCTCACACATTAAACTGAAATCCTACTCTCTGTCTGTCCAAGGTCAGCAGTCACAAGTCCAGGTCTTAATAACAACGAAATGTATCCCTATGGCTCCGGATCCAATCAGGGTACCATTAAATGCAGGTTCAATACGATGCACCAAATTCTTAGGTTGCAATATTTGCTAACCCATGCCCCTACTCGACCCGACACGTTTCTCCTCCCAGAGGGAGGTTCATCAGGGGTCATTTAAATATACCGTACAAGATAGAGTATGGTATAGAATAACACTCATTTACATATCTTAAACATACAGAGTTGAATATGGTGTATAATAACACTGGTTCATATATCCTCTAGTACTGTCAATTTTTGGCAGACTAGTTACAGGTGGTGTAATGATAAACACACAGAGATTGGTTCCACATGGGTTGATAAAGATCTATAACGATCTCCACATCTGTCACCCTCTGAGGAGTCAACTAATTAATTTCATATGAGATGACTGAGATCTATAGCGATCTCTGCATTGACCCCCCTTCATACAGACAAAGACAGGATTTTCCGTATTTCCACAAGTATCCTGATTTCTGATGTGTCTTCAGACAGTCTGATGCTTCAAGATACTTCAATGATGCATACAAAACACACTAGGGTCCCAATGTATATTCCCTTGAGGAAAATGGGCATGAGGCCTGATGCTTCAGGGTTCACTTTAATGATAAAGGGAGGTCCCCAATGGCTGTTCTTAGAGGGTGAACGATCCTAATGGCACATTCTTATGGCTGCCTTATAGTATTAGCTGGTTGCCAATCGTGCAAACTCCTCATTGTGGCAGTGTGCTGTGAATATAAAAAAATCAATTGTTTCCCACAAAAATGTTGATTTAGTCCCAGATTTTTCATTTTCACAAGGGTAACAGGAAAAAATGGACTATACAAATTGTTGTGTAATTTCTCCTGAGAACACTGATACCGCATTTGTCATGAACAATTACTGTTTGGGCATGCAGTAGGGCTCAGAAGGGAATTAGCACTACTTCAATTTTGGAGCATCATACTGGCTGGAATAGATTGTGGATGCCATGTCACATTTGAAGAAGAAATGCCATATTATAGTGCAGATTTTGCTGTTATGGTTTGTAAATGCCATGTCAAATTGGTAGAGCCCCTGAGGTGACAAAACAGGAGAAACCCCCCTCAAGTGACTCCATCTTACAAACTATACCCCTCAATAAATTCAGTGCAGAGATCATATTTAAACCACACGTGTTTCAGAGAACTTTATACTATTGGGCTATGAAGAAGAAATAATTACTTTTTTACCACAAAACATTTTTTTATCCCCAGAATTTAAATTTTCGCAAAGAAAATGGGTAGAAAATGACACCAAAATTTGTCACACAATTTCTGCTGAACAAGGCCCTACCCCATTTGTGGCTGTACAGTAATGTTTAGCCACACGGTGAGGGAAGGTGCACTATTTGACACTTGAAGCACAGATTTTTCTAGAATAGTTTGCAGACTCCATATACAGAGCTCAAAGTGCCAAAAGAGCAGAATATCCCCTCAAGTGACATCAATGTGGAAATTACACCCCTCTGGAAATTTATTTACAGGTGTAGTGATGATTCTGACTCCATGGAAGTTTTCCAGAAACATGCAGCAATGGATGTTGCTGAGAAAATGTTGTAAATCTTCCATTGCAGTGCCCATACTTTCTAGTGCCCAAACATTTTAGTGCCCAGTACTTTGTAGTGCCCATATGTTGTGCCCAGCTTTTGAAGACATGCACCTTGTAAATTAAGTGGGCTCTCCTCTCTACAGTAATGCCAAACATGTGGATGATAAATGTCATGTAGGCACGCTGTGGGGATCAGAAAGGATGGGTGCATTTAAATTTGGGAACACAGAATTCATAGACTTCTTTTGAGTGGATCTGTTTCGCTTTTCCATAGTTTCCATAGTTTTTTTGTTACTAATAATGTGGAAAGTCCACCCACTAAAAGATGATGGTGGTGTGTGTTTTGTTTTTTGTCGATTTTGTTGATTATTGAAAAAAGTTTACATAAAATTTTGGATCACATTGATCCTAAGCTCTACTATGAACACTTTCTATCTAAATCTCCAAATGACATGAGTCAGATAAAACCCCTGACAGATCCATTCTCTATAATGAGAAAGCAGAATAACTTTGGACTATATCTAGGCTTTGTTCAGAACTGTCCTTCTTTTCAGACGTGCACAAAACTGTGGCCAACTGCACTTTTTTGCACAATTAAAAGATGGAAACAACCAAATCATAGGCCAGATGGCATCCAGAGTGCTTCCATCTGCTACATTATAGGGAACGTTCCATCAGTGGTTGCATCTGAATCACATATGTGAAGGTGTTCTTCTCCCATATCACACAATCAACAGAGCGAGTGATGAGTGAGCAATCTAATAAGCATTTATTCCAAGCAAATCAAACAGTCCATAACGTAATCCACAAAACCAAGAGTAAAATTAGTAAAGAAACACGAATATAGTCCAGAAAGTGATAAATAAATGTCCAGGTCTCTCTGAGAAGCCGCAGCTTCAGACCAGAGGATCAATCTTCTTCCTCTCTCTTCAAGTTCTCAAACAGACTGACAAATCCCCCAGGTAAGCAGAGAGTTTACAGTAGGTGGATCCCAGGCCCCCTACCCCAGACTTAGGCTGGGTTCACACATAGCGACAGCGACAACGATGTCGCTGTTACGTCACCATTTTCAGTGACGTAACAGAGACCTTGTAAGTCGCTGTTATGATCGCTGCTTAGCTGTCAAAGACAGCGACGCAGCAGCGATCATAACGTCACTACATGTGCAGAGAGCAGGGAGCCGCGCACACTGCTTAGCGCTGGCTCCTTGCTCTCCTAGCTACAGTACACATCGGGTTAATTACCTGATGTGTACTGCAGCTACATGTGCAGAGAGGAGGGAGCCGGCACTGGCAGCGAGAGCGGCGGAGGCTGGTAATGAAGGTAAATATCGAGTAACCAGGGAAAGGGCTTCCCTTGGTTACCCGATGTTTATCTTGGTTACAGCTTACCGCAGCTGCCAGATGCCGGCTCCTGCTCCCTGCTCGCTTCACTTCGTCGCTCTCTCGCTGTCACACACAGCGATGTGTGCGTCACAGCGGGAGAGCGCCTTTGAAGAAAACGAACCAGGGCTGTGTGTAACGAACAGCGATCTCACAGTAGGGGCCAGATTGCTGCTCAGTGTCACACACAGCGAGATCGCTAATGAGGTCACTGTTGCGTCACCAAAACCGTGACGTAGCAGCGATTTCGGTAGCGATCTCGCTATGTGTGAAGCACCCCTTAGGGACAGGAACTCTACAGGGGGTAATTACCTACAGACAATACAATGTACACACAAGCAATACAAATAATGGACAGTGAACCAAGAGTAAATACGAACCTACACAACATGATACACAGTACACAATATCCCACCATCACAACATATTTCAGAGGTTTACACGGAAACCCTGATGTAAATGCTCAACATAGAGAACAGTATGATTGTGAGCCACACAAATTGTTTTTTTTTTGCAGTATGAGACAAAGAGGTTTTTTGTACTATTTTCGAGCACACAACATTTTTTGATTGCTTTTTGTTCTGATTTTTGGGAGGCAAAATGAATAAGAAACAGCAATTCAGGAATAGTTGTTTTTTTATGTTGTTTATCTTGTTGTAAAATGGATAATACAGCTTTATTTCTCTTATCGATATGATCACAGTGATACCACTTTTATGTTGTTTTTATGTTTTACTGCTTTTTCACAATAAAAACAATTTAATTTAAAAATACATTTTTTGCATCTTTACTTTGAAAGCTTTTTTATATTTTTCAGCTGACGGAGCTGAGTGGAGGCTTGTTTTTTGCAGGACAAGATAACATTTTCAGCTATACCCTTTTAATTTACATTTGACTTTTTTAATCGTGTTTAATTACGTTTTTTTCAGCAGCTGATGAAAATTGAGAAGTTTTTTTTTTTATTTTTTTTACATTGTTAACTGAATGGGTTAAATAGAGTGATAGTTTTATAGATTAGGCCTGATAGTTTTATAGATTAGGCCTTTCTGTCGATATTAAATATATGTACTTTATTTATTTATTTTAGTTTTTATATAATTTTTTTGTATTTTTTATATAATATTTGTTTTAATTTTTTTGTTCTTTATTTTATGATTTTTAAAAGATATTTTTACAATTTTTTTTACTTTTTTAGTTTTGTTTTTACCTTGTCCCAGTTTGGGACATCAAATTTCCCTACCCTGATAGCTGGTCTAATACTCTGCAATGCTTTTGCATTGTAGGGTATTATAGCTGTCAATTGCACAGAGGCCACTACCTAGGTGACCCCGCAGCCATTATTCAGGCCAGGGTCACCATGGAGACCATTGGCATGACACGATCACAATAGCATTGTGCTGATTGGATCAAAGAGGGAACTCCGCCCATCTTGTAAGCAGATCGATGGCACTGTCGCTATTGACAGCAGCATCAGATGGGATAATTCCCTGCGATCGATGCCAGCGTATGTAGCTACCACACGCTGATGATTTTGCAGGCTTGCCAGTGAGCCGATGCAATCATCGCACCATAACTGTAGGTCTGTGTCACTGAGTTCAATGAGGACCCTGATGTCAGGTTACCTGCAATTACAGGTGGAGGGCCATGGGAACCTCTAGCTGGGACCGCAAATAACCTGAGTAATGTCACCGATAATCGTGCAGCTGAGTCTCTGCCTGAAGCTCACAGCGGGCGGCCATGTTCTATGGCCACACACTGTGCCTTCAGAAGTAACAGAGCTGGAACTGTCATGGGACCTCATGTGGATTACAATCCACCTGGATGTTTTGGTGGTTAATAAAGGGGAGGAAAAGGGTGTTTTTTTGTATTATATTTTAAATAAAGGATTTTTTTGGTGTTTGAGTTTATTTCTTTTCCCTTATGGATTAATAATGGAGCGGTCTCATAGACCCTCCTAATTAGTAATCTAGGGCTTACTGGCAGCTGTGGGCTGCCATTAACCCCTTATTACCCCCATTTCCACCACACCAGAAAAATCAGGATGACCCGGGTAAAGTTCTGGGGTTGTCACATTTAATTGATGAACAATCCTAGGTGGCTGCTGGTTGCTATTTTTAGACTGGGGGCAAAATAAGCATGGGTCTCACCAGCCTGAGAATACCAGCCCCTAGCTGTTGGGCTTTATTATAGCTGGGTATCAAGATTGGTTGGGATAGCATGACGTTTTTTAAAATGATTTATTTAAGCAGTGCATATTGCTGAACGATAATGAGTGGCCCTGGAAGCAGTTACAGCCATGCAGAGCAAGTATAACACGCTTGCTTTATTCTTATTTTCTTTATTTTTCCATTATGTTTTTATTTCCCAAGTTGCCGGACCCGGATCATTATCCGAAGTTTCACACGAATACAGACTTTTACAGTCCAGGTCCGCCCATCACTAGTCAGCAGGTTTTTGTTATCTCATCTAAGAGCAACATGATGTAGGCAAGGAGATTCTAAATCTAACAATGTATCACATATTTTACTAGGTGTAGCCACTCTGATATAATCAAAGATGTAATTTTTGGCATGTAGCATAACCTAACAACCGGCCCTTGCCCACATCAGGCTTTCAGTGTACATTTATATAGACAAAAGCTGCTAATCACAGAATTGGCATATTTGGACTTCCTCTCACTTGCTCCTCAGTCAGGCTAATGATAAAGCAAGGAAGCTTAAGCTAACATTGCAGGTAAACAAAAACACACTTTGAGATAAGAGACCCAGGGCTGTAATCTGAATATTAACTCTTACAGCATGATGTCTTCAGGTTATATAGCAAAAACCTGCTAACAGATTCCCTTTTATTTCTGGTTGGCAGATGTAGAGCTTAAAGGGGATCTCAAGGAAACAAGTTATCAACAATCGCTGGAGAATTTTTATCCCCATTACAAAACAACGTGGCAGGTCAGATGCCTGACCGTAGCCCCTTCATTCTCATCAGATTACCAGAAAAAAAGCAAGCACAGTGCTTGGCAGTCCTACATGGAATGAATGCAGCAGCAGTCGAGCATGTGCACTGCTACTCCATTCTAAGGGATGAAAGGTTCCCTATTCTGCCATCGGTGGCACCCACCACTGATCATAAAAATAGCAACATAAAGAGAAATAATTATCCTCCAAAAATGAAGTATTTACTTACAGCAAAGAAGGGCAGCAGTTGTACATCGCCCAGGTCAAAAACTAATACTCTAGCACAGGGGTGGGGAACCTTTTTTCTGCCGGGGGCCATTTGGAAATTTTTACCAACCTTCGGGGGCCCCACAAAATTAGCAACTTGAAAATTACCCTAATATATTTGGTCAAACAATTAGCTCACTGTGGCGGCTGGAGCTTGTACTCTTTGGTGCAGCTGTAATATTAGGCGATATTGATCTTTTTGCTTTTCACAACTGCTTTTCCAGGTTTGAGTTGGCTGGGACTGCTGTATATACATCACAGGGGAGGGTTGGGAGGAATATAGATCACTGGGGAGGCTGGGGGCATAGACATCATTGGGGGGTACATACATCACTGGGGGATACATACATCATTGATGGAGAGCACAAACATAGCTGGGGGCATAAACATTGCTGGGGAGGGCTGGGAGGAATATACATCACTAGGGAAGCAGCAGGGCATAGACGTCACTGCGGGTACATACAGTTAGGTCCAGAAATATTTGGACAGTGACACAATTTTCACGAGTTGGGCTCTGCATGCCACCACATTGGATTTGAAATGAAACCTCTACAACAGAATTCAAGTGCAGATTGTAACGTTTAATTTGAAGGTTTGAACAAAAATATCTGAAAGAAATTGTAGGAATTGTACACATTTCTTTACAAACACTCCACATTTTAGGAGGTCAAAAGTAATTGGACAAATAAACCAAACCCAAACAAAATATTTTTTTTTTCAATATTTTGTTGCGAATCCTTTGGAGGCAATCACTGCCTTAAGTCTGGAACCCATGGACATCACCAAACGCTGGGTTTCCTCCTTCTTAATGCTTTGCCAGGCCTTTACAGCCACAGCCTTCAGGTCTTGCTTGTTTGTGGGTCTTTCCGTCTTAAGTCTGGATTTGAGCAAGTGAAATGCATGCTCAATTGGGTTAAGATCTGGTGATTGACTTGGCCATTGCAGAATGTTCCACTTTTTTGCACTCATGAACTCCTGGGTAGCTTTGGCTGTATGCTTGGGGTCATTGTCCATCTGTACTATGAAGCGCCATCCGATCAACTTTGCGGCATTTGGCTGAATCTGGGCTGAAAGTATATCCCGGTACACTTCAGAATTCATCCGGCTACTCTTGTCTGCTGTTATGTCATCAATAAACACAAGTGACCCAGTGCCATTGAAAGCCATGCATGCCCATGCCATCACGTTGCCTCCACCATGTTTTACAGAGGATGTGGTGTGCCTTGGATCATGTGCCGTTCCCTTTCTTCTCCAAACCTTTTTCTTCCCATCATTCTGGTACAGGTTGATCTTGGTCTCATCTGTCCATAGAATACTTTTCCAGAACTGAGCTGGCTTCATGAGGTGTTTTTCAGCAAATTTAACTCTGGCCTGTCTATTTTTGGAATTGATGAATGGTTTGCATTTAGATGTGAACCCTTTGTATTTACTTTCATGGAGTCTTCTCTTTACTGTTGACTTAGAGACAGATACACCTACTTCACTGAGAGTGTTCTGGACTTCAGTTGATGTTGTGAACGGGTTCTTCTTCACCAAAGAAAGTATGCGGCGATCATCCACCACTGTTGTCATCCGTGGACGCCCAGGCCTTTTTGAGTTCCCAAGCTCACCAGTCAATTCCTTTTTTCTCAGAATGTACCCGACTGTTGATTTTGCTACTCCAAGCATGTCTGCTATCTCTCTGATGGATTTTTTCTTTTTTTTCAGCCTCAGGATGTTCTGCTTCACCTCAATTGAGAGTTCCTTAGACCGCATGTTGTCTGGTCACAGCAACAGCTTCCAAATGCAAAACCACACACCTGTAATCAACCCCAGACCTTTTAACTACTTCATTGATTACAGGTTAACGAGGGAGACGCCTTCAGAGTTAATTGCAGCCCTTAGAGTCCCTTGTCCAATTACTTTTGGTCCCTTGAAAAAGAGGAGGCTATGCATTACAGAGCTATGATTCCTAAACCCTTTCTCCGATTTGGATGTGAAAATTCTCATATTGCAGCTGGGAGTGTGCACTTTCAGCCCATATTATATATATAATTGTATTTCTGAACATGTTTTTGTAAACAGCTAAAATAACAAAACTTGTGTCACTGTCCAAATATTTCTGGCCCTGACTGTAGATCACTGGGCGGCACAGACTTCACTGGGGGTATATACACATCACTGGGTTACACAGACATAGCTGGGGGGCACAAACATTGCTGGGGTTATATAAATAGTCGGGGGCAAACAGCCCTGGAGGATGCCGGAGGGACACAGAGAGCCCTGGGGGAACAGAGAATGATGGGAGAGGCTGGAGGCACAGACAAATCAGGGGGACGCTGGGGACACAGATGGCACAGAGAAGAATGGGAAAGGCTGAAGCCACAAACAGAACTGGGAGAGGCTCGGGGCACAGAGATCACTGGGGAGACTGGAGGGGCACAGATCACTGGGGAGACTGGGGGGCACAGGTCACTGGGGAGAGGCACAGAACACATTGGGGGGCACAGATCACTGGGGAGACTGGGGGGCACAGAACACTGGGGGGGCACAGATCACTGGGGAGACTGGGGGGCACAGATCACTGGGGAGACTGGGGGGCACAGATCACTGGGGAGACTGGGGGGAGGCACAGAACATTGGGGGGGCACAGATCACTGGGGAGACTGGGGGGGCACAGAACACTGGGGGAGGCACAGAACACTGGGGAGAAAGAGGGGCACAGAGCACTGGAGGTACAGAGCGCTGGGGGCAGAGGCAGACTCGGATGAGCTTGGAGGTAGTTAGAGAACTGGGGGAGGCTGGGATCAAAGAGTGCTGGAGGTGGTTGCGGGCACGGAGGGCTCTGCCGCCGGGCACAGAGAGGAGCAGCCGCCGCCGCCGGGCACAGAGAGGAGCAGCTGCCTTCACCGCTGGGCACAGGGAGCCGCCGGGCACAGGGAGCCGCCGCCGCAACCGCCGTGCACAGGGAGCCGCCGGGCACAGAGAGGAGCAGCCACCGCCGGGCACAGGTAGCCGCCACCGCAACCGCTGGGAACAGGGAGCCGCCGCCGCAATCGCCGGGCTCAGGGAGCCACCGGGCACAGAGAGGAGCAGCTGCCGCCGGGCACAGGGAGCCACCACCGGGCACAGGGAGCCGCCGCCGCAACCGCCGGGCACAGGGAGCTGCCGCCGCAACCACCGGGCACAGGGAGCTGCAACCAGGCACGGGGAGCCGCCGCAACCGCCGGGCACAGGGAGCCACCGCCGCAACCGCCGGGCACAGGGAGCCGCCGCTGGGCACAGGGAGCCACCGCCGCTAGGCACAGAGCGCTGCCGGCACAGTAAGACCTGGGGGATGATTGGCAGTCAATCCTCTTCTTTTGATTTTAGCGCCCCTCACGCCGACCCCACCTACAAAGTACGTCCTCACATAGGCAGTGCCAGCGTGGGGACGTAGTCTTTCAGGTATAGGAAATGCAGCGTTCAGCATTGAACGTGCTGTGTGGTGTGGGGTTTTAAAGGGCCAACAGCCAGTAAGATGCGGCTGCCGCCCCAGCACTACAGTTCTCGGGAATCAGCCCGGGGGCCGCAGAAAAAGTCGTCGCGGGCCGCATATGGCCCGCGGGCCGGAGGTTCCCCACCCCTGCTCTAGCAGGATGCAGCCAAACCCCAGAATCACTTCCAAAACATAGTTACATAGTTACTTATGTTGAAAAAAGACCCAGGTCCATCCAGCTTAACCCTCCTCCACCAGTTCTACATTTCGTCACTTAAGGGGGCTTTACACGCTGCGACATCGCTAATGCGGAGTCGTTGGGGTCACGGAATTTGTGACGCACATCCGGCCGCATTAGCGATGCCGTTGCGTGTGACACCGATAAGCGATTTTGCATCATTGCAAAAATGTGCAAAATCGCTAATCGGCGACATGGGGGTCCATTCTTAAAAATGGCTACTGCAGCAGTAACGAAGTTGTTCCTCGTTCCTGCGGCAGCACACATCGCTGCGTGTGACGCCGCAGGAACGAGGATGCTCCCCTTACCTGCCTCCCGGCCGCTATGCGGAAGGAAGGAGGTGGGCGGGATGTTACGTCCCGCTCAGCTCCGCCCCTCCGCTGCTATTGGGCGGCGGTTCAGTGACGCTTCAGTGACGTCGCTGTGACGCCGCACGGACCGCCCCCTTAGAAAGGAGGCGGTTCGCCGGTCACAGCGACGTCGCCGGACAGGTAAGTATGTGTGACGGCTCTGGGCGATGTTGTGCGGCACGGGCAGCGATTTGCCCGTGTCGCGCAACAGATGGGGGTGGATACCCACACTAGCGATATCGGGACCGATATCGCAGTGTGTAAAGTAGCCTTAAGTCACTTATAACCAACAATGTTGTGTGTAGTGAGGAAATCATCCAGCCCTTTTTAAAGCCGTTATAGTATCTGCCATTACTACCTCTTGTGGTAGCGCATTCCCCACTCTAACTGTAAAGAACCCTTTGCTATTTAGCTGCCGGAATCGCTTTTCTTCCACTCGCAGTGAGTGCCCCCTGTTCCCTAGTATTGGCTTTGGAAGGAATAAGTCATGTGCCAGTCCTTTATATTGACCACACATGTATTTATACATATAAATGAGATCTCCTCAGAGACGTCTTTTTTCTAAGCTAAACATATCTAACTTTTTCAACCTGTCATCATATGGGAGGCCTTCCATTCCTTGTATTAGTTTAGTTACCTGCCTTTGAACTGACTCTAACTTCTGAATGTCCTTTTTAAAATGTGAAGCCCAAAACTGCATCCTATATTCTAGATGTGGCCTTACAAGTGATTTATAGAGGGGTAACAATACGTTGGGATCCCGAGATCTGATTTCTCTTTTTATACACCCTAAAATCTTGTTTGCTTTAGCAGCTGCTGCTTGACATTTAGTGCTGCTGCTCAGCTTATTTGTAGTAAAAATACCCAAGTTCTTCTCCTGTTCTGTAGTCCCGAGTTTACTTCCATTTAATGTATACGCAGTTATAGGATTACTCCATCCTAGGTGCATAAGGCTAGTTTCACACTTGCGTTGAACGGCATCCGTTGCATTGCGTTGTGTGACGGATGCAACGATTGCATATAATGGCACAACGGATGCAACGGATCGTACAAAACAAAAAACACGAAAGCTTTTTTTTCTTCTTCTTTACAGTTTTACCGGCAGCAGACTATCGTGAACGATCAGCTGATCACCCGGTGGCCAGGCGCTCAGCTGATCACTCTCACATGCCGGCTGCCAGGCACTCAGCTGATCTCTCTCACATGCCGGCGGCCGGGCGCTCAGCTGAGAGCTCTCACATGCGGGTGGCCGGGCGCTCAGCTGAACGCTCTCACATGCCGGCGGCCGGGTGCTCAGCTGAGAGCTCTCACATGCTGGTGGCCAGGTGGTCAGCTGAGACCTCTCACATGCCGGCGGCCGGGCGCTCAGCTGAACGTTCGGCCACTGAGAGACAAAATAAAGTTTCTGTGAATAAAAGAAAAAAAAAAAAGATGAGCATGCGCAGTGAAAAATAGAGGATTCCGCCGCTCAAAAAACGTTACATGCTGCGTCGGCCAGTGGAAGCAATGCAGTTACTTTTGGCACAATCCGTCATCCAACAAGTCTATGGGACACAGCGGAATCCGTTAACGGATTCCGCTGTTTTCCAAAAGGGTGGATTGTGATGGAAGGAAAAAAACGCAAGTGTGAAAGTAACCTTACATGGAGAGGGAGATTGCTGGATGATAAAACTGCACACTGATGGCTTGCATAGAGCGCTGTTCACCACTGATCATCCAAAAAATAAGAGATAACTTTTCACTGTACATCCCATTTATGTCCAATACAAAGCATTATGTAATTGCCTTGTACCTAAAGGTCTATATTGTGGATTCATAGGCACATCCATATACGGTAATCTTGGATCCTAGACCAAAATAATTAGTTCCCTTACTGTACTTCATTTTACCTAATGATGTTATGAAACTGATACTGTTAACCTAGGTTTATAACAAAGCAACAAATTATAGAGGCACTAATAGGTATTTCTGAAATACATCTATCTTCTAATGCACTAACGTGTGATGATTGGTGACTGAACACTGAATTGATGGTAGACATCTGGTTCGATGATCTTAATAATAATGTGCACTGATGTGTAACCATCAAAGCTGTTCTGGCATTAATTCACGTGTCTAATTTGGGACTTTTAGCATTATTGAACTTAGCTACATTTTATTAAGGCCGCCATTACTACTCCGCACATCTACACATAAGTCTGTGCAGAGGACTTCTACGTATAAGATTCACAAATATAAATTCTCTAAGATAAGTGTAATGTAAAATGTGTGATCTTCAGGAAGCACTTATTCCACTGATGACTTCATGCAGTGTTGTATTCTTCTTCTGCCTAACACTGAAGTTGACCCAAAAACATAATGTTTCCAACCTATATGTTACAGACTGGATTTTTAGATTGGCAACAATCTAGCACATTTTTATACTGAAACATGGCTTAAAGTGATTTTTTACAATAACTCAATCCGTTATGTAATATATAATGTCTATTGCTATATTCAGTGACGAATATCTGTTCTCAGTGGTACATATAGTGACTTAGGGGTACTTTGCACGCTGCAACATCGCTACTGCGATATCGTCGGGGTCAAATCGAAAGTGACGTACATCCAGCGCCGGTAACGACGTCGCAACGTGTAAAGCCTAGGAGAGAAGATGAACGAGCGTGAAACAGTCAAAAATCGGTGATCTGTGTCACGTCGTTCATTTTCATAATGTCGGTGCGTCCGCACGTACGATGTTGCTTGTCGTTCCTGCAGCTCTACACATCGCTGTGTGTGAAGCCGCAGGAGCGACAAACATCTCCTTACCTGCGCCCGCCATCCACCGGCAATGCGGAAGGAAGAAGGTGGGCAGGATGCTTACATCCTGCTCATCTCTGCCCCTCCGCTTCTATTGGCCAGCCGATTAGTGACGTCATGGTGACATTGCTGTGACGCCGAACGCACCGCCTCCTTGAAGGAGGGATTCTTCGGCAGTCACAGCGACGTCGCCGACCAGATAAGTGCGCGTGAAGCTGCCGTAGCGATAATGTTCGCTACGGCAGCTATCACAAGATATCGCATGTGCAACGGGGGCGGGTACTATCGTGCTCGGCATCGCTATCATCAGCTAGCGATGTCGCAGCGTGCAAAGTACCCCTTACTGTTGTATTTATTGCATTTACAACTAGATACTGTGAATTATACAATTTTTTTTTTATTATTATTATTATTATTATTATATTAGTCACTTATTTGTATGCATGTTTTATACATAGAATAAAGATATACCGTGTGTGATCTCTAAACTCCTAGACACAGTGCAATTACTTCCATTTTATTTTGGGTCCACCATTGAAAACGCAGCAAGATCCAAGAAGTACATGATGATGATGTGGAAGAGCGAAAAGGGAGGGTCCAAGAAAGACACTAATAAAAACTAGGCTTGGGACATGAGTATGCAGCTGTACCAAAAAGATAACTTTCTAGACTTAGTTGTATATAAAACAGTAATTATACGCAGTGTTAATTATAATAATAATATAATATTTATTCACTTATATAGCGCTATTAATTCCACAGCGCTTTACATACATTGGCAACACTGTCCCCATTGGGGCTCACAATCTAAGTTCCCTATCGTTATGTTTTTATGAACATTTGGTGATGTCTATTTAAATACACTCCTCAACATTAAAATTGGAACACCAAAAAAAAAAAAAGCAGGTGTCACAGATATGCAAATAGTCAATGGGCCAAAAAAGCAATATTGAAAGCAATTTTTTTAGTCACATGAAACCTTAAAAATAGGATTAAGTCCTGTGAGATGATTTTGCAATGCCTCCTGTTCGTTGATATGCAAGTTATTGCTGATTGTGGAAAACTGAAAGGGACAAAATTCTTGGCATTTCATTGTTGAATACATTGTTTATTGTATAATAAATGGATTATTTTTTTATTTTATTTAAATTTTTCTTTTACTTTGTCCAACAAAAAACCTGTGATATACTTATCGAGTTCACTGAGTTCACAAACCTGCATCTCCTGGCAGATAACCGCGTATTTTTTTGACAATAGATAAATATTTAGTGTTGAAATTTTTACACAATATTCCTACAATTAATCTATACCTCCTGGGAAACAATAGCATCAATACTGCATCATAATGGTTTTGATGCAATTTTTTTGCCCGGAGGTGTAGATTGGGTGCAGTATTATGGTGTAAAAATTTTAGCACCAAATCTGCATCTCTTGGCAAAAAATTTGGTTTTCTGCCAGGAGATGAAGGTCTGTGAACTCAGTGACCGTGAAACTCACAGCGGTTGGCCATATTGTGTGCCCATATGCTGTCAGAGCTGAGCTGGAATCATCGTGTGAGCTCATGTGATTACATCAGACCTGGGTGTTTTGGGGGTTAATAAAGGGGTGAAGGAAGGTGTGTGTATTTCATTTCAAATAAAAAAAATGTTCGGTTTGTGTTTAATTCTTTTCACTTACAGAATGGGCAGTTCTCATAAACACCTCCCATTACTAAGCTAGGACCTAGTGGCAACTGTGAGCTGTTATTGACCCCTTATTACCTCGATTGCCACTGCACCAGGGCAACCGGGATGACCTGGGTAAAGTTCGGGATTGTCGCATGTAATGAATGTAACAATCCTTGGCGGCTGCAGGCTTCTATTTTTAGGCTGGAGGCTCAAAAAGTATGTGTCTCCCCAGTCTGAGAATACAGGTCACAGCTGTCGGCTTTATAATGGCTGGGTATCAAAATTGGGGGGGACAGAACACCGTTTTCTTAAATTATTTATTTAAATATTTTTAAAAAGATGCATGAGGTCCCTCTTATTTCGATACACAGCCAAGATAAGAGCACAGCTGGGGGCTACAGCCTGTAGCCATACACTTTAGCTGTGCTGGGTGTCATAATAGTGGGATATTCTTCGCCAGTTTTTAAATTGATTTATTTTTACACCAGTAGAGATGCACACACACGGCGCCTCCTCATTGAAACAAGTCAGACCCGATGTCACACAGGGTGGGGACGCAACTTCTGACTGCAACCAATCAGAGACGCAGGGACCTCCGGTGGGCGGGGAAAGCAATGAATATGTATGAGGTTAATGAGCAGACCTGGAAGTAGTGTTAAAGCCATGCGGGAGACATGGTAAATATAACTCACCTGCTCTAATCCCCCTATGCTTTCTACTACCATTTTAAAGCACTGGATTCTTGTCCCTGTAGACTTACATGGAGACTGGCATCCGGCCATATATCCAGGATCAGTTCCGGGCCAGAACCAGGTTGTTTTTTAAGCCAGGTTGGACCTGCCAATCCCGGGTATCTGCAAGTCTGCCCATCACTACTTATGTCCTCTTCCTTATATAGGATAAATATTAAAAATATGCTAAGGCTATGTGCGCACTTACCGGATTTTGCCGCAGATTTTTTGCGTTTTGCTGCATGTTTCGCTGCAGAAAATGTTCATAACATCTCTGCAGTGAATCACCAGCAAAACCTATGGGCAAAAAAAATCCTGTGCGCATTAGGCGGAATTTGACAGCTGCATGTTTTGCTGCGGGATTCCCGCAGCAAAAACAATTGCATGTCAATTCTTTCCGCACGTCGCTGCGTGATTTCACTCCATTGACTCCAATGTTAATCATGAAATCCCGCAGGGAATAACGCAGGCAGCAAATTCTGTGCGGTTCACTGCGTTTTCCTGCGTTATTCCCTGCGGTATTTCGCGGTTTACCTCCGGTAATGTACATCACTTGCTTGCGGTTTTGCAGAGAAGTGATGTCATTACAGGAAGAGGAAGCCGTGCAGAGAGTAAGCACACACACAGATCACACACACAAACTTCACAGACATATGTGGCGCCCCTGAGGCTTCCGTCGCCACAGGACATTGCACCCCATCCAGCGGTGTGATGCCCCATTCTGGGTGAGGAAAGGAGTGAACGCCGGTCCCCTGGTAAATCTACACAACACCCATTGCTAAGTACACACTGGGACCAGGGACAGTGGCAGTAACCCTCCCATGCTGCATGCTGGGAGGGGCCGGAAAACCCATCCCTGCTCCTATAGGGTACAGCTTAGCAACTGGGGAGGTGGGAGGAGCCACCAGAGGGCAGACAGAGAAAGGAAGGTCAAGTGTAGTCAGTTGAAGTCTGAGAGAGAGGGAAGAAGGAGGAGGAGGTCTGCAGGAGGCAGACGAGAAGGAGAGAAGGAAAGACAGCTCTAGTCAGTCAGGAGCTAAGGAAAAGAAAGAGACGCTTCCTGGTGAAGATCCTGGGACTCAGAGGGTCCAGGTGACACCAAGCAGAGAGAAGAAGGGATTCCAGGGCCACGGATAGCTGTTGAGCTGTGGTGGCCTGTTCCACAGGAACAACAGTGGAGGGATCAAGCTGCAACAGGGGACGGTCCCTAGAAACCGGAGGAGTGCAAAATCATCTCCAAACAGTAAAAACCGAGGCCCAGGGAAAGTTGTAAACTCCCCGGGCCACAGCCCACCGCAGAACCTCTAGAAAGGGGACAATCATCCGACAGGTGACCCCCCAGCCTGGAGGCTGTAGTGGAGGCCGAGCAGGTTCATCCTAAAAGAGCTAGGCTTAGGAAGACAGCTGAAGACAGAGACACCTTAGAGAGAAGGGTACCGGTTTTCACTCCAGGAATCACCCAGAAACGGCGGAGGTCCCTGACAGTGGGTTCCAGTCGTCTGAGGGCACCAGTGTGCGCATACCAGGATGTGTGAGTAAACAACTTGAAACTGCACCCTTGGTGTTGCCTCTGTTATTCCGTCTGCTTAGACTTCCACTACACCATAGACTCTCACGAGCACCAACTGTGCCCCGGGGCACCGCTCCACCTGTGGGGAGCAGTACCACCATTGCTGCCACTTCATCACCCCGGAGGCCTCACACAGCAGCGGCGGCTTAATAGCCGCATACCACAGGTGGCGTCACGAACACAAACTTTATTCAAACCCCAAGTCACCAGCCATATTTAACTGACACCCACCAGGGCCACGGAGTCGAGCCCCGCCACCACTGACTACCTCCGGACTAGTCCGGTCCGGCACCGGGTGTCCCATAGCCCTGGGGTGGGCGAGTCAACTTTGGCGTGATGAACAGGATTTCGTGCCCGGTCCCACCGGGTACTGTGCGCCTGAAGAACTGTGTGACAGAACTGTGTTGAAAGACTGCTTTACTGTGAGAAACTGCCGCCATTGAAGCCACTGAGCGCGGGAAGAAGGGGGGCGTGCCTGCAGAAAGAGCGCAAAGAGAAGCCCCGCCCCCTTGGCTAAGTAAAGAGCGCAAAGCAGTGCCCGCTATGGAGAGCGGAAGAAGAAGACATGGCGTCTAGAAAAGCTGGCTGGCTGGCAGAAGGAGTCTAGATGCCAGACCAGACAAGAGCCAAAATGTACCTCATCGCAAGCGGAGTGGTGCCGGCCGTAATGGGCTGGGCGCCAGTCTGGCGCCAGATGCTGGTGCAGCCTCCGGCCCCGCCTCCGAGAAGGGAAAGGGTGCAGCCGAGTGGCGTGGTCGAGCACCCGAGTAGTGTACCAGCAAGCGTTCCCCAGGTCGGTAGCATGGCAGAGAGGCTGCAGAAGTGCACACCAGGGACCGGGAACATGGATCCTGAGCTGGACCTGCTTCGGGAGGAGATGAAGATCCTGGCCCGGAGGCTGAGCACCATGAAGAAGGAGGTGGACTGGCGGAGAGAAAACCTGATGGCGCTGGAGAACGTGGGCCACAGGATGGAGGCCGCCGAGCAGCGCCCGGGTGAGCTATTTACAACCCTGACCCGTCCGGACCCACGGCCCTACCAAGCGCCACCGCCCAGTCCCTCCACCATTCCGCTAGCTTCCCCCGCCAGCCCCGCTGACGCCCTGTGGGGCACCGGAGGCCTGCCGGAGACCCCCGAAGACGGCGCCTGGGGTGGGGTGGATCCCGAACAGTTAGTGGCCCCCTTCAAAGTCCCCCTGTTAACATCCTGGGAGCAACATCACCGGGAGTGAACTGGGACACAGCGCCCATTGACAGCGGGAGACTGCAGCAGCCACTGCGCCCCAAAGAGACCCCCATGGCTAATGTACTGGCCTGCCAGAAAATGGTGGAGGAGTACCAGCGGGAGCGGGAGACCCGGGAGGAGAAGCAGAGGGCCGAGGAGGCGTCCAACCTGGCCTCCAAAGAGCAGATCCGAAAGGCCCTCAAGGGATCTCAGGGCCCAGTGAGAAGGGGCCAGGTAATAGACTTCAGGCAGAAAGGTGGCTGGGGCTTTATCAGAGAGCCCGGACTGGGCAAGGATGTGTTTGTTGCCCGCCGTGACATAGAGGAGCACCTGTCCAGGGGTCACCCAGGGCGCGATGCTAAGCCTGGCGACATGGTGGAATACACCAGGCTGATGGGGAGCCGTGGCTGGTACGCCCTGAGTGTCCACATCTTGCGGGAGAAGGCAACCCCAGAAGAACCGGAGTGGCGCCGCACTATGCCAGCGTGCAGTACCGCCCCCGCCAGCAGCACTACCTCAGAGCAGGCACAGGCCGCAGAACTTTGCAACAGGCCTGCTACAGCCACTCAGGAGATGCAGACCAGAATCTCCATGGCCTACATGCTGCCTAGGGCCCTGCCAAAGCGGGACCCCAAGGACCCCAGCAATGAAGAGTAAAAAGAAAAGAAGCTGAACTGTATATAGCCCAGGTCAGCCCCTCATCCCTTTGTGAAGATGTCCCTTTTGTGCTGCCCTCATGTTCTTTTTGAAGATGACACCCTTTCCTGCCTTACTGCCCCTTGTGCTTTTTGAAGATGTCACCCCCCATGTGTATGTGTTACCGGGCCACTGGACTGGAATGTGGTCCCCGGTGAATGTGAATGTAATGTGTCCTGTGTAACCAGGCCAATGGACTTAGTGGCTGGTTTTGCCTTTGCCCTTTTAGTCTAAGAATTTGAACGAACTGCCAGGCTACTGGACTTGTTGTAGTCAAGAATGTAAATAGTTGCACCTGTTGTGCCCCCTACCAGAATTATGAAGGAAGTGCCCAAACCGTGCAATGGACTGGAAGTACACATGTAGAGTTTCTTTATAAGAAAGTTTTTGCAACGTTCAAGTATCTGTGCCTCCCATAAAGGGAAGAAAAGTTTTATTGTTTTATGTATGCATACCAAAAATGTTTTTGCAGTTTCTCTCCACATTTTCTGTTGTTTTTCAGCCCGAGGGCGTGCTGGGGTTCGCTGTGGGGGAGTGTGGCGCCCCTGAGGCTTCCGTCGCCACAGGACATTGCACCCCATCCAGCGGTGTGATGCCCCATTCTGGGTGAGGAAAGGAGTGAACGCCGGTCCCCTGGTAAATCTACACAACACCCATTGTTAGGTACACACTGGGACCAGGGACAGTGGCAGTAACCCTCCCATGCTGCATGATGGGAAGGGCCGTAAAACCCATCCCTGCTCCTATAGGGTACAGCTTAGCAACTGGGGAGGTGGGAGGAGCCACCAGAGGGCAGACAAAGAAAGGAAGGTCAAGTGTAGTCAGTTGAAGTCTGAGAGAGAGGGAAGAAGGAGGAGGAGGTCTGCAGGAGGCAGACGAGAAGGAGAGAAGGAAAGACAGCTCTAGTCAGTCAGGAGCTAAGGAAAAGAAAGAGACGCTTCCTGGTGAAGATCCTGGGACTCAGAGGGTCCAGGTGACACCAAGCAGAGAGAAGAAGGGATTCCAGGGCCACGGATAGCTGTTGAGCTGTGGTGGCATGTTCCACAGGAACAACGGTGGAGGGATCAAGCTGCAACAGGGGACGGTCCCTAGAAACCGGAGGAGTGCAAAATCATCTCCAAACAGTAAAAACCGAGGCCCAGGGAAAGTTGTAAACTCCCCGGGCCACAGCCCACCGCAGAACCTCTAGAAAGGGGACAATCATCCGACAGGTGACCCCCCAGCCTGGAGGCTGTAGTGGAGGCCGAGCAGGTTCATCCTAAAAGAGCTAGGCTTAGGAAGACAGCTGAAGACAGAGACACCTTAGAGAGAAGGGTACCGGTTTTCACTCCAGGAATCACCCAGAAACGGCGGAGGTCCCTGACAGTGGGTTCCAGTCGTCTGAGGGCACCAGTGTGCGCATACCAGGATGTGTGAGTAAACAACTTGAAACTGCACCCTTGGTGTTGCCTCTGTTATTCCGTCTGCTTAGACTTCCACTACACCATAGACTCTCACGAGCACCAACTGTGCCCCGGGGCACCGCTCCACCTGTGGGGAGCAGTACCACTATTGCTGCCACTTCATCACCCCGGAGGCCTCACACAGCAGCGGCGCCTTAATAGCCGCATACCACAGGTGGCGTCACGAACACAAACTTTATTCAAACCCCAAGTCACCAGCCATATTTAACTGACACCCACCAGAGCCACGGAGTCGGGCCCCGCCACCACTGACTACCTCCGGACTAGTCCGGCCCGGCACCGGGTATCCCATAGCCCTGGGGTGGGCGAGTCACATAGATCACACATAGAACACAGACACATAGAACACACATAGAAAGAAAACGGAAATATAGAAAACAAAGAACGTGGGCTCCGCTGCATATTTACCGTCCAGCCGAGGTAAGCACACAGCGGCGGCCCGGTATTCTCAGGCTGGGGAGGGCGAGGGGCAGGGTTAATGTCCCCCACCTCACTCCCACCTCCCACAGCCGAGAATATCAGCCGCAGCTGCCCTGGCACTGTCGCATGCATTGTGCGGCAGTACCGGCGTGTCCCCGGCTCTTCCTGCCGCCGTGTAGCAGTGGCGGTCACGGTAATACAAGGGGTTAATGGTGGTGGATCACTGCCATTAACTCCAGGCTTGATCATGGCAGCGTCTATGTGACAGCTGACATGATCAACCCGTAAGTAAAGTGAATAAAACACACAGAAAAATCCTTTATTTTAATTAAAACAAACAAGCCTCATTCACCATTTTATTAACCCCTCCCGCAACAAAGCTCCGGCGTAATCCACAGGTCCAGCATAATCCACAGCTCCGGCGTCCTGCTTACATCCAGCCGCGACTGTCACAGACACAGCGCTGAATGAATGCAGCAGGCAGCAGAGGTAATTACCGGTCATTTCCCACGGCCGGTAATGTGAACTCACTGCCGACCGTGGGAAATGCAGCGATCTGTCCTCTATCTATCTATCTCTCTATCTATCTATCTATCCCTCTATCTGTCTGTCTATCTATCTATCTATCTATCCCTCTATCTATTCTTCTGTCTATCTATCTACTATCTCAGAATTAAATGATTTTTTTTTTTCTTTTTTTTTTTTCAATGTGCTTTATTGCATTGAATGCAATAAAGCACATCCCAACCCGCACGCAGCAAAACCGTGGCAATACCGCGAACAATACCGCGGTGAAACCGCAGCAAACCGCAT
This sequence comes from Anomaloglossus baeobatrachus, assembly GCF_048569485.1. Taxonomy (NCBI): domain Eukaryota; kingdom Metazoa; phylum Chordata; class Amphibia; order Anura; family Aromobatidae; genus Anomaloglossus; species Anomaloglossus baeobatrachus. Next base: position 623,599,185 of record NC_134353.1, read on the forward strand.
GCGGTTTTCAGGTGCGGTTTGCTGCGTTTTTTTTACAGCGGGTGCGGTAATCTTTGAATACCTGCGGAATTTTCTTGAGAAAATTCTATTTTCCAGTGCGCACATAGCCTAAAGAAGTATTTCAATATTTAACTGCTCTTGATCTTTATAGCATAAACAGAAAATGGAGCTTCAAACCCTGATTGATACTATTAAAATATTGACTTAAGTACAGTATAAGAAAAAAGGCATTTATTTAGGTAAAAACCTCCAGAACAGTTTATCAAGTAGACAATGCTGTCAGTACTTACTGTGCCTTCAGGATCTACCAGAAGAAGATGTTTGGCTTGTCCGTTGTGCATGCCAGTCAGCACATAAGATCCAGGATTATTGATGCTTTTTCTAACAAGGAAATCTCCGTCTTTTGTGAGTAATTTCTCTGCTTCCTTCCTGCACATTTCCCCAACATACCAGGTTTCTGATTTCAGTTCTTCATTAATAGTTAAGATGGCAGCTCTGGATAACAGAGGACTAGAGCAATCTACTGAGGCATCTTTATTTAACATAGGCTGGTTCTTCAAAGCATCTTCAAATGGTTCTGTTGGAAGGTTATTAATATTATTAAAAATATAATTTCATTTAATTTTATTTTCATAGGAACAAGTAAATCAAAATAGATCATTCTTAACATAATGCGTACTAATCTTATTTTCAACCTTAGAGTATCTGAAGAGATATTAGTTTAAGATTAGAGAGGACAAAGATACTAAATATACAGGAAATACTGTACGCATATGATTCGGTGTAAAAATATTTGTCACATTCAGAAGTTCTCTGTCCTTGCACACCTATACATAATACCCATTTGCATTTATCAGAGGAGCAGAATTATCCGGTACATATATCTCATATGAACTGTTCACCTAGGGTGTATTCACACAAGATCACAATTGAAACCACTGGGTTATTTTGAACATAACAATACTTAAAAACTAAACATAAAAAATGCTTTATACCATAAAATGTATGCATATATAGGCATCATTAACCCCGTGATGACATATGATGTAAATGTCACCACCTGTGGCTGTTAATCTGTTAAATGTCGCTTTTAGGGGTACTTTGCACACTACGACATCGCAAGCCGATGGTAGCGATGCCGAGCGCGATAGTCCCCGCCACCGTTGCAGCTGTGATATCTTGTGATAGCTGCCGTAGCGAAAATTATCGCTACGGCAGCTTCACATGCACTTACCTGCCCTGCGACGTCGCTCTGGCCGACGAACCGCCTCCTTCCTAAGGGGGTGGGTCGTGCGGCGTCACAGCGACGTCACACGGCAGGCAGCCAATAGAAGCAGGGGGGCGGAGATGAGCGGGATGTAAATATCCCGCCCACCTTCTTCCTTCCTCATTGCAGCCGGGACGCAGGTAGGAGATGTTCCTCGCTCCTGCGGCTTCACACACAGCGATGTGTGCTGCCGCAGGAATGAGGAGTAACATCGGTCCTTCCGAAATTATGGAAATGACCGATCATACGATTTTGACGCTTTTGCGCTCGTTAATCGTAGTAAAAAGGATTCACATACTCCGATATTGACAGCGACGCCGGATGTGCGTCACTTTCGATTTGACCCCACCGGCATCGCACCTGCGATGTCGTAGTGTGCAAAGTACCCTTAAATCTCTAAACAAGAACTAGCAGTGGGCACATCATTCAACATGCTGATCGGTGCGTGCGTGCGCAACAGCCAGAGGTCTGCTGATGACCCCATGACTGTCATTAATAATCTCCTGTGAAAGCCAGCCCATGGCTGGCATTCATAGAAGATTGTGATTTTAGCTATACATAGCAGTGCTAATGCACTGCAATGTCTAACACAAGTAATCAGATTAAATACAGTAAAAATACACTATTAAATACAGTAAAAAGTGAAAAACGTTTTTAAAGGAGTTGTCCACTACTCATTCCCCTTGTTCACCCCTGTTAAAATAAATAAGCCTATACTCACCTCTGGTGCCAGCCACAGTTACAGCAATGTCTGAAGTCAAATTGAAGGAGCTCACGTGATATTGTTATGACATGTTAGCCCTGCAACCAATCAGTGCTAACCTCCTTCACCCCACCTTCAGACATTTGAACAGGAAGTCAGCACAGTGCTCAAATCCTGCTCAAATGTCCGAAGGTGGGGAGACAGACAACCCCGGACGCCTGCCCCAAAGGGGCTACAGGGAGGGCGCACATGACTGAGGAGGGATGCTAGGCCCGAGGGTTAGTGAAGGGTAAAAGTGTAGTGCTTATGTGGGGGAAGGTGTGGGGTGGAGCTATGGGGGCTATGGTACCATGTGAGTGTGCAGGGAGTGGTCAGTGGTGGGAGGGATATATAGGGAAGAACTGTGGTAAGGGGGCAGTCATTCCTTACCTGGCAGACGTCCGGTTACCCCTGGTGGTGTAATGGTATACTTGGTTAAGGTGGGTCCCTGCTGTGCTGGGTCACAGCGGGGCATGTTAACGTGGGTCACTGCTGGGCTGGGTCCCAGCAGGATATTGGTTGGGCAACACTTGGCTGGGTGTCCTCGAGTCGGTGTAGTGCGGCTGAGGGCACATGGTGGAGCTGGTGTTGCAATCATGTACAATGGACTCTTCATTTACCCCCCCTCCTTTGGCTAGTGGTTATGTTTATGGAATATTACTACGTGTTATTGATAAATGTTATTGCTTGTTGGTGTTAATAAACGGGGCTGCTGTGGCCTTTTACATCCAATGTCACGCAGTCGTGTCTTATTTTAGGTTAAGGAGGGGGTAAGTGTGGTTTTTTGGGATGGGTCATTACAGTGAAGCCGTCAGTCAGACTTTCCTAAGTCAAGACGCAGGGTGCTGATTGGTTGCAGGGCCCGCGTGTCGTAACATTGTCACATGGGCCCCCAGAATGAAACTGCAGACATCGCTGGAACTGCGGCTGCACCGGTTATTTATTTTAACATAAAAATTGCCGTTAACGTTCACCAGTGAGTTGCCGCCACTCCTTCTTATTTGAAGCTTAAAAACATTTATTTAACTTTAAAAATATTACAAAAATAAAAAACACAGAAGTTCAAATCCCGCCCTTTTTCCCTGTTAAAAATGAAATAATTAATAAAAAAAAAATCACAAATTTGGTATCACTGCAATTGTAAAAGTCTGATGTATCAAATATAAAAATATATACTCTGATCGTTAAATGCCATAATGAGAAAAAAAATCAAAATGCCGAATTACATTTTTCCTCGGTGTTTTGGATCAGACTTTTATCAGTGTCTGGTCAGTTTGTCAGATTTTACCATCAGTGTTTCATCAGCGATTTATTTGAATGAAAAAAATAAATGAATTAAATAAATTGCAAAGCTTCTGTTATTCATTACAAAGACAAACAGCACATGAATTGCACATGGATGACATTTGTGTGCTGTCTGTGATTTTTATTTGTATGGGTAATTTTGATGCATGATTCATAAGAAACACAGGCAATTCTGATTATTTTCATGGACACATGGTCCGCGAAAAAAGTTGAACATGTGAACAGTTCATAGTCTATAATGAGTACTTTATCTATCAATGAAAAATAGGGATAGAACATACTGTAGAATAATGAAAATTGGACGCCTGAATGAAGTCTTAAGGGTGCTTTACACGCTGCAACGACGCTAACGATACATCGTCGGGGTCACGTCGTTAGTGACGCACATCTGGCACTATTAGCGACATCGCAGCGTGTGACACCAAGGAGTGACGATCAACGATCGCAAAAGTGTCAAAAATCGTTGCTCGTTGACACGTCGCTCCTTTTCATAATATCATTGCTGCTGCTTCTACGATGTAGTTCGTCGTTCCTGCGGCAGCACACATCGCTATGTGTGGCACCGCAAGAACAACAAACATCTACTTACCTGTGTCCACCGGCAAGGCGGAAGGAAGGAGGTGGGAGGCATGTTCATCTCCGCTCCTCCTCTGCTATTGGACGGCTGCTTAGTGACGCCGCAGTGACGTCGCTATGAAGCCGAACGCACCTCCGCCTTGAAGGAGGGATAGTTCGGCAGTCACAGCGACGTCGCTGAAAAGGTATGTGCGTGTGATGCTGCCGTAGCGATAATGTTCGCTACGGTAGCGATCACCACATATCGCACCAACGACGGGGGCACCCTTTACAGTGCCTTTTTCACTGCTGACTTTCTCCATTACAAGAAAAAGCATATCCTAAATTTTGCACAGTATACATTTTTTGCTATATTTTTATGTGTTTTTTTTCAACACAATTAAATTAAAATATTCTTCTTTGATGATCCCTAAGCACAATGGTTTCATTTTTATTGACAATTACTTAACTCTTTGAACGTTTACATCATATTTTCACAAAAGTCAGCACTTAAGGAGGACCTGTTAATTGCTTAAAACATCGAGTACTTTCTAAAAATCCATGACCTCCCCTGACTCTGACGCTGTTTTCCATTTTGCTCTCTGTTGCTTGATTGCAGAGACTTTCACATTTCTTTCTTTTGAAGGACAGCATGTGAAATCTCTGCTTTGCAATCAAACTGGGAATTTCTTCATTGGCTTCGCAGGGGCGTGCTTATTCACCCTTACTTCCAGATGCTGGCAATTACAGCTCAACAATGTCTGAGACTGCTAGATCAGCTGCCGAGCCGTGATTGGCAATGTTTGGAAGTGAGGGGTGAATGGCATGCCCCCAGAGAAAACTGAAGAAATTCCCAGTTAAACTGCAAAGCAGAGATTTCTCATACTGCGCTCCAAAATAAACAAACATGAATATCCCCGCAAAGGAATGGCACAGTACAAAAGGGGAAAAAAGTGGCAGAATCAGGGGACCTTAAGGATTTTTACAAGGTATTGAAAGCATAACTATCATTTTAAGTCTTATTTCATAAATCAATCGTGCACATGAGATTAAGTAACTTTGTAATAGATCTTATCACTCAAATCTGTTTCTTTCTCTGCCAGAATTGATCAGTCATTATCAAAATTCTCAATTCTGAGGTAAAATCTGTGTTCAGTGAAGACTTTCCCCTTAGTGAGATAGAAGATGGTGGTTGTTACTGATGAGATTCTATTACCACTTGAGGAAGGAGGAGCCAGCGGCAGAGGGAAGAGATAGTCACACAGGAAGGAGCCAAAAGGCAGGGGAGGAGCTAGTGGCAGAGGGAGGAGCTAGAGGCAGATCTCCGCCTCCTCCACCCTCTTCTATCCACATTGAATCTCATCAGCATCAACTGCCATCTCCTATCTCAGTAATGGGAAAGTCTTCACTGAATACTGGTTTTACCTCAGAATTGAGAATTTTGATAATGACTTATCAATTCTGGCAGAGAAAGAAGCAGATTTCTCTGATGCAATATATTACAAAGTTGTTTATTTTTAAGTGTATTATTGATTTATGAAATACAAATGAAAACGACAGTTACACTTTAAGCAATTTTTGAGCAAAGAATAGGTCCTTTTTAACAGAGAGAACATAATACTAAAAGGCAAGTATAGTGATTGTTGTATCATGATGTGGGATACATAGAATTAGCTCTAGTTCCCTTTTATCATGTGATAATAGAGATACCTGGAAGGAAAAAAATGTATTTTTCTTCAATAAATAGATGATAGATAGATAGATAATAGATAGATAGATAGATAGAGAGATAGATAGATAGATAGATAAATAGATGATAGATAGATAATAGATAGATAGATAGATAGATAGATAGATAGATAAATGGATAGATAGATAAATAGATGATAGATAGATAATAGATAGATAGATAGATAGATAGATAGATAGCACTTACTCATATCAAACAGATCTTTTCTAGGGCTTATATCCTTGCAGCTGTCCACTGAGCCACAGAATAATCCATCTACGCTCCGTTGCAGAGCGCCAAGCATTTTCTTGTTTATGTGTTGAGTGTTCACATATGTGGGAGCATTGCTTACATGATTAGCTGTTGACTTTCCTTCTGGAACACTGTATATGTCCAAAGAAGCTGGAAAAGTTATATTATTATTCTAAAAATGTAAGAAAAGGTAAATAACATTTCAACGTAAACCTATGTGCAAAATACCATAACTTAGTATTTAAAGGGAATCTGTCAGCATGTTTTTGCTATTGAATCTGAGAGCAGCATATTGTAGGGGCAGAGAGCCGGTTTCTAGTAAGATGTGTCACTCACTGGAATGCTTGGTGTAGTTTTGATAGAATTCATGTTTCCTCTGTTGTAAATGTAGCGGTGGTCAAAATGCTGAATTCTGTATAACACCGCCCATACCACTGATTGGCAGCTTTTTGTGTACATTGTCAGCAAGTTGCAAATGGTCAGGACCGGGTTACACAAATTAGCTGGGCTAGCTTGTACATGAGAGCTAGTCCTCTAATGACAATCTCCTGCTGATAACACAGTGACAGTAATGAAACTATAGCACATAGTCTAATAAGTGACACATCCCTGGAATCAGGCTCTCTGCATCTACATTATGCTTTTTTCACATTAAATAGTAAACACCTGCTTAAAGATTCCCTTTAAAGGGAAACTGACAGATTCTTCAAGCACCCCAAACTGCCACAATGTATTTGATTTTTGCGTATGCCAAAAAATGATGTTATAATTCCAATTACGATATGCTAATTAGTGGGTAAATAGTTGTAGGGTGCTATTTTATCTGGACTAATAATCCCATTACTGTTATCACAGCCTTCTGCCTTCTGAGTAAAGCCGCCGTCACACACAGCAAGATCGCTAGCAAGATCTCTGAAACGTCACAGGTTTTGTGACGTATCAGCGTTACAAAACGATCAGGACCATTTTTTGCTCGTTGGTCTCCCGCTTTGCAGCACGCATCGGCGTGTTTGATGGCGGGAGACCAATGATCTGAATGTGCACGGAGCAGGCATCTGGCAGCCTATAAGCGGTGGAATGCTGGTAACCATGGTACACATCGGGTATCCATGCAAAGTGCTTTGCTTAGTTACCCGATGTGTACCATGGTTACCAGCGTACGCCACTTACAGGCTGCCAGACGCCGGCTCCCTGCAGATGTAGCCAGGGTACACATCGGGTAACTATGCAAAGCACTTTGCATAGTTACCCGATGTGTACCCTGGCTACCAAGCACAACGCCATTACACGGTTCGCTGATGGCTGGTCTCTGATCGCTGTGGAGATCTGCCTGATTGACAGCTCACCAGCGACCATGTAGCGACGCTCCAGCGATCCCTGCCAGGTCGGATCGCTGGTGGGATTGCTGGACGCGTCGCTACGTGTAACGGGACCTTAACATGATTTGCAAAGATGGCCTCATCGCCTGTTCTCTGGAAATCTCTAATGTACCGTAAAGCTTGATGGACGCGCACCAGCTTCATTGGCACTATGCGCATGCCCAGAGAAGTCATGTTGACGATGGACTCAGCTAGCTGTTACTGCCTCCTCTGCAAATCTTGAGCCTATTTGTGTCAAGTCCCATCCTGTTCACATGCAATAATAACCTCTGATTAATGGGGTTTATATAGTCAGACCAGCAGCTGATCACTTGGCTTCCACAAGCACAAACAGAAACTACAGTAGATTATTTCCACTGGATATGGAAAGCTGCTGAATTATATGCTGCATGCAATTGTCCGGGCAGCATCCTTGTAAAGAAAATCTCACCTTGTCTTTTTACAGCTTGTTGAAAGTTTTCATTAGACTTTTCAACCAGATGACGACCTTGGTAATAAGTTTGTTCTATGCCAGTTGAGGTCATAAACTAAATTAGCAATAAAAAAAAGTTCTTATGACTTATTTGAATATTTCTTAATATCCGCCAACATAGACACATTTATTTGTAAAGGGAATCTGTCATATGGAACAACCCTGCTAAGTAGTCTAATTGGGCATGTGGGTCATAGAAAAGTGAATAAAGTGATACCTTGATATCTGTGATTTGATGTATTATTTCAGAGATCAAAGTTTTTCTTAAAAGGAACCTGTCAGGTAACCTAGTAGCAGTGTGATGTGTGAGCTAGTAACCCCTTCCTACCCATCCCTGTGTAATGTGAATATATAAAAATAACTTTTACTACTTATGTGTGCCCTATGTAAATGAGCAGGGGCTCTAGCCCCATGGGCGTTGCATTGCCCTGTGGGTGTTTACGTGTTTTCTGTGGTATCACTCCCCTGTGGGATGGATCATGGATTTACATCAGCGACGTGACCATCGCTACTTCAGATCCCGCACATGGACACTTACCATTCCCGCAGCCTTGTTATCCGGGTACTTGCTTCTCGCTCTGCGCATGACCGGAACTGCAGGAGTCTTCTGAGCATCTGCAGTGCGCGTCTGAAGATGAGAAGCAAGCAAGGCTGCAGGAATGGTAAGTGCGCATGCGCAGGATCTGAAGTAGCAACGGTCACGTCACTGATGTAAATCCTTGGTATCACGCCCACAGTTGCGTTATTCCACAAAAAACATGCAAACGCCCACAGGGCGATGTGACGCCCATGGGGCTATAGTGCCTGCCCATTTACATAGGGTACACATAAGTAATAAAACACATTTTTATACATTCACATTATAAATTGTTACAACACAGGGATGGGTAGGAAGGGGTTACTAGCACACACATCACACTGCTACTAGGTTAGAACACATAAATAACCTGACAGGTTCCCTTTAATATGTAAGTGAGCTATGTAAATGAGCTGTAAAGATTAGAAATGAGCGGACCCATTAAAGTTCAGTTTGGTACCTGGACTTGACTTGAACCCGAATGGAAGTCACTAATTGGGAAGTTTGAGACTCTGCCCACATTCAGCCAGCCATAAACAGAACACTTCCAGGTGAGGAAGTAAAGGTTCTTTTCCATTTTTTGGGGGTCGCACACTACATCCAAAAGCACCCGAACTCTGAACCCAAACTCAATTTGTTATAAAGTCTGCATTTGGTACAAAACCGAGCACCAAACTTCGGATTTTCTCATCTCTTTTTTAAGATCTATGGGAGGACACAAATGTCTGGGAGAATCCGCCTCCAGGGCTTGTTTTAAATTAAATAGTTGTTATTAGTGTGAGTCATATAATGACTGACAGTCTGCTCTTCTGATTTCATTGCAAAGCAGTGTATGATTGAAAGTAGCATTTCTTCATATACATTGATACACTGCCGGTTTTGCAAGTTTTCCCACCTACAAAGAATGGAGAGGTCTGGTACACTTCAACTGTGATAGACAGAATTAAGAAAAATGCAGATCACATTCTATATTTTTTAAACAATTAATTTGCATTTTATTGCATTAAATAAGTATTTGATATGATTGAAAAACAGAATTTAATATTTGGTGCAGAAACCTTTGCAATTATAGAGGTCAGACATTTCCTGTAGTTCTTAACCAAGTTTGCACACACTGCAGGACTTTAAACTATGATGTCATAGTGTGTTACTAATCTTCATGACTGTGGTTCCAGGTCTCTCCAGGTTATTGAACAGGTCTTCACGTGTAGTTCTTGACTGATTCCTGACTTTTCTTGAGGCGAAATCTTGCATGGAGCCCCAGACCGAGTATGATTGACAATCATCTTGTGTTTCTTCCATTTTCTATCAATTGTGCCAACAGTTGTTGCCTTCTCACCAAGCTGATTGCCTATTTTCCTGTAGCCCATCTCAGCCTTGTGTGTTATGATCCGGAGCCATGGAAGACCACCATAAATCATTGGTAAAAGGTGACAAGAGCATTGGCAACTAATCTGGCTGCCATCCCCTTACTAACCATCAACACTAGAAGTAGCCGAGGGATGAACCAACATCCTGTGCACCGCGAACCCAGCCGGAGAACTAGCTATCCTAAAGGAAGGAAAGATGAATAACTCTCTGCCTGAAAATAGATAAAGAATAGCAAGCCTCCCCCCCATTCAAATACTGCGGTGATATAGGAAAACACAATACACAGATAGATGATAGGATTAGCAAAAGGTGAGGCCCTACTGACTAAGTAGGACAGGATAGGAAAGGGACTGATGGTGGCCAGAGAAAAACCCTACAAAAATCATCTAACAACCTGATAGTACAAAAAGCCCTCAGATCGCTAGATCTGAACTCCATCCTATACCAGGCGCTCTTGTCATACCAATGAACAGAAAGCAGGAACCATTACAAATTCAAGAAGCAACAAACACATGGACCTATAGGAGCAATACTCCAAAAATAGCTGCAGGGAGCTTCCCAGCTAAGCAACTGAGAGGGAAGATTCCTGCATGCAAATAAACTGACAATAACCACAGCAAATGACAAACTCAGATAAGAGCAAAAAGAACCAAAACAACAAATAAAGAGCCAAGCACTTATCTGGGGTAGATGTGGTCTGGAGTAGGATGAAGCAGGCTGGTGAACAAAGAACAACTGACATCCGGCATAGCTGCCAGCAGACCAGGGTTTAAATAGGCAGAGAGTTAGCAATGGAAACGCCCATTGCTCAACACACCTGGTCTCTGTCCAAACCATTCCTGGCCACAAGAGGGAGCCTCACAGCAGCAAAAGCATAACTGACATTCACAACACTTGTGTCTGTGTCAATTTTGTCTCTGGTGTCCATAAATAGCTCTTTGGTCTTGGCCATGGTGGAGAGGTTGGCGTGTGATTGAGTGTGTGGACAGGTGTCTTTTATAAAGGTAATGAGTCCAAACAGGTGCAATTAATACAGAAAATGAGAGCAGAGTAGAAGGGATTCTTAAAGAAATAATAACAGGTCTGTGAGAGACAGAATTCTTGCTGGTTGGCAGGTGATCTAATATTTATTTCATGCAATAAAATGCAAATTAATTATTTAAAAATCATACAATGTGATTTTCTGGATTTTTTTTATTCCGGCTGTCACAGTTGAAGTGTACCTATGATAATTTTACAGACCTCTCCATTCTTTGTAGGTGGGAAAACTTGAAAAATCAGCAGTGTATCAAATACTTATCTCCCCCACTGTTTTTGCCAGTTATATTGTTTTAGTGTTACAAAAATTGTAGAAGAACTCTCTCAATTATAATGCTGTGTACCTTATCATCCACTCTATTTGAGTGGGCAGCTCTTCTTCATCAAAATTCTGCCATTTCCTCTCTTCTTTCATTACAAAAGCAAAGGGTACTGAAAGTAATTCGGGGTCCTACTCTTAGTCAAAAAACTATAGACGGCTTCAGGGATAAAAGGCAGCTTTTTAAAATGCACCACATGCTGATGACCAAACTAATGCTGAAGTGAAGACACAGGAGAGTAGGTTCTGATTAAAGATGAGCGAACCAGAACTGTAAAGTTTAGGCGTTCATACCGAACAGCAGGTGTCTTGGACTGGAACATGGCTGCAACCCACAGCTATCAGCTTTTAGTTTATTATCAAAAATAGAGACGTTCCTGCTGTTTTTTAAAATTATTTATTCTGTTGTTGAAATTTTGATAACCAGCCAAGGTAATGCAGACAGTTAGGGTCTGGTATTATCATGATGGGAAGGGAAATTGTTATTTGGCCCTTCCAGGCCTAAAAATAGCAGCCCGCAACTGCTCCAGTAATATGTGGGTTTTTTAACTGTATTACTACCAGGTTAGTAATGGCGGTACAAACACCAAACTTTAAGGTTCGTATTCGCTCATCTCTAATCTCTAGTCCTGATATTTTACTTAGAAGATGTAGACTTATCAATGTAACTGAATGATTCTAACCCTAGAACAAATGTCCAGCACAATCTCCCACATTGCTTCTAAGGTATAATAATTCTGACATACTCCGAAATAAAGTGTATAACCTTCATATGTACAGTGACTTGAAAAAGTATTTATACCCAGTAAAGTTATATGTCTCTACCAGTTTTTCACATCTAGAGGCTGACGTTTTTGCCTGTTATTCTTTTCAAAATAGCTCTAGCTCAGTGAGATTGGATTAAGATAAACTGTGAACAGCAATCTTCAAGTCTTGCGCAATTTCTTAGTGGTATTTAGGTGTGGAATTTGAATGGGCCATTCAAACATGCGAATAGGCTTGGATGCAAACCATTTCATTGTAGCTAAGGCAGTATATTTAGGGTGACTGTCCTGCTGGAAGCTGAAACTACACCCCAGTCTCTTTTGCAGCCTCTAACAGGTTTTTTCCCAGGATCACAGTCTTTTTAGCTCCATCCATCTTCCAACCAACTCTGACCACCTTCCTTGTACCTGCTGAAGAAAAGCATCTCCATAGCACAATGCTGCCACAACCATGCTTGATCGTGGGGATGGTGTTTTCAGGGAGATGTGCAATGTTATTTTTTTTAACAGAAATAACGTTTTGCCTTTAGCTCAAAAAGTTCTACTATGGTTTCATCTGAGTTAGAGCTATTTTGCAAAGAATAATGGGCAAAGATTTCAACCTCTAAATATGCAAAGCTGGTAGAGTCATAAAACAAAAGACTTAAAGCAGTAATTACAGATAAAGATGGTTCAACAAAGTATTGACTCAGGAGGTGCTAAATTCAAATGAACATCACAATTTTCAGATTTATATTTTTAAATTATAAAAAAAATAAAATCCGTTTAAGTTTGTGGCTGTAACATAAAAATATATGGAAATGTTTATAGGTTATGAGTATTTTTTTCTAGACACTATTTATACAATAAATACAAAAAATACAAAACCCCGTGAATAATTCATAGTTTTATGGTATATACCTGTAAATTATCTCCATGATTTAGATGCTGAGCTCTTAATCTCTCATCAATAATTCCTCCTGGGGGTGGTATTTTATTTGGAATACTGTTGTAATATTGAGGTTCTGTTGCAGTCCCATCTTCTTCAGGCCACAATGGGTCATCTAAGCTTTGCATCCTAAAAAAAAGAAAATACAATTTTATCCATCGTAATTGAATTATTCAACCTTGTACACATCTTTGAATCTCTGCAATATGTCTAACATATCACACATATAACTGATGACCACTGTAAATGTGTAAAATTATTACAAATGTGGTCATTGTGAATCAAGAAAAGCATTATAGAAATATATAATCTGTGCTTTAAAATTACCGGTCAGGAAATGCGGACATCTTAGAAGGACACTGCAAATACTGTTTGAATCGAAGTTCAAATGCTTGACCTATAGTGCTGATAACATCTTGAGCCAGTCCGTCACTACATTCCAGAATATGACAAGCTGGAGGAAACATATTACATGTGTAAATATTAATATTAGCCCTCTAACAACAGCCATAATGATCATTCATTTTAATAGATCTTACCTCTACGATTAACAGGATCTTTCGCCACATAGGCAACATAGTCTGTAGCATCCTAGTAGACAAATAAAGGAGATATACTTTTTATTTTGAAAGTCATTTGCAATTTGTTTTGCTATTTTATATTTTGGTAAGGTTATGTTTAAACTTTAAGACATCTTTCCTTTAGCTATTATTTACAGTTTAGAAACCATTCTTCATCAAAAATTCAATAATGTAGGTCCAGCAATGCATATATGCTAATAACTATAACATACAATTCACATCTTATACTTTCTGCACAATGTAGAAAAATGAGAAAAACTACAGCTAATACACTTCTCAACATTGAAATTGCATCCAAAATAAAAAAGATGGACAATTCTGAAAATAAAAAGATTGATAGACATGTTAATGATATACAAATGATGAAAAAATAGAAAAAAAATCAAAATATAATTTTTTTTTCAATACAGAGTATGAGTGCTATACACAGGAACAGCGCCCTATGCGCGCCACTAGTGTGCAATTTACGTTGCACCTGTGAAGCGTCCATCATATTGAGAGGTTTGTCTGCATCCTGTTGGTGCATTAGATGTGTTTTCCTGGGCTGACTGGACTAGTTGCCCTCTTTTCTGCTGTGAGTATATTAATTTTTGGGGGAGGGGAGTTTTTATCTCTTTTTTGTTGCTATTTTTGCTATACACAGGAATGTCTATGTGTTGACTTGTTATCAGGGAGGTTATGAATGGCTGTCTGAGGAATGTTCTACCTTGCTGAATGCACTTGGGAATGCAAATCATCAAGATACACTGCTGGCAGCTACCTTTTTGCTAATTGCCAACCAATGACGTCGCAGATGTGCTCAAGGATTTTTGTGGGTGTATCTTATTTGTCTTTTTCTACTAATTATACATTTATACACTCTTTGATGTGCTCTCCTTCTATATGTGTTATTTTTCATGGTGACCACCTAACTTTCTTTGTCTATAGACATGTTTAATGGGAGACAAGCCATGAGATGCTGCACACTGCAGATGCACAATTCAGCCATACAGTCTGCACACAGAAGCAAAAGCAACTTGCAGCCTGGCAATATTGTAGGTCCAAAAGTTGCCTCATGGCTCATAGAAACCTAGTTACACCCCAGAGACATACATTTCCCTATTAAAATGCATGGACAAGTTTGCATTTACAGTATGTAAGGATATTTTCCTGGTGAACTAATTGTGTGGTGATATGGACTAAAGAGTTGTTTTGATGTTTCATCTTCAAAAGTGCACCGCACTCCAGCCTCCTTGCTTCTTGTTCAAACGTGTATAGTATTCTCTTCAAGATTTACAGTTTGGAGCATAGACATCACATGGATGGAAGTATGCAGTCCCCAATAGTGCATCAGCCAAAGCACAAAAGCACTCCAACGGATAACATCCAAGTTCAGTGTGTTATACACCGAGATAGGCGATGGAGAACATGGAGAAATTAAGTTCTCCATCTTTTCCACACCTCATGTGAGAGAATCGGAGCACAGTAGATTAACATTCGGCTCACGCCCGCAGCAGAGGTCAAATCAAGAGTTATTACCATATCGCATCTGATTCTCTCACATGAAAAAATCATCAGATGCTATACGTCAGTGTGATCACGGCCTAAAAAAGACTTGAGGCTCACGCATAGAGTATAGAGTGAGCTGGCTAATTACAATTGTGGTGGGTGAATGGCGCTGGACATCGGAGAGAGCAGTGGTGAGTGCGTATATTCATACACTAAGGCCGGCGTCACACGGTACGATCTATCGTGCGATTGCACGAGCGATCGTACCCGCCCCCGTCGTTTGTGCATCACGGGCAATTAGTTGCTCGTGGCGCACAAAGTCGTTAACCCTTTGTCACACTTACTTACCTCCCAGACAACGTCGCTGTGGGCGACGAACATCCTCTTCCTGAAGTGGGGGGGACGTTCGGCGTCACAGCGACGTAACACAGCGGCCGCCCAATAGAAGCGGAGGGGCGAAGATGAGCGGGACGCAAACATCCTGCCCACCTCCTTCCTACTGCATTGCCAGCGGGACACAGGTAAGCTGTCATCGTTCCCGGGGTGTCACATGGCGCGATGTGTGCTGCCTCGGGAACGATGAACAACCAGCGCAGAGAAGGTGGGACGATATTATGGAAATGAACGACGTGTCAACGAGCAACGATAAGGTGAGTATTTTTGCTCGTTTACAGTTGTTCGAAGGTGTCACACGGTACAATATATTTAACGATGCCGGATGTGCGTCACTAACGACGTGACCCTGACGACATCTCGCCCAATATATCGTACCGTGTGACGCCGGCATTACACTAAAATGCAAGCACATGCACACACATTTAATGAACTCCCACTAAGTGGGAATACCTCCATAATGAGAGGTAAATTGGAAAGTTTCTTGTTTTTACAACCACTTTCTAATTTTAACTCTTGGTAATGTTGAGTCTAAAGGCCCTGTCACACACAGAGATAAATCTGCGGCAGATCTGTGGTTGC
Source organism: Anomaloglossus baeobatrachus (assembly GCF_048569485.1). NCBI lineage: Eukaryota > Metazoa > Chordata > Amphibia > Anura > Aromobatidae > Anomaloglossus > Anomaloglossus baeobatrachus. The sequence continues at coordinate 623,614,927 of NC_134353.1, forward strand.
AGTGAAATTGTGGACAATCAGTGCCAGGTTTGTGGCTGTGTACAAATGGAACAATATGTCCATGATTTCACTGCAATCACCGATCTGCCAATGATTTATCTCTGTGTGTGACGGGGCCTTAACCCTTTAAAGGGAATCTATCAGCAGGTTTTTGCTACCTCATCTGAAAGCAGTATGATATAGGCAAACAGACTCTGATTCCAACATTGTATCACTTAGATTACTGGATGCAGCAGTTCTGCCACAATCAGAGTTTTTAGATTTAGCAATGCTGCAGAGCTGAAAAAACAGCCCTTGACCACAACAGTCTATTGGTATACAATGTTTATAGACAGTGAGCAACTAATCACGCAAGGAGCATGCCGGACTAGCTGACTTCTAGCTGACCTAGTCCAGTAATTATAATGTCTAAATAAAAGAAATATTTGAGGTAAACAATAGCACACAGTGTGATTAGAGATGCATCGCTGAAATCTTGAACTTCTACAGCATGCTGTCTTCAGATTACATAGCAAAAACCTGCTGACAGATTCCCTTTAAGTCTTATTTAAACAAAAATATCAGCAATCCTCAATTGGAGGGAGGCCACTTATCAGATAAATTACTTATTTAAACAAAAAATAATCTTCCCATACTCCCAGGTACAGTGAAATATTAATTTATAATGCATATAACTGGACCAAATGCTTTGGTCTTTAAGGGCTGTCAACTTCATCTCTGAAGTTAGAAATACACTTTGAAAACACAACGTATATTAGTAAACACACAGACTTATTCCAATTTATTTAATCTACTTATTTATTATAAGACCATATGAGCTGCAGGTACAGTTGAAAACAGAAGTTTACATAAACTATCTAAAAAGGAACATCTGCATCTTTTTCTCACTGTCTGACATGAAATCAGAATAAACCTTTCCCTTTTTAGGTCAATTAGGAACCAAACTTATTTATATTTACCAACTGCAAGAATAATGGGGGAGAGAGAATGAGAGAGATTGTTTTAAGGCATTTTTATTACTTTCTGCAAAGTCAAAACTTTACATATATTTCATTAGTATATAGTACCATTGCCCTTAAACTGTATGACTTGGGTGAAACGTTTTGGATATTTTTCCACAAGCTTCTCACAGTACTTGGTAGGAATTTGGGCCCATTCCTCCTGACAGAACTGGTGTAACTGAGCCATGTTTGTAGGTCGCCTTGCTCGCACCTGCCTTTTCAGTTTTGACCATACATTTTTAATAGGATTGAGATCAGGGCTTTCTGATGGCCACTCCAAAACATTTAAGGCACGTTGTAGCCAGTTTGGCAGTATGCTTCGGGTCATTGTCCATTTGAAAGAATCTTTTCAGCCAAAGCTATAAGTTCCTAGCTGATGTCTTGAGATGTTGTTTCAGTATTGCCACATAATCTTCTTTTGTCATGATGCCATCTAATTTGTGAAGTGCACAAGTCCCTCCTGCAGGAAAACAACCCCACAACATGATGCTGCCACCCCCGTGTTTCACAGTTGGGATTCTGTTGTTTGGCTTCACAGCTTCTCCCTTTTTCCTCCAAACGTAACGATGGTCATTATGGCAAAACAGTTCAATATTAGTTTCGTCAGATCACAAGACGTATCTCCAAAAATTAAGGACTCTGTTCCTGTGTGTATTTGCAAACATTAATATGGCTGTTTATGTTTCTTTTGGGGTAAAGTCGTCTTCATGGCAGAGTAGCCTTTCAGCCCATTTTGATACAGTACTCGGTTCACTGTGGATAATGACACAATCTTACCAGCTTCCGCCAGCATCTTCCCAAGGTCTTTTGCTTTGTTATTGAGTTGATATGCACATCTGACCAAAGCATGTTCATCTCTGTTGCACAGAACCTGTCTCCTTTCTGAGTGGTATGATGGCTGGACAGTCCCATCTTGTTTGTTCTTATGTATAATTGTTTGTACAGACGAATGAGGCACCTTCAGGTATCTGGAAATTGCACCCAAGAATGAATGAGAATTGTGCAAGTCCACAATTTTCCTCCTGAGATCTTGGCTGATTTCTTTTGACTTTCCCATGATGCTACACAAAGAAGCAGTGTGTTTCAGGTGTGCATTAAAATACATACACAAGTCTCTAATTAACTCAGATATTGTCAATAAACCTATCAGAAGCTTCCAAAGACATGACATCATCCTATGGGCTGTCCCATATTGTTTAAATGTATAGTACTCTTAGTGCATGTAAACGTTTGACTTTGCAGAAAGTAATAAAAATGCCTTAAAACATTCTCTCTGTCTCTCATTATTCTGGCATTTGGCAAATATAAATAATTTTGGTTCCTAATTTACCTAAAATGGGAAAGGTTTATTTTGATTTCATGTCAGATAGTAAGAAAAATATGCAGATGTGTCTTTTTAGATGATGTATGTAAACTTCTGGTTTCAAATATTATTTCTCTTACTGTCTTAAAAATATATTTTCCTACTTCTTATCCAGAGAGTACAAAAGAATTGTAAGTTTTGGTTAGTGAAGATATTAACATAACTAATACATTCTCTGCCAAGCTTTGTAGACTCAGAACATTAAAGCTAAATAAAAATAAGAAAGTATGTATATTTTTACAGACCTATGCCCTGACCTTGCTGAGGGCAGGAGTTTAAACACTGCCTGTGACATGCATGCTGCTGCACATGCCTCAGATTTTATCCTCTCATGTGCTTTGTCAGCAGGATACTCAAAATGTGCAGTACCATTAGATTCTGATGTGACCATCTCCCAATGTAGTATGCTGGTCTGGAGTCAGTAGTTTGCACAATTTATATACAAACATAAGATGAACAGTTCTAAAAAACAAGTTACAGATGGCATAGAGGGAATTAAATGCATACTTTTATTACTTTTATAATGTCATCTAGGTAAAGAGTATTAGGAGTTATTTTGTGTCTGCTTTTCTCTTTATTGCTAGTGGAGCAGATCGTCAAACTATCCAGCACAATGTTGAGGAGTGCCCCCTGAGATCCTACCATGGTGACAAGAATGATTTCTATACTGTAAATGATAACGCTATTGCATATATAGAAAATCTTGATATTCAACTTTGATTTTTATTCTTTTGATATTTTTCAATCACTGTCTATTGTCTGGTGTTTATTTGTATATGATGCTAAGGTGTATACGTATTCATACGATTAAATAAATTTATTGCTAGTAATTATATGAAATAAAAAAGTAAATGACTTACCGGATCACCACCAGATGCAAAGGAAATGGACTGCATATGATGGTTTGCTATGATCTGTACAAGAATAAAAAGTGAAAATAATAATTTGTTATAATGTATATTTTTGTATTTTGTATTTTTAAATACCTGAAACTATTAATTTATACAATACTTGAAATAAAAATACTAATATTACTATGTCTTATATGGTATTTAGGAAATAATTTCAGGAATGAGGACATTTAAATATATTTACAGCATTAAGGAGTAACCATTATTTTCATTTTTACTTAATAAATCAATAGTACAGATGAATATATGCAACTTTGCAATCTTTGTTAGAGAAATCTGCTTTTTTCTCTTCTGATCTTTCACTCTCAATGCAACAGTAAAATATGTATTCAGTGAAGACAGATTTAACAACACTATTATGGGAGATGACGGTGCTCATAACATTCTATGGAGAGGTAAGAAGGAGGGAGGAGATACGAGACTGACATTTTGCTGTAAGTTCTCCAGAAACAACAGTTAGGCGGGCTTTACACGCTGCGACATCACTAGCATCGGCTAGCGATGTCCAGCGCGATAGCACCCGCCCCCATTGTACATGCGATATATGGTGTTTGCTGCCGTAGCGAACATTATCGCTACAGCAGCTTCACACGCACATACCTGGTCGGCGACATCGCTGTGACTGCCGAACAATATCTCCTTCAAGGAGGAGGTGCGTTCGGCGTCACCGTGATGTCACCAAACGGCCAGCCAATAGCAGCGGAGGGGCGGGGATGAGCCATAACATCCCGCCCACCTCCTTCCTTCCGTATAGCTGGTGGACGCAGGTAAGGAGATGTTTGTCGTTCCTGCGGTTTCACACAGAGCAATGTGTGGTGCTGCAGGAATGACAAATAACATCGTATCTGCAGCAGGAGCGACATTATGAAAATGAACGACGTGACACAGATCAGCGATTTTTGCCACTTTTGCACTCGTTCATCATCGCACCTAGGCTTTACACATTGCGATGTCGTTACAGGCGCCGGATGTGCCTCACTAACGACGTGACCCCCGACGATATATCAGTAGCGATGTCACAACGTGTAAAGCCCCCCTTAAGACTTTAAAGAGAACCATGTTTATGTATTTTTTTTTTTACCTGCTATAAATGCTGCTGTTTTCTTGAGTCTGGTGTTGTTTTATTTTGTAACAACACCTTAAACATTCCAGAAAAGGTACGCCACATATTTTTATGAGTTTCTTGAGGAGGCTTTGCCATGCCCTCTTGTGATCTAGCTCTGCCCACTTTAGCAGAGCTGGACAAAAGGGCATGAAAATGCTAAAAGTCTTTAAAATCAGGCCTTAGCGTTACATACACAGAAAAGGAGGCCATATTTATGGAATGGAGTGGAATAGGATTGTAGGAAGAAAGAAACAATGCCAGATTCAGGAGAAGAGTGGCTTTTACACTAGGTAACAAAAATGGCATATTTATGAGAAGTACAGGTTATTTTTAAAGGGAATGTATCAACAGATTTTTGCTATGTAATCTTACACCAGTATGAGATTGGGACCTAGACTCTGATTCCAGTGATGTATTCCTTAGTTTACTGGATGCAGCAGATATTATACCATCTCAATTGTCTCTAATGGAATTCTAGCGGAGCACAGTTGTTAATCTGGAATAACCGGCTCACACCACAGCTTTCTGTGTACGTAGTGTAGTGATCAAGAGCTGCTAATCAGTGCTGGAGTGTGGTTGGACTATGATGCAGGAGGCCAGTTGTCCTGGAGTGATAATCTCATGCTGATAAAACACTGATTGTATTAAAACAGCAAAACACAGCTCAGTAAGTGACATATCACTGTAATCAGGCTCTCCTACGCTACATCATATATAGCAAAAACCTGCAGATTCCTATTAGCCTTATGTTGTAATTATTGATGATTTGCTACCCTCATAACAACATATTGCTGTCTGCACCAATTTGTTTTATGGAATGACAGAATTATCCATGCCCAAATATAAGTATTTTAAAGTAATTCCTGTTTTTAAATGGAAAGGTTTGGGTACTTAACCTGGATCACAAAAGAATTAACATTAGCTACTCACTATCTATAGCCATCATCAGCAGAATATTGGATGCTGGTACTTTATAAAATGAGAGAATACAGGGACTATCTCAAATCTGCAAGCAAAACGTGTTTTTTAAATAATATTAAATAGTCCCACAACAATTTTCTAGGAAACTAAGATGGTCACCATGACAGATGTTAAATACATGTAACAATAAAGACACTAGCATTTATGGCAGTAGCTATCCTCCTCTTTCAGTCACTGCCTCACATCTCCATTCTTCTGTGTTAATATGTTAGTCAGTGCATTAGTTCATTGTGCACATTTATTGCAGACACTGGTACTTGGGCTTTCTGCCTTCCATCCCTTTCCATGACAAATGTATTTCCAACTGTTGCTTTGGTAACGGCTGCCAGCCTCAGCCAACACAGATTTTGCAAAGGCATTTCATTCATTGATTTAATTTCCTTTAAGGATACAAGGCCTGCACACAAGGAGGAGACCACGAACTAACCAGCTAAACTTCACATTATGTTCCGATAAAGTTGCTTCTTTTTGAATATTTTGTCCATAAAATCGAGGGGATCTAAAACTGGACATCAACATTAATTCTGCATTCTTACTGTTAGTTTCAGCACACACGGTGAGTAATACGGAGAGAGTGGAATGCGATAAAAAATCGCATTCTACTGGGACCAATATTATTCTATTGGGTAGCTCACATGAGCGTTTGTTTTCTCAGACCTAATCGGACTGAAAAAACAGTCACAGCATGCTGCAGGTGGAATGCGATCTTGTTCCACTTGTACCCATTCAAGTCTATGGGGCGAGAGAAACACCGCACTGCTTTTGTGTTACACCGGTGTAATGCGAGTGCAGAGCGAGAATGACAATAGCCGGCAACGGAGCAGATAGGAAGATAAATCCCTCCCTCCCTTCCTCAGTGCCGACCCTCATCTGCGAGCGTGAGCCGAGTGTCATGCGAGGACTCGCAGTAATCCCCGTGTGGCCTCAGCTTTAGTGCCTCAAATTGGAAAACTGACGCTTGCAGTGGTGCATATCGTGTATGGTGTTCAGCTCTGGCCATTGTCAGACTTAAGCCTGCTTTACACGGGACGACTGATCGTGCGATTTCACGATCGATCGTACCCGCCCCGTCGTTTGTGCGTCACGGGCAAATCGCTGCCCGTGTCGTACAAAGTCGTGAAACCCCCGTCACATGTACTTACCTGCTGAGCGACCTCGCTGTGGGCGGCGAATGTCCACTTCCTGAATGGGGAGGGACGTTCGGCGTCACAGCGATGTCACACAGCCGCCGGCCAATAGAAACGGAGGCGCGGAGATGAGCAGGATGTAAACATCCCGCCCACCTCCTTCCTTCCGTATAGCCGCCGGGAGCCGTGGGACACAGGTAAGCAGAGTTCATCGCTCCCGTGGTGTTACACGGAGCGTTGTGTGCTGCCACGGGAACGATGAACAACCGGCACAAGTAAAAATAAATGATATTATGAAACTGAGCGACAAGTACACGACTCACAATTTGTGAGCGATACTGCGTCGCTCAGAGGTTTCACATGAGACGACGTCGTGTATGATGCCGGATGTGCGTCACGAAAACCGTGACCCCGACGATGCATCGCACGATCCGTCGTCTCGTGTAAAGCACCCTTTAGACCCTGTGCACACACTATGTTATTTTGCCGCGTTTTTGCTGTGTTTTTGGGTGCAGAATTGGTGCAGTTTTTGTTCATAAGCTTCATGCATTCCTTCTCCATCAAAGTCTATGAGAAATTCGAACTGCTGTGCGCACGTTGCTTTTTTTTTCTTTACAGGTTTTGCTGCAGTTTTTCTGCAGCAAAAAGAAACAGCATGTAACTTCTTTTCTGTAGATCCCAGCATTATTTATGACATTGCTTATGGTTAAAAAGGCTTAAAAACCACAGGGACACAATGATCCAAAAATCGCACCAAAGCGCAGCAAAAAGGCATGCATTTTTTGGGTGCGTTTTTTCCACCAGAGGTGAGGTATTCTGCCAGAGGGTGCATTTTTGCTGAAGAAACAAATCTGCAGTGTGCGCACAGACCCTTAGGGCTAATTCAGATGGCAGTTTTCACAGAGAGAATTAAGACCTATGATTATCTATGGAGCTTTTCACTTGTCCAATTTTTTCCTCAGACCGAGTGATACCCACAAAAGCACTTAGACTTGTCCAATATTGATCGGAGTGTCAGCTCAAACTTCCCAGTACAAGTCTAAAGTTGTGTGAAAATATCGGTCATCTGTGTGTTGTCCAACTTTCACAGACTATTTTATTGGTAAAGCTTGAGAAACCTCCATTTGGCCTGGTGTAAACACTGAGTATTTGGGGAGTATTCTACCTCAGTACTTGTAAGGCCACGTGCACATGTAGAGTATTTGGAGAGTTTTTTACCTCAGTATTTGTAAGCCAAAACCAGGACTGGATAAAAAATTCCGAAGTGGTTCTCGAGTGTCTATTATACTTTTCGCTGTTCCACTTCTGAAAGGGTTCCCACAGCATTTTAGCTTGGGGGAACACATGGTCGCATATCTCGGACATACAGTATTTAATTAAAAATAAGTAATTGAGCATTATTCTATTTAATGGTAATAATTGACAAGCTAAATATATAATTATTCTGTCTCCTCCCCCCTCTTTTCCTCTTAGTGTCTCCCTTAATGCTGTTTTGTCTTTTGACACCCCTATAATAGTTGGTACTTACTGTTAGGCCCCTTTCACACGTCAGTGATTCTGGTACGTTTGTGCTTTTTTTAAAACGTAGCAGAATCACTGACATACGCAGACCCATTATAATCAATGGGTCTGCTCACACATCAGTGGTTTTTCACTGAACGTGTCTCCGTGCAGCGTGCACCCTTGGACGTGATTCTGCACGGAGACATGTCAGTTTTTGTCTGGCATCACTGATGACCCACGGACCACACTATGGTGTGATCCGTGTGTGATCAGTGAAACACGTACCAAAAAATCACGGACATATTAAATATTCAAAATTTTCAGCTTACCTTGCCTGCGATTTGCTGTGCCTGCTCCGCTCTCGGCAGCTCCAGCCTGGCTCATGAATATTCATGAAGCAGGAACTGCCGACCAGGAAGTAGGTGCTGAGAGCGGTGGGCGGACGCTGGAGGGCCGAGCAGATCAGCACCATGGACAGCAGCAGTGAAGGCAGGTGAGTAATGTCCATATGCAATCACGGGATCATGGATCACGGATTGCACATGGACAACCCACGTGTGCCGTGAATCACGGAACACGGAGGGACATGTGCGTGTTTTACACGTCAGTGAAGAATGTCAGTGTTTTTCACTGACGTGTGAAACGGGCCTTACTGGGTTGAATATCTGTTATCTGGTGATTGGTCTTCTATTTGAGTGGGAAAGGACACTTCAATTTGATTGGTTGATAGGTTTATGGCGGGCAGAATCTCCAGATAAAAGGCCCTGCTTCAGGCGGTTTTGTACAGTTTGAAGAAGAACAGAAGAAGCAGCCCCCTCCCTTTAATATTGGCAATAATTATTATTGTCTCAATGTTTGTTAAGTTGGGCATAGTCGCCCTGCGAATGCAAAGTGGACTACAGGCCGCTTTACACGCTACGACATCGCTCAAGCGATTTCGTTGGGGGTCACAAAATTTGTGACGCACAACCGGCCGCTTTAGCAATGTCGTTGTGTGTGACACCTATGAGCGATTTTGCATCGTCGCAAAAACGTGCAAAATCGCAAATCAGTGACATGCCCCCCTATTCCCAATTATCGTTGCTGCTGCAGGTACGATGTAGTTCGTCATTCCTGAGGCAGCACACATCGCTATGTGTGACACCGCAGGAATGAGGAACCTCACCTTACCTGCGGCTGTCCACAATGCGGAAGGAAGCAGGTGGGCAGGATGTTACGTCCCGCTCATGTCCGCCCCTCCGCTTCTATTGGGCGCGCGCTTAGTGACGTCGCTGTGACGCCGAACGAACCGCCCCCTTAGAAAATAGGCGGTTCGCCGGTCACAGCGACCTTGCTAGGCAGGTAAGTAGTGTGACGGGTCCGCGTGATGTTGTGCGCCACGGGCAGCGATTTGCCCATGTCGCACAACAGATGGGGGCGGGTACTCATGCTAGCGATATCGCTAACTATATCGCAGCGTGTAAAGCGGCTTTTAGTCTATTAATACCATAAACTTGTTTTTATGACTGAATTATTTATAATTATATTTATGGCCTTAATATTTGTTTAATTGGGTAAGCTTTAATACACAGTATATTGCGGCATATTTATCCAAAATTAGGGTTTTTTTAGATAAGTAGTATTGTTAATTGTTTAGAAGTCAGAAATGTGCTACCATGGTTTTGCCTTACAAATACTAAAGTAATAAAATTACCAAATACTCAATGTGCACAAGGCCATAGTGGTTTTGGTTTCTTTTTCATATGAAATAAATTGATGAAACTAATAAACTGTCAAAACTGATGAAGACTGGATTACGCATGAAACTCAGACCGTTTTCTGCTTACAAAAAACATCATTGACATCTGAATGAGCCAAAAGTATGACCAAAATGGATGTATGTAGGTGGAGGCCACAAAGGATTTCACGAGTTCATATCTTTAAACTCGTGAAAGAGTTGGATATTGACTAAAAGGGCCACTTAATATGTTGGTTATGGTGGTCTCCTAAAAAGAGCCACTCCTTGGCTGGGTCCTTCCCGGAGGGATATCTGGCTATTTTCTGTGTTGAGACTCCTAACAGAGGCTCCACAGACCTTTTTTTGATTTGCATACTTCCCAGGGAGCAATGCACCTAGGATTTCACTGTTTTGAGCACCTTTGTTGGCAGCCAGCAGTGTTTTCTCTGGCTGGTCTCCCCGAGATCAGTGATTGTTTTGTCTTAAATAAAAATAATAATACTGTGAAATTATTCTGCAGAATCACTCATCTCCGTCTTCCAGGTCAAATTATTGCTCATGTCAAGCTGCCGTATTTTAGGTTAAATATGTCTTATTATGGTTTATGATTTTACAAAGCGATTAAATGTGGTTTCCCATGGTAGCTCAAAAAATAAAATGTATTCTTTAGGTAGACTGGACTATAAAAGGTACATGGATGATATTACAAAAAAGAAACAATGGCTTTATATCAGAACATCATACTTTACAATGCATTATCTACATGGTTAGTTTATCGTACCTGTTTTGAATCAGGAGTCATCATATTTAAGCTGGTTGTAGATATATTCAGCGTTATACACATTCCTGCAAACTGGAGGTTGCTCTTTCCTAAGATGCTAGAGAGAATTTTATTTGCTGGCTAGACAAAAAAAAACAGACAAACATACTTGCATGAGAAAAGGAGGAAGCAAGAGCTTGTGCATATTAGTGTTTTTCCAGTTTTTCTCCGAGAGTCATCAATGCTTGCTTTTCATTCTAACATATAAAGCTGAGTGTGTGTATGTCCACTAAAGGAATCCGCACTGTCGCATTTACAATCACAACATTTTGCACAGACACCTCATTTGACTCAGGGAACATCATAGACTATGTTTTGAGGGGAAATGTAACCATGCACTTTACAGTTATTCACCAAAAAACCTGCTTACATTGAAGTCAATGGACATTAATAGGAGCTCTGATTGGTTGCTATAGGCAATGAGGGACATTAGTATAAGAAGCTTATGTGTGAAGTAATATGGTATCGGTGGAGAGACGGATAGAGGGAAAGAGACAGACACAGGCACAGACAGACATAGGCACAGACAGACAGAGACAGACAGACTGGGAAAGAGGCAGAGACAGACATGGAAACAGACAGACAGGAAAAAAACCAGACAGACAGAAAGAGGCAGACAGGGAAAGAGACAGACTGGTGAAAGAGACAAACAGAGACAGACAGATAAACAGACAGACAAAGAGAGACAAACAGGGAAAGAGGCAGACAGAGACAGACAGGGAAACAGACAGATAGACAGAGGCAGACAGGGATAGAGACAAATAGAGGCAGACAGGGAAAGAGACAGACGGGGAAAGAGACAGACAGGGAAAGAGACAAAGAGACAGACAGAGACAAACAGACAGACAAACGGACAGGGAAAGAGACAGACACAGACAGTAAGACAGGGAAAGATAAAGGCAGAGACAGACAGACAGAGACAGACAAAGAGACAGACAGACAGGGAAAGAGACAAAGACAGACAGAGATAGACAAGGAAAGAGACAGACAGAGACAGTCAGACAGAGACAGAAAGGGAAAGAGACAGAGGGAAAAAGACAAGGAAGGAGATAGAGACAGACAGACATATATAGAAAGACAGGGAAAGAGACAGATGGGAAAAAGACAGGCAGTGAAAGAGACAGATAGAGACAGACAGGTAAACAGACAGAGAGAGAGAGAGCGAAAGAGGCAGACAGAGAGAGACAGGGAAACAGACAGATAACGACAGACAGGGAAAGAGACAGGCAGACAGAAAGAGGCAGACAGGGAAAGAGGCTGACAGGGAAAGAGGCAGACAGGGAAAGAATTTGGTGTGCAGCTTTCACTTCATATAGATTGTGTATTTTTTGGCTAGCACCCTGTTCACATTTACAATGGTTTTCCAGCAGTCTTTTTGATTGTTATGCAGTTTTTTTCTGTCTGAGAACCCAGTCCTGCCCTTTAGCTATGTTTATTCAATTTCCTATATAGCCAGGTCCCTTGCTTCTCACACACAATCAGGTTTCAAACGCACATAGATGTAACTGTTGTGAATGTCAGTTATGCTTTTGCTGCTGTGAGGCTCCCTCTTGTGGCCAGGAATGGTTTGGACAGAGACCAGGTGTGCTGGAGCAATGGGTGTTTCCATTGCTAACTCTCTGCCTATTTAAACCTTGGCCTCCTGGCAGTCTGAGACGGTTATCATTGTCCTGTAGCTCACCAGCCTTTTCATCTTGCTTCTGACCACATCTACCCCAGATAAGTGCTTGATTCTTTCTTATGTTGTTTTTGTTCTTATCTGGGTTGTCAATTATTTTGGTTATTGTCAGTTTATTTGCATGCAGGAATCTTCCTTCTCTGTGGCTTAGCTGGGAAGCTCCCTACAGCTATGTTTGGAGTATTGCTCCTATAGGTCCATGTGTTTGTTGCTTCTTGAATTTGTAATGGTTCCTGCTTTCTGTTCATTGGTATTACAAGAGCGCCTGGTATAGGATTGAGTTCAGATCTAGCCTCTTCTACGAAAGAGATAGATGGGGAAAGAGACAGACAGAGACAACAGACAGGGAAAGAGACAGACAGGGAATGATATAGACAGATAGACACAGACTAAGACAGACACAGACAGACAAAGAGACAGACAGACAGAAAGAAAGAGACAGACAGGGAAAGAAACAGAGTCAGAAAAGAAAAAAGACAAACAGGGAAAGAGACAGACAGGGAAACAGACAGAGCCAGACAGGAAAAGAGACAGACAGGGAAAAAGACAAAGGGAAAAAAATAGACAGGGAAGGAGATTGACAGACAGACATATATAGACAGACAGACAGGAAAAGAGACAAACAGGGAAAAAGACAGACAGGAAAAGAGAAAGATAGACAAAGAGAGAGAGAAAGACAGCCAGTGAAAGAGACAGACAGGTAAAGAGGCAAACAGAGATATACAGGTAAACAGAGGGTGGCCCCCATGCAGCGGTGGATATCACGCTGTGTCACAAGCACCATCCGGTCTCCCCATGTGCAAGTGAAGAAGGTCTTTTTGTGACCGAAAATGTTCTTTATGCACATCCACTGTTAAATAAAATCACAGCATCAAGAATTTTGGGAGTGCCTTGTGTCTATACTTACCGTAGGTATACAGACAGAGAGAGAGCGACAGACAGGGAAAGAGGCAGACAGAGACAGACAGGGAAACAGACAGGGACAGACAGACAGGAAAAGAGACAGATAGACAGGGAAAGAGGCAGACAGGGAAAGAGGCTGACAGGGAAAGAGGCAGACAGGAAAAGAGACAGACAGAGGCAAACAGGGAAAGAGACAGAGGGTGAGACAGACAGGGAAAGAGACAAAGAGACAGAAAGAGACAAACAGACAGAGACACACAGACAAGGAAAAAGACAGACACAGACAGACAGGGAAAGAGACAGACAGGGAAAGAGACAGAGACAGACAGGAAAAGAGACAGACAGGAATAGAGACAAAGGGAAAAAGCTAGACAGGGAAGGAGATTGACAGACAGACATATATAGACAGACAGGAAAAGAAACAAACAGGGAAAAAGACAGACAGGAAAAGAGACAGACAGACAAAGAGATAGAGAGAGAGAAAGACAGCCAGTGAAAGAGACAGACTGACAAAGACAGACAGGGAAAGAGACAGACAAAGACAGACAAAGAGATAGAGAAACAGACAGAGATAGAGCCAGACAGACAGAGGCTGAGAGTGACACAGTTACTATCCTGGGCAACGCTGGGTACTACAGCTAGTTATTGCTAAAAATAAAATAATTCAACTAACTATATTATTCTTATAACATGTCTTTAGGGCTAGTACACATGAAAAAAACAGTTCAAGGGAACTTGACATGTGGCCAAACATTGGTTGCATGATTTCTGCCATATACATTGGCATGAAAAAATATTCAAACGCATAAAATATTCCACATTTTTGAAGTTACACCCACAAACTCTAATGTCTTTTATTGGGATTTTATGTGATATACCCACACTAAGCAGCAAGTATTTGTGAAGTGTAAGCCTTTTGGGGATGTCTCTACCATCCTTGCACATCTAGACGCTGATGTTTTTGTTCATTCTTCATTGTGATAGGGATGGTGTTTTCATGGTGATGTGATATGGCCCCCCCTCAGGGGGGGTGAATACAAATGCACAACACAACGTTCAGATTTATATTTTTAAAATATTTAGAGTTACTCAGTCTTTTTGGGTGTCATTAATTCTATACATTAAATTTGTTAATAGGAAATAGGCCACTTCAGCTTATAAACTAAATAAAAACCTGCATACATATAAAAAACAAAGCTTGTCATGTGAACGATGCAGTAATCTACTATTTATACCTGTGTCTTCACACAAGATTAAGAAAGTGGTATTATCTTACTGCCTTCAAATTTATTCTCTGGGCTTCAGATTTGCATAGTATGAGTCACGAATCTCACTTTAAATCATGCCAGGATTCATCAGCCATGGGAGTAATGCAAGTGTTACCAGATGGCCATCATTCCATGTATTTATTCAGATTCTGTTTTATACCATAACATAATGTTACAACATCACCTATAGGTGACAAAATTCTGGATTTTTATAGCGTTAATGTTACAACATATGCTAATGAATTCCTCTCACCAAACGATGTGGAGATATTCCTTAGCATCATCCCTATGAATTCACAATTTACTATTGTCTAGGTAGCCTGTTAACCTTGCGTGACATATTGGAAAAATAACTTATACTAGTAGCTAGCTGACAATTAAAAGGGAATTAGTATGAAAAGGAAAGTATATGAAAAATGCCTCACCATGCTATTGTTGATATCAAGACTTGTTGTTAGGTGGGTGCAGAGATCCAAAAAAAGAGAGGATGAACAGCACTTCCTTAAAATGTTGTGTTCAATCTTTATTGGTCACAAAAATATGCACTAAAACCAATATCCAGCCATTAAAAATGTATCATTTCTCTGATGCACCTCTGGCTATAAGCCCTTAGTCATAGGGTACTATAAATACTTTAGTCATATAAATATATTTAAATTCAATAAAGATTGAACACGAGATTTTAAGGAAGTGCTGATCCTCCTCTCTTTTTTTTGCGTTAAATGAAAAGGCTATTCTCTAGAATGTATTCCCTATTGGGACAGCATAGTGGCTCAATGGTTAGCACAGTGGCTCAGTGGTTAGCACGGTGGCTCAAGGGGTAGTACTGTTTCTTTGCAGCACAGAGGTCCTGGGTTCAAATCAAACCAAAGACAATATCTGTAAGGAGTTATTGTGTTCTCCCTTTGTTTGCGTGCGTTTCCTCCCACACTTCAAAGATATACTGCTAGATAATTAAGATTGTGAGATCCAATGCAGACAGTGATGCTGTCTGTTTCCACGGTACACCAGCTGTGACCTCAGCTGACCGCAATGAACTCAGTGAACTCACCTCAGGTGAACTCTATGAACTCACTTAAGGTGAACTCAATTATTTCAATGCTGTATTAATGGCTTAGGCTATGTGCGCATCTTAAATGTGTTTGGAGAAAATCAGCATAACCTGGCAGAAAGACACCAAAAATGCAATCCATATTTGATGCGTTTTTCTGCCAGGAGATGCAGATTTGGTGCCGAAATATGTTGTCGAAATCTGCACCAAACCTACATCACCTGACGGAAATATGCACCAAAACGTGATGTGGGTTTGGTGTGGTTTTGACACATTTTTCTGACAAAAGACGCAAATTTGGTGCAGAAATTTGTTCCACTGACTTAACTGCTCTCACAGCTCCTTTAGTATGCGCTGCGGCTGCAGGGATCAATCACATTTTTAATGTGGCCACGCACTGTGACCTTGGATTTCACAGAGCCGGGATTGTTATTGGACGTTGTGGTGTAGATTACTGTGGACCTTTATTAATTTTGGGAATTAATAAATTGGAGAAAGAGGGTTTTTTGTTTGTATGTATTTCTCTGTGTTCTGTGTTTATTTCTTTTCACTTACATGATTAGTAATAGGGTATCGTAAACCTCTACCCATTACTGACAAATTACAGCTGTCATTAACCCCTTGTATTACCCAGATTGCCACCACACCAGGGCAATAGAGATGAGCCGAGTAAAGTGGAAGGATTGGCGCATTTAATGGATGCGCCAATTCTGGGGCGGATGCGGGCTGTTATTTTTAGGCTGTGGAGGGCACAATAGCCATGAGCCTCCCTAGCCGGAGAATACCAGCCCCCATCTGTCCCCTTTATCTTGGCTGGGTATCAAAATTTGGGAGACTGCAAAAATTATGTATTCAAATAATTTTAAAAAATCTGCATGGGTCCCATGCATTTTGATACACAGTCAAAATAATGTACACAGCTGTGCACTGCAGGTTCCAGCTGTCTGCTTTATCTGCAGTGAGTATCAAAATACAGGGTACTGCATGTCATTTTTTTCCAATTATTTATTTATATTTACTCTCCATTTCGGGACCCAGACAGCTATTGTGAGGACAACCAATCACAGATGCTAACACACCAGCAGTCAGACTGCAACCAATCACAGATGCTGCCACAGTGGGTGGGCAGGGAAAGCAGTGAATATTCATAAGCTTTAATGAATGGACCCGAAAGCAGTGTGACAGCCAAGTGGAAACTCAGCAAGTATAATTGTCCTGCTTTCAACCCCATTTTGCTTATTTTTTTTAAATCCAGGTGGCTGAACCCAAATGGTAACATGGACTTCCTTAAGAAGTCCATGGTCAGGATCCGTGCACACACACTAGGTATTCAGTACGGACCAAGAACTTTACAGTTTGGGTTCACCCATCACTAATTATGGACCTTATTTATTGAATCTTCCTTATAGAAAATAATTTATATACAGTTGTAGGGCACTTGAATTGACAGTATAAAGGCCCCTGTGCTTTGGGATCCCCAATAAATGATCTGCTCAATAGTCAAGGTACACTACTAAACTGGTGCTGTGAAGAAATAGACAGTTCAATTGACAATCATAGACAGCTGATTGGCACAGACTTAATTTTGTTTTGAAAGACAAATTATGGTTGTCTACTGGGGTTTTTTTTCGGGGGGTTGGGGGGCTTCACATGCTAAGTAGAAGAGAAGCTATCTTTAGAAAGTAATGACACTGAACTTAAAGCTAAAAATGGAAGCAGTTTAGATACATGGTTTTAAGACCCACACAATTTATGCCCCAAACCATTTGACGTGCTAAAAAATTCACCATAGCCAAAAAAATGAAATTATTTAAATTAATTAAAACCAATGCCATATTATAATATATGTCGGGCTAATTAAATTGTAGAGTCCGTACGGGTGGAGATAAGGGGTGGGAGAAAGAATAATAAAGTATTGCTAGGGGTTTGTTATAAGTGTCCAAATATAATGGAAACAGCAGAACACATGCTCATAAAGCAAATAGAAGAGGCAGCAAATCAGAGTGAAGTCATTATCATGGGGGACTTCAACTACCCTGAAATAATTTGGGGAGCAGAAACATGTAGATCCAGCAAAGGAAACAAGTTTTTGACAACCAAGACAATTGCCTTTCAAAACTAGTTCAGGACCCAACAAGAAGGGGGCACTGCTAGACCTAATATTAAAAGGAATCTGTTAGGAGTCAGGACGTTTTTTGCTATGTAGTCTGAAGCCAGCATGTTGTAAGAGTTAATGTGCAGTTTACAGTTAGCTGTTTCTTATCTCAAATTGTGTTTTTGATTACTTGTAATGTTAAGGCCATGTCTCACTAAGCGACATCGCTAGCGACATCGCTGCTGAGTTACGGTTTTTGAGACGCAACAGCGATCTTGCTAGCAATGTCGCTGTGTGTGACATCCAGCAACGACCTGGCCCCTGCTGTGAGGTCGTCGGTCGTTGCTGAATGTTCTGGACCATTTTTTGGTCATTGCTCTCCCGCAGTGAAGCACACATCGCGGTGTTTGACAGCGAGAGAGCAACGATCTGAATATGCAGGGAGCAGGGAGCCGACTTCTGCGGACGCTGGTAACCAAGGTGCACATCGGGTAACCAAGCAAAGCGCTTTGCTTGGTTACCCGATATTTACCTTGGTTACCAGCATATGCAGCTTCTAGAAGCCGGCTCTCTGCTTCCTGCACACATAGCCAAGGTACACATAAGCGCTTTGCTTAGTAACCCGATGTGTACTATAGTTACCAAGCACAGTGTCATTACACAGGTCGCTTGTGGCTGATCTCTGAGAGCTGTAGAGATCTGCCTGATTGACAGCTCACCAGCGACCATGTAGTGACACTCCAGCGATCCCTGCCAGGTCAGATCGCTGGTGGGATCGCTGGAGCGTCGCTTAGTGTGATAGTACCTTTGGTTAAGCCTCTTAGCTTTATCACTAGTGGGTCTGAGGAGCCCATGAGCTGTAGTCCAACTCCAACCCCATTTGTGATTAGCAGCTCCTGTCTATAGAAATGTACACTGAAAGCCTGGTGTGGGCGTGGCAGCTCTCTCTGCTCTGTTACTTGTTCAAAATATCTCTCACTGTGTTTGAATAGCTGCACCCTGTAATTTAAGTGATACAGCATTAGATTCAGAATCTCTATGCCTACATCATGCTGCTCTCAGTTGAGGTAACAAAAACCTGCTGACAGATTCCCTTTAACCAACAGGCAGGACCGCATATCAATTATGGGGTCACTTGCATAATAGTGATCACAAAATAATAAGTTTGCATGTATGCTTTAATAAGAAGCATGGTAGAGAGGCTACAAGGACACTGAATTTAAGAAAGACGAATTTCCAACGTATAAAAGTGATTAAGTTAGTAGTGCATTAACTGGGACAATGTCCTGAGAAATAAAAGTACACTAAGCAAATGGGACACCTTTATAAGCATCCTGAATAGGACCTATTCACAATATATACCTTATGGTAATAAACAAGCTAGAAATGGAGACAATCACTAATGATAAATATAGGTGTAACAGGTGCAATAAATGACAAAAAGAAAGTGTTTAAAGAATTAAAGCAAGAGGGTAGTGAGGCGGCATTAAATATTTATAGAAAATTAAATAAATTCTCTAAAAATAAGGCCAGCAAAGATTGAGACAGAGAGACTCATTGCTAGAGAAAGTAAAATAATTCAAAATTATTCTTATCAACTACATAAAAAGTAATAAACAAAATGATAGTATTGGCCCCCCCTTCAGGTTCAGATGGCATACGCCCCTGAGTACTGCAGGAATTAAGTGCGGTAATAGACAGACCATTGTTTTTAATCTTTACAGATTCCATAATAACATGAACTGTACCGCATCAGTGGTGCATAGCAACTGTGGTGCCAATATTCAAAAAAGAAAATCTGAGCCTGGAAATTATAGGCCATTAAGCTTAACCTCTACTGTGGGGAAAATCCTTGAGGGATTTCCCAATCTCTTTCCCAAGAGATGTTACCCTGGAGTATCTCAAGAAGAACAACCTCATGACCCAGTACCAAGATGGGGTTATGAGGAATCGGTCCGTCAAACTCATTTGATCAGCTTCTATGAGGAGGTAATTTTAAAACTAAACCAGCGAAATGCACTGGATGTTGTCTATATGGAATTTTCAAAAGTATTGGATACTGTGCCGCACAAAAGGTTGGTACATAAAATGAGAATACTGGGAATATGGGAAATATGAGTAACTGGGCAAAGAACTGGCTCAGTGATAAGGAAACAAAGTGTGGTTATTAATGGAACACACTTGGACTGGGTAATAGTCAACAGTGGGATACCACATTGGTCAGTATTGGTCCCTCTTCTTTTTAACATATTTAGTAATGACATTGTAGGAGGCATAGAGAGAAGAATTTCAAAATCTGAAGATGATACTAAACTCTGCAAGGTAATCAATACAGAGGAGAATAATTTAATATTACAGAAGGATTTATGTAAGCTGGATGCTTGGGCTGGGAAATAGAAGTTTAATGTGAATAAAGGTAAGGTCATGCACTTTCTTGTAAAATATAATATTAATGATTATGTGCACTAGCTTCTGCGATGGGGTGTTGATCCAGGGCACTAATCTGATTGCTGTATGTGAAGTCGGGAATAATTTTTCCTCTAATATGAAGATTAGTGTCTGCCCCATGAAGCTTTTGCCTTCCTGTGGGTCAACATGTTAGGCTATGGGTTGAACACAACGGACTTAAGTCTACCTTCAGCCTTAAACAATTATGAAACTAAGAATTCTATTTTCCAATTTAGGTAAAGACAAAAAAGTACCTTTCTTTTCTTGAATACTCCTTTGGTGCCTGGGACAGCTTCACATACTCTGCTGAAAGCTTCTCTACAAGAGAAAACATAAAAGCTCATTACTTGATTTATTATTTCATGTTAAAGGGATTGTTCGCTTAAACAAGCTATCACCTTTGCATGAGATAGGTAATAAGTTGTTGATCAGTTGGTGTCCCACCAGTGTGACCTGCACTGATTGTCAATTTGGGGATTTTTTATCAGTGACAGAGAACTTTTGTCCCTGTGAGAAAATGGCTCAGCAGGTTTGATATCTCATCAATACTTAATTCATCGTCTAGCGGACTGATGGAAAAAGACGAGCAATGTGTTTCACAGCCCCACAGGGATTAAATGTGTACTGATGCACCATTTTAAAAGAGATAATAGTAACCTGCTACTACCAATAAGTGCGGCCTGCTACAAAGAGGTGCAGGTTCCAGCGTCTCACCCTCACTGATCAACACATTGTTAAATATCTGATAACTTGTTTAAACAGGCCACAACCCCTTTAAAGATTACAATTTTATTTTAAGCAACCTAAATATGTACAGTACAGACCAAACGTTTGGACACACCTTCTCATTCAAAGAGTTTTCTTTATTTTCATGACTCTGAAAATTGTAGATTCACATTGAAGGCATCAAAACTATGAATTAACACAAGTGGAATTAAATATTTAAAAAAAAAGTGTGAAACAACTGAAAATATGTCTTATATTCTAGGTTCTTCAAAGTAGCCACCTTTTGCTTTGATTACAGCTTTGCACACTCTTGGCATTCTCTTGATGAGCTTCAAGAGGTAGTCACCGGAAATGGTCTTCCAATAGTCTTGAAGGAGTTTCCAGAGATGCTTAACACTTGTTGGCCCTTTTGCCTTCACTCTGCGGTCCAGCTCACCCCAAACCATCTCGATTGGGTTCAGGTCTGGCATAGCACCCCATCACTCTCCTTTTTAGTCAAATAGCCCTTACACAGCCTGGAGGTGTGTTTGGGGTCATTGTCCTGTTGAAAAATAAATGATGGTCCAACTAAACGCAAACCGGATGGAATAGCATGCCGCTGCAAGATGCTGTGGTAGCCATGCTGGTTCAGTATGCCTTCAATTTTGAATAAATCCTCAACAGTGTCACCAGCAAAGCACACCCGCGCCATCACATCTCCTCCTCCATGCTTCATGGTGGGAACCAGGCATGTAGAGTCCATCCGTTCACCTTTTCTGCATCGCATGGGGCGGTCCTCATGTGAGCCAGTTTCTTTGTAGCGTTTGATGGTTTTTGCCACTGTACTTGGGGACACGTTCAAAGTTTTCCCAATTTTTCGGACTGACAGACCTTCATTTCTTAAAGTAATGATGGCCACTCATTTTTCTTTACTTAGATTTGTATTATGGCCAGAAAAAAGCAGCTAACCGTCTATTCAGTACAACTATCAGCTGTGTATCTACCAGACTTCTGCACAACACAACTGATGGTCCCAACCTCATTTATAAGGCAAGAAATCCCACTTATTAAACCTGACAAGGCACACCTGTGAAGTTGAAACCCTTTCCAGTAATTACCTCTTGAAGCTCATCAAGAGAATGCCAAGAGTGTGCAAAGCAGTAATCAAAGCAAAAGGTGCCTACTTTGAAGAACCTGGAATATAAGACATATTTTCAGTTGTTTACCACTTTTTTGTTAAATATTTCATTCCACATATGTTAATTCATGGTTTTGATGCCTTCAATGGGAATCTACAATTTTCAAAGTTATGAAAATAAAGAAAACTCTTTGAATGAGAAGGTGTGTCCAAACGTTTGGTCTGTACTGTATATCATTATGTTATAGACAATAGGACAATACAAAATTGGTTCCAATAAAATCAGTTGATATATTTTTCCAGGAGTTCCGTTCAAATACAATACAAGTTGTGCATACACATAGATAAGTTCTACTTGGTGGTCTGCGCATGTTTCAATGTCTTTCCTGCTTAATAAACAATCCTACTTTAAGAATTCCTACAAAACTCAGGATTTTATAAACAAACATAGACTGTACACAAATGAGATTTTCCGGTCTCCTTTTTAATGGAAATTAGCAGTGGAGAATAGCACTTTTTTCACACAATGGCAGAACAACATCTTAAAACAAACATACAGCGTAAGGGTACACTCACACGAGCGTGAAAATCAGACGAGTGCAATGCGAGAAAATCTCGCATTGCACTCGGACCTATGTTAGTCAAAGAGGGAGAGCAGTTAGTCAGCTTTTCTCGCATCCAGATTCTGGATACGAGAAAAGCGGCAACATTTTCATCGGACTGCACTCAAATGTTATCCCAGTGCAATGCGATATACGCACAGGCTGAAAATGGAGGAGATGGTGGATTAACCGGGAGTCATTAGCATATCACATCCAATGCTGTCGCATCGGATGCCATACGCTCGTCTGACTCCAGCCCAATGCAAACAAAAAGCTTCCATGGAACTATTATGGAGCCATAATATATTCTACTACCATCATGAATCCTTAAAGGGACTATCCATTAAGGAACTCAAGACTTATAATACTTATCCATAACTCAGGGCTTATTGAAGATGATTACCAGTTAAGTATTTTCCACAGATGCTGCTGCTTGACTGCTGTTTAGTTCATATCCATGAGGGCCCTCCCGCAATGTGACCGTGGCTTAGATGCAGTGCCTATAAAGAGTCTGAAGTAGTCTGACACATACCTCTTGTCCATTCATTGGTTCATGCTGCTGTTCTATCACTCCCCCTGTAGATCTGCCTCCTCAGAATAGCTATCATAATCTAACCAGAAAATCAGTGCAAGGAGGGTTTTTTACAGTATAGCAAAGGCAGAATATTTGTAAAGCTTAAATTACTATACCAGCAGTAAGAAAAACATTAGGCAATTTCCATACATATACTGAGAGGAAAGAACATTAGTAAAAGGGATCTTGGAGACACACTTTATTAACACAAGTGTTCCTTGGTGCATGTGTGCCTAAAGCAATATTAAACTAAATTTAATATACAGTATGTATGTGCAAAGTCTTTATATTATTTCCAGTATATCTGAAAATGCAGCTTTTCTACTTATAAATATTTATCTGTTTACAACATATGGAATGACATCTATTTATTTATTAACTACATTTTTTGGATTGCACTAACAGCTAATACCTCAGTACAGGGCTAGATGAGGACAGCATTATAGCTATAGGAATGCACTCCAGCAGCACACAAGTACAATTGGGTGAATTGTAGATGTGGCGCATCCTGAGGCTTCAGTTGCCACAGAGGTACTGCACCTCAGCAAGAGGTGTAGTATTCCATCCCGGGTACGGAGGAGGTCATCCACCGGCATGTACACAAAACACAGACCCTCTCACTGGCAACATTTCACAGGACTGTGGTTACGGCAAGTTGCACCTTTGATGTCGCCATAGCAATCCACATTCAGAGCCAGGCTGGGGGTTGGAGTCGAGTTAGTAGGAGCACACTGTAGAAAGTGAAACTAAGGAGTTGGGAAGGAGCAGTGTAGGAGGAAAGACCTGTGGTCTGGAGCTGGTGCAGCTGGACCCAGGCACAAGACAGAAGGGGTCCTAGAGACCACGGGAAGTGCAACATACTACCGTGGCCTTGTTCCACATGCAACCTTTGAGTGGAAGGACTTAGACGCAAATCGGGGACTGGTCACTAGGATAAAGGAAAAGAACCTATGTACTCCACTAGAAAAATCTGAGGCTGAGGACCATTTAGTACCAAAGCCAAACCCACACACAAATCCGCTGGAAGGTGACCACAAAGGGCCAAGGGATAGAGCTTTAAGCCACCCGAAAGGACCCGCAGATACCGGCTCAGGGCACTGTGTGCATAGGTGCAGGACAGGCGGGAGAGAAGTCAGTGCAGGAAGATGACCAGGAGAGGCACACTAGAAGGGAGCATCGGTCTTGACATCTGAACTATCCGGGATCGGTTAGAGACCATCACAGTGAAACCTTAGCACTCCAAAGGTAGTAACTGACATTTAATTTTGCCTTGGAACCTGCTACAGTGAGTAAAAACCTTGAGACTACATCCCTGTTTCGCTCGATTATTCGCCTGCGCCTCCCGTCCGGCAGCCTTGCCATCATAGACTACTACTACTCCCATCTACCTTGGGGCACAGCTCTACCTGTGGAGAGCTGCACCATCTAAGCTGCGTCACCATCTGCTCCAGTGGTCTCCATCCCGCAGCAGCGGCACCTAACTTGCTGCATACCACAGGTGGGGTCACAAATAAACTGTCATCATATCCTTCCTATTTACTAAACAACACTGCCGGGGTCATGGAGCCGGGTCCCACCATGGCGATGCCCCAGGAGCAGAACCGATGCCTGGCAACGAGTCAATTTGCTGCAAATTGCAGGTAGTCAAATCTACATATTTCACATAACAGTCTGAGATCTCGTACAAGTATGTCCAATCCCTTTCAATCTTTTAATTGTAAACACAGCCTTACTAATATCAAAGTGACCTCACCCTAGATATGGATAGTAAACTTGTAGTAACCAACGGTCCATTTAATCACACAGCGCACTGATTGACCTTTCATATTTTTTCTGCAAAATTATCCCTCTTAATCATTTGTGATCAGGCATTCCGTTTTGTGCAGAACACTTATGCAAACTGACAGTGTTGCTGTCAGAGGTAACAACATTCTTCTGTAATTGAAATAAGTGTTTTGCTATACACTGTGTGCAGAATTATTAGGCAAATTAGTATTTTGATCACATGATAATTTTTATACATGTTGTCCTACTCCAAGCTGTATAGGCTTGAGAGCCAACTACCAATTAAAGGGAACCTGTCACCTAGAATATGCGTTCTGACCTATCAGCAGACGCATGTGTGCCCTAATTACACCTCCTTACCTATCTTTGTGTTGTAAAATTGTATAATATGAAAGTAATAAAAAACGTTTTATTACTTTCATATTTCCTATGTAAATTAGAGAACCGCTGTCACAGGGGCGGCGCCTCGCCCTATGGACGTCTGCATACTTTCTGTGGTATCACGCCCCTGTGGGCATGATACCATGGAGTCACATGAGCGACGTCCCCATCGCTCATTCTATCCTGCGCACGTTTATACTTACCATTGCAGCAGGCTTCTCTTCCGGGTTCTCCTTGTCAGTTTCAGATGCGCACTGCGCATGCGCAGTGCGCGTCTGAAGCCGGCGAGTGAAAACCCGGAAAAGAAGCCTGCCACAATGCGGCCAGGATAGAATGAGTGACGGGGACATCGCTCATGTGACTCCATGGTATCACGCCCACAGAGGCGTGATACCACGGAAAGTATGCAGACGTTCATAGGGCAAGGCGCCGACCCTGTGGCCAGTGGCTATCTAATTTTCATAGAAAATATGAAGGTAATAAAACTTTTTTTATTACTTTCATATTACACAATTTTACAACACAAGGATGGATAGGGAGGTGTAATAAGGGCGCACATGCGTCTGCTGATAGGTCAGAACGCATATTCTAGGTGACAGGTTCCCTTTAAGTAAATCAGGTGATGTGCATCTCTGTAATGAGGAGAGGTGTGGTGTAATGGCATCAACACCCTATATAAGATGTGCTTAATTATTAGGCAACTTCCTTTCCTTTGGCAAAAATGGGTCAGAAGAGAGATTTGATGGGCTCTGAAAAGTCAAAAATTGTGAGATGTCTTGCAAAGGGATGTAGCAGTCTTGAAATTGCCAAACTTTTGAAGCGTGATCACCGAACAATCAAGCGTTTCATGGCAAATAGCCAACAGGATCGCAAGAAGTGTGTAATAACTGCCCATAAATTGAGGAAAATCAAGCGGAAGCTGCCAAGATGCCATTTGCCACCAGTTTGGCCATATTTCAGAGCTGCAACGTTACTGGAGTATCAAAAAGCACAAGGTCTGCCATACTCAGGGACATGGCCAAGGTAAGACAGGCTGAAAAATGACCACCTTTGATCAAGAAACTTAAAACGTCAAGACTGGGCCAAGAAATATAAGACTGATTTTTCAACGGTTTTATGGACTGATGAAATGAGAGTAACTCTTGATGGGGCAGATGGAGGGGGCAGAGGCTGGATCAGTAAACGGCAGAGAGCTCCACTCCGACTCAGACGGCAGCAAAGTGGAGGTGGGCTACTAGTATGGGCTGGTATCATCAAAGATGAACTTGTGGGACCTTTTCGGGTTGAGGATGGAGTGAAGCTCAACTCCCAGACCTACTACAAGTTTCGGGAAGACAACTTCTTCAAGCAGTGGTACAGGAAGAAGTCAGTATCGTTCAAGAAAAACATGATTTCCATGCAGGACAATGCTCCATCACATGCATCCAACTACTCCACAGCATGCCAGTAAAGGTATAAAAGATGAAAAAATAATGACATGGCCCCCTTGTTCACCTGATCTGAACCCCATAGAGAACCTGTGGTCCCTCATAAAATGTAAGATCTACAGGAAGGGAAAACAGTACACCTCTTGGAACAGTGTCTGGGAGGCTGTGGTGGCTGCTGCATGCAATGTTGATCGTAAACAGATCAAGCAACTGACAGAACCTGTTGAGTGTCATCATAAAGAAAGATGGCTTTATTGGTCACTAAATTTTTTGGGTTTTGTTTTTGCATGTCAGAAATGTTTATTTCTAAATTTTATGCAGTTATCTTGGTTTACCTGGTGAAAATAAACAAGTGAGGTGGGAATATATTTGTTTTTTATTAAGTTACCTAATAATTCTGCACAGTAATAGTTACCTGCACAAACAGATATCCTCCTAAGATAGCCAAATCTAAAAAAAACCACTCCAACTTCCAAAAATATTAAGCTTTGATATTTATGAGTCTTTTGTGTTGATTGAGAACATAGTTGTTGATCAATAATAAAAAAAATCCTCTAAAATACAACTTGCCTAATAATTCTGCACACAGAGTATATTCCATAATATCATCCCTTTACTACCCATTATTACGCTTTCCAGAAGCAATGGAGGCCAAATATGTCTTGTGTTTCGTAGAACTACTGTCTGGATGGCTTATGGAAGTGGTGGTGGTAATGCTTACACTAACTTCATTGTCATAGCCACTTAATCTTTCCCAATACAATTTATACAACACTATAATAAGCTTTTAGCAATCCTTTCAACACTAATTATTCAACCTTTGCCAAAAAGGACATAACAAGAAATACTAGGTAGATATGTACACATACAGAAAGCAAATTAGACTAGAGGTGTTCGAAAAACACATGTGCAGTAAAAGGTCTATACCTTGTTTTTAACTTTCTGTTCTTTTTTTTTTTTTAAATGCAATCTATTCCTAAAAATAAAACTTAGTAAGGCTGGACTCACACGAACGTATGAAAAACCGGTCCCATTCTCATCCAGGAGAGTAGGACGATTTATTCTCACTTGTCATCCATGTACACTACTGACAGTGTGCAATCCGTATTTTTCTCAGCAGCTATTAGTCATTTACAGTCATTTAAAGGACCACTTACAGTGTTCTGTGCTACATGATAAAATTGTATCCATAAAAACGGATGTCATTAGGATGGTCCATGTGATGTCCTTTTTTTTTTCTCGCACTCATTGACTTATATTGGCGAGTCTCACACGATTTCGGCATCCAATCGCAGCATGTTGCCGCTTTTCTCTCATCCAGAATCTGTATGAGAAAAAAGCTGACCATCTGCTCTCCCTCATTGTCTAACATTGGTCAGAGTGCAATGAGAGATTTTCTCGCATTGCACTTGTCCGATTTATGTGCTCGTGTGAGTGTACCCTAAGATATACTAGGTACGTACTCATTCAAGAAGCAAGAACCTGCACCAGAATGTAGAGTATAGGCATTACATGAATGTAAATTTGATTACTAAAACAGATATGTAAATGAAAAGATGCAATACACGAACTTGTTAGGTAGACAGTCGCAGTTAAACGTCTGAATTTTAAGGATATTTCTTTTATATTTAAAAAAAGAATATATATATATATTTTTTTTTATTTTTTTTCTCCTTCAGAAAAAGTCAGCTGCTTGTGACAAGCATGCACATCGTCTGACACTGATTTCTGATTTTTTTATTCTGTATAAAGATTTCTGATGCCTTGCTTTCTGCTACATGACAAAAATGTGTACTTGTAATTCAAATGTAGCAGGACAGATGTCAGTGGCATCATATCAATCTCACCCAGTCTGGCACTGCTGCTGGCACCTTTCTCCCTCTTCCCCTATCAACTGAATCTCTGTATTATTTGCAGGCTACTACTCTCATCGTATTAACTGCTGCAGTTACGCAACACTTTACTGTCTGAATTATTTGTTCAATGTTTTAAAGGCTTCCTCTTTATATCCGTATTGCTGAGTTTAGAACACTGAAAGAATCTCACTATCCTAAAAACACCCTATAATGGCTGTTGCATTCCTTGTCTAGACTTTATGAATTCTATGATAGTCCCTCTTGATTGGCTGTGCTATACTATGGGATGTGATAGTTACAAGGCATTATGGGGAAGCCCGAATAATCTGGACTGAGGTCATGTCATCCTTGCGTGACTTATGCAAGCTTTTTGCAATGTATAAACAAGCATTTTTTTGATGATTCCCACAAATTGAATCAAAAATTGTTTGAATTTTCAAAAACTTGTAAATTTCAATAAATTTTATTTGACTCAAGTAATTCAATGCCAATACCAAATGCCTAGACAATGCTCATTTAGGTAGCTCCAAAATTATTAGGGGATATAAAATGCTTTGGAAACCCATATAAGATCAAACAGTAGATTTTAAAAAACAATATTGAAGGAATATTTTGAACACACAAAATATCTTTTGTCTTATATAAGCTTGGCATAAATGAATTAGGTGTAAGACAACTAGCCCTGCCTTGGTAATTTCAAAAGTACCGTATGGTATATTATTTTTTTACTATTGTGAATTGTTTTACGTTGAGAAATTATATTATTGATATATACATACAAATTATTATGCAAATTTGTATCTGACTTTCCTAAAAACTCTGTGCAAATGAGTTAGGGGCACTTTGCACACTACGACATTGCAAGCCGATGCTTGCGATGCCAAGCGCGATAGTCCCCGCCTCCGTCGCAGCTGAGATATCATGGTGATAGCTGGCGTAGCGAACATTATCGCTACGCCAGCTTCACATGCACTCACCTGCCCTGCGACATTGCTCTGGCCGGCGACCCGCCTCCTTATTAAGGGGGCGGGTCGTGCGGCGTCATAGCGATGTCACACGGCAGGCGGCCAATAGAATCGGAGGGGCGGAGCTGAGCAGGACGTAAACATCCCGCCTACCTCCGTCCTTCCGCATAGCCGGCGTGAGCCGCAGGACGCAAGTAGGAGATGTTCCTCGCTCCTGCGGCTTCACACACAGCGATGGAACAAGGAACAACATCGTAACATCGGTCATTTCCAAATTATGGAAATGACCGACGCTACACCGATGATACGATTACGACGATTTTGTGCTCGTTAATCATATCAAAAATGCTTTATACCCTACGATATCGCCTGTGACGCCGGATGTGCGTCACTTTCAATTTGACCCCACCGACATCGCACCTGCGATGTCGTAGTGTGCAAAGTGCCCCTTAGTATAATGTTCAAATCATCAACATCAAATTTTATTGCACAAACTTCGCAATGATAGCAGTATTTTAAAAAGCAAAACAAAAATACAAATGTCAAAATGCACTGTTCTAATTTATTATGCACAACCTGTCTAAACATTTTATAAGTTTCGAATTTGCAGCATTAAGAGGTCACATTTACAGAAATCAAAAGGTTTTTTCAATCAAAAACATCTTAACAGCTCAAGTTACATGTTAACACAGTACTACTTCTTGGATATCTACATAAAAAAAAGAGATTTCCAGCATCGGAGAAACAGAGAGATGTATTAAAACTAAAACATTTATTTAGTCCATTAAAAGCAGGATACCACACACGAGGGCATAGGGGCACACAGTGAGAGACGCGGGGATGGTCCTAGTCCTACGCGTTTCAACCTTATGGTCTTAATCATGGAATGAGTAGTATTTCCAAGAGGAAAATATTTGATACAAATCCAAAAAGGCGTCATAGGGAGGAATCATTGTGCTAATTAAAAAACAATTATTCACAACCTGTGCACAAGTTGAAAGACATATAAAACACACCAAAAATCCACATTTGGGACTTAAAAACAGGAATATCACAGAAAAAGACACAGACTGTGAAAAATACATAAGAACACATAACAAATAGATTGATAGTGTATCATAAATAAAACTATAGAATCCATGTATATAGTAGTAAGGAAGCAAAAAGGAAAAATTAAATAATTGTATAGATTGATCTTTGAGAGATGCAGGAATTTGGATTGGAAAGCGGTGGATAAGTTGTCAGGAGAAAGTATTATTATGATAAAATCTGTATAATAAAGTTCCTTCAGATGTTGTGTACCCCATCATAAATATTTTATAGGTGGAAACTGACATATTAATGAAAGAAGTGTCAGTGTATTAAGTATGTAATAAACATGAAGCATAGGGGATAAGTGCTGTAAATATTGCACAAGTTTATTATATTTTCTAGTTTTTTTGTGTATTTTTCTTTTCTTTTTCTATTCCTTTTTCCTTTCCTTTCTCCTTTCTTTCCCTCTCCTTTACTTATCATTCCGAAGTGAGGGGAATCCCATCCTGAAATTTGTTGTGTGAGCTATCAAAGAATTAATGTATTAGATAACAACGCATTGAAAAAATTGCAAGTGCGATTTCATGATGACGGACATAGGCGAGCATCACATAATAAATGCTGCGTCGAGTCATGGGTAGCTACGAAAAAAAGCCGCAGCAGTAACATAATACATATTAAGTGTGTCCGGAATTTCTTGAAAAAGCATGGATGTGGACAAAACCAGTTAATAAACTGCCCAAAATAGTACAAAAGGTATCAATGCATTGAAAAAGTTGCAGATGTGGTTCTTCAAGGCCAAAGAAAAAGGACATCAGATAGTATAATCATGCTACGTTCTGAACACGGCTTCAATCAGAAAGGGGACTGCAGCGGCGGCATAATAAATGCCAGCAGGGTGGCACCGCAGGTGGAAGATGTCTACCCGGTAAGAGACAGAAATATGTAAAGAAATATGTATATGATGCACAAAAGGTAGATCTGTATTATTAAGTGTATTTAATAATGAGATCTTGGCGTGTGTTCAAACCAAAGGGTATGCGGGTGTTTAATTTAAAAATCCAAAAGGATTCCCTATTCAGGAGTTTTCTCCTATGATCACCCCCTCTGATAGGCTTGAACACCTTTTCTATGCCCATAAATTTAAATGTGGAAAGAGATCTATCATGTATGTCCACAATATGTTTAGAAACAGCTGAAATATTTATCGCAGATGCGTTTAGAGTGTCTGACATATGGCGTCTGATCCTTTTTTTTAGGGGTCCACCTGTGCAGCCAATATACTGAACCATACAGGCAGTACATTCAGCAAGATAAATAACATGAGGGGTGTTACAATTAATGTAGCTTTTAATATTATAAGTGGCCCCTGTATTAGTGGAAAAAAAGTTTTGCTTTTGTTCACAAACTTGCATGAAATGCACTGATTATGTCCACAACCATAAAAACCGGAACAAGACAGCCAGGTCTTTCCAGATGTATGACTACTAATAACGCTTGGCAATAGAATATTAGCCAAACTAGTAGCCCGTTTGGCTACGAAGTTGATTTTGCATTTTTCAAGAATAGAGTGCAGTTTAACATCTTGATGTATTATTGGCAGATTTTTTTTATGATTTTGATTATCTCATTGAATTGTGGCGAAAAAATGGTGCTAAAGGTAACATTATTCTGTAGCTGATTATTATTTTTTTTACATTTGAATAAATCTGCTCTCTATATTATCCACAATGGTGTGAGCACGTTGTAGGCACCAATTTGAGTAGCTTCTGTTTTTTAATCTGGCTAAAGATTTTTTCAATTCTGAAGGAAAGATGTCAAGTCGGGAACAGTTTCTTTTAACTCTAATTAGCTCTCCCAAAGGGATATTGTTAATTGTATGACGAGGGTGACATGAATTGGCTTGTAAAATAGAATTACAATCAGTTTCTTTTTTATATGGAAAAGTGTCAATTTTGCCTGAATTACTGGTCAGAGTGACATCTAAGTAGTTGATTTTATAAGGATCAGTGAAAAAAGTAAATTTTAAATTGAAGGGATTGGTATTAATGAAATCTACAAAACATTTTGCCTCTTCCGGAGTACCTCTCCATATAATTAGTAAGTCGTCAATGTACCTGGTGTAAAAAATAATGTGATCTGTAAATAAATTATTGGATGTGTTGAAAATGTAAGGTTCTTCAAACATGGCTACCACAATATTAGCTAATGAGGGGGAAAATTCTCCCCCCCATGCTGACTCCACATCTCTGCAAAAAAAATTCATTATCAAAGGAAAAATAGTTATGGGTTAATAGAAAATGAACAGCCGAAATGATAAAGTCCTGAATATTGAGAGGATAGGAACTATGATTTCTGAGGAATCGATGAATACAGTCAATTGATGAGGAATGGAAGGATATGAACTAATAATATCACAAGTCATCCATAAAAAGTCAGAATGCCAATTAATAGGTTCTACATTGTACAAAAGACACAAAGACAGGAGATGCAACGAGTATATATGCAATAAGAATACATTTTATTGATATGAATAAGACATACGCAAGACAGCATGGACAATAAAAACAACTACCAATAAATCGGGGGGCATAAGGTACTGAGTGTGTAAAAAATATCATTGGTGTCAATGTATAGGCATAACACAGGACAGGAGAGTATAATAATACAATGGGACTCAGTCCGTATGTGTCTGTCACTGGTAGCCGTGGGAAAGGTGAGGCCAAGAAAAGGTGTATACGCACAACACAGGACAGAAGGGTATAATAGTACAATGGTACTCAGTCCATATGTGTCTGTCACTGGTAGCCGTGGGAAGGATAAGTCCAATCTAATAAAGAGTGTAGAGGCATAACACAGGACAGAAGGGTATAATACAATGGGACTCAGTCCATATGTGTCTGTCACTGGTAGCCGTGGGAAAGGTGAGGCCAAGAAAAGGTGTATACGCACAACACAGAACAGAAGGGTATAATAGTACAATGGTACTCAGTCCGTATGTGTCTGTCACTGGTAGCCGTGGGAAGGATAAGTCCAATCTAATAAAGAGTGTAGAGGCATAACACAGGACAGAAGGGTATAATACAATGGGACTCAGTCCATATGTGTCTGTCACTGGTAGCCGTGGGAAAGGTGAGGCCAAGTAAAGGTGTATACGCACAACACAGGACAGAAGGGTATAATAGTACAATGGTACTCAGTCCGTATGTGTCTGTCTCTGATAGTCGTGGAAAGGTAAGGCCAATCTAATAAAAGAGTGTAAAGGCAGAACACAGGACAGAAGATATAATAATACACTGGGACTCAGTCCATGTGTCTGTCACTGGTAGCTGTGGGAAAGATAAGGACAATCTAATAAAAGAGTGCATAGGCACAACACAGGACAGAAAGGTATAATAATACACTGGGACTCAGTCCATATGTGTCTGTCACTGGTAGCCGTGGGAAAGATAAGTCCAATCTAATAAAGAGTGTAGAGGCATAACACAGGACAGAAGGGTATAATACAATGGGACTCAGTCCGTATGTGTCTGTCACTGGTAGCCGTGGGAAAGGTAAGGCCAATCAAATAAGGAGTGTATAGGCACAACACAGGACAGAAGGGTACAATAATACAATGGGACTCAGTCCGTGTGTATCTGTCACTGGTAGCCGTGGGAGAGGTAAGGCCAATCAAGACTATATTAAAAAGACCCAAAGTACAAGGATGTAGTACAATAGGAGTACCCCGGTCAATTTAGACAGTACAAAAGAAATTTATAGCAATAAAGTGCAAGTGCATACAGCTATACCGGGGTCCCGAAGGACTCATACATAAGAAAAAAAACAGAGGTCATATAAAATACAGTCTAGTTATTACAAGGACAACACCTAATACATAGTCAATACAAAATGCACATACCCAAAAAGAGCAGGATCACCACCATTGTACAAAAGAGCTTTAGTGTCCCTTAAAAAAAACGGTAGTTCCTTGACCAGAGGTTGGAGAAAAAAGTCAACCCATGATCCCAATTGTTGCCCTAAAGAGCCAATGCCCGAGATTATAGGTCTAAAGGGGGGGAACGACCCCTTTATGAATTTTTGGAAGGGCATGGTATATTGGGATCACTGGATGTTCCACTTTAAGATATTCACATAATTTTTCAGTATAAACTCCTTTGCAAAGTCCTTCATCCAGAGGTTTATCGATTTTTTTCTTTAAACAATTTTGTGGGGTCTCCTTTTAAATGAACATAGGTACTCTGGTCATTGAGGATGTCTTTGTTGATTTTGAAGTATAGCCCTGAGTCTAAAATAACAATCCCTCCCCCTTATCTGCCTCTCTGATCACTAAGTTGGTATTCAATTTTAAATCATTAAGGGCTGTCCTTTCATGTGCAGTTTAGTTGTTATAATTCACTCCATGTAGTTTGTCCAAATGAACCAGATCCGATTCAATTTTTTCTTGGAAGACATCTAGAATGGAGGGTCTAGATGGCAGGGGGTAGAAGTATGGATTCGATGTCTTGAAAGTTTCTCTGGGCAGCATATCATAGTTTCTTGATTCTGCTTTAAGGGCTCTTAAATCAGTCAATTTGATTAACTCATTGAAGCCTGGAACTAAATTGGATTCAAAGGTATTGTCATTTGGCAAAGATTAAATATCAGAGCTGGATGTGGAATCTTCGGAAAAATGACATTTTAGTGTGAGATTCCTTGCAAATTTGTTTATATCCAGTAAAGTATTAAAAATATCACATTTTTTGGTGGGACAAAAATATAAGCCTTTAGACAAAACAGAAATTTGATGCTGTGATATTATTTGGGCAGATAAATTCCATACTGGACAGGTCAATGTCGCTTCTTTTTCCGGCGGTCTGGATAATGATTGCCTGCGGTGCTTTCTTCCACCTATTCGTATGCGTTTTTTTAAAAAAGTTTTGAGGTTTTTTTTATGTTACTATGTTTGTTCGTGTCGCCCCTGTTCCTTCAGAGGATGAGTCTGAGGAATCATCAGCTGTATAATTAGTGGAGGCTGAAGAAAAACTTGTCTCACCAAAGCTGACTTTTCTGTTACGATTTTTGAAAAAAGGTTTTTTCTTGTAATTATTATTGTGAAAATTAGTAGTGGTTTGGAAGGATGGTCGCCATGTAAAAATTTTATTCGTTTTATAGTCCAAAACATCCCTTTCAAATTTATTTTTCTTTCTATTGGCAATGTTGTCCTCAAGAGCAGTGAGACGTTTATTCATATTATCCTCCATTGATTTAAAGTCTGTGTGGTCTTTGAATTTTTCTAAAGCGGTTTCTGTGAGTTGTTTTTTAACATTATCTAGTTCTGTTTCTTCGTGTTTAATTATCAATTCCATTAATTTAGTGGAACAACTAGACAGCACAGTGTTCCAGCTATTTAGAAAATCCTCAGTATAGGAAGAGAATGTAGGATTTTTCAAGATTCTTAGACCACGAGGAATCATGTTTTTATCGATGTAGGAACGTAAAGAAGTCCCACCCATAATTTTGCTTCCTTAGTTTTATACTTTTCTAGTTGTTTATGTAAAAGTAAAAAATCCTCATGCACTTGTGTGTCAGGATCCCCTGCCTGATGATCCGTGGTGTCCTGATCCGTGTGTGTATTAAAAATAGCGTCAAATTTAAATCTATTTTTTGGTGGATCCATATTTGGGTGGAGTGATAAAAGTGGATAACCACTATGTATAAATCACAATGTATTAAGAGGGAGCACGAAAAACAAAAACCACAACGATAGGAGAAAATGAACGAATTCAGCTCACCTCTCTTCACCCTAGGGTCCACCACCGATGCACGGATTGCCCTGGCCTGGGCGGAGAGACACGTACATAGAAAAAAGAGATTTCCAGCATTGGAGAAATGGAGAGATCTATTAAAACTAAAACATTTATTTAGTCCATTAAAAGCAGGATACCACACACGAGGGCATAGGGGCACACAGTAAGAGACGCGGGGATGGTCCTTGTCCTACGCATTTCAACCTTATGGTCTTAATCATGGAATGAGTAGTATTTCTAAGAGGCAAGTATTTGATACAAATCCAAAAAGGCGTCATAGGGAGGAATCATTGTGCTAATTAAAAAACAATTATTCACAGCCTGTGCACATGTTGAAAGACATATAAAACACACCAAAAATCCACATTTGTGACTTAAAAACAGGAATATTGCAGAAAAAGACACAGACTGTGAAAAATACATAAGAACACATAACAAATAGATTGATAACATCTGATGTTCTTTTTCTTTGGCCTTGAAGAACCACATCTGCAACTTTTTCAATGCATTGATACCTTTTGTACTATTTTGGGCAGTTTATTAACTGGTTTTGTCCACATCCACACTTTTTCAAGAAATTCCGGTAACACTTAATTGTTAACAATATGCATTATGTTACTGCTGCGGCTTTTTTTCGTAGCTACCCATGACTCGATGCAGCATTTAATATGTGATGCTCGCTTATGTCCGTCATCATGAAATCTCACTTGCAATTTGTTCAATGCGTTGTTATCTAATACATTAATTCTTTGATAGCTCACACAACAAATTTCAGGATGGGATTCCCCTCACTTCAGAATGATAAGTAGAGGAGAGGGAAATAAAGGAGAAAGGAAAGGAAAAAGGAATAGAAAAAGAAAAGAAAAATACACAAAAAACTAGAAAATATAATAAACTTGTGCAATATTTACAGCACTTATCCCCTATGATTCATGTTTATTACATACTTAATACACTGACACTTATTTCATTAATATGTCAGTTTCCACCTATAAAATATTTATGATGGGGTACACAACATCTGAAGGAACTTTATTATACAGATTTTATCATAATAATCCTTTCTCCTGACAACTTATCCACCGCTTTCCAATCAAAATTCCTGCATCTCTCAAAGATCAATCTATACAATTATTTAATTTTTCCTTTTTGCTTCCTTACTACTATATACATAGATTCTATAGTTGTATTTATGATACACTATCAATCTATTTGTTATGTGTTCTTATGTATTTTCCACAGTCTGTGTCTTTTTCTGTGATATTCCTGTTTTTAAGTCACAAATGTGGATTTTTGGTGTGTTTTATATGTCTTTCAGGATGTGCACAGGCTGTGAATAATTGTTTTTTAATTAACACAATGATTCCTCCCTATGACGCCTTTTTGGATTTGTATCAAATACTTGCCTCTTGGAAATACTATGTGACGCCCTGGACTAGCCAGGTAGTCACAGACATAACAACATACACACCCCCCACCCTAGACAGTTACAACAGTCAGACAAAAACCCTTGTTGCCTCCCTCCAGGGCTCAATGTCCACACCAGGTGGGGTGGAACCAGGTGGTTGGCCCCACCCACTGAGGAGTTCACAGGCCTGGAGGCGGGAAAACAGACAGAGGAGTTGAGGAGTTGAAAGTGAGAGGAGCGAAACGTCTGCGTATGCCTGGGTAGGAGCCCAGGTACTGACAGCAAGGTTAGCAGACGGTGGTGACTGTCTGCAGGAGTTAGCGGGACTCTGTGGAACCGTAGGACCGGGGTCGGGCGTTGGCCCGCTGGTACCGAACCATGGAGAGGACTGAAGCTAAGCACCCAGGCAGGGCCATCGGACCCCGACCAGACTTGGAGCCGCCGACAATAGTCAAATCCGAGTGTGACAGGAACCCCAGGGGTTTCCCAACAACCAAGACCCGACAGAAGGCAACAGTCCACACCGTGAGGATATACAGCCACTGCCACAGGCTAGAGATCCAAGGGCCAGCGCCTGCAGACAAAACGGGCTCCTACGGCACCTATACGCCGGGGAGCGGACTACTGGTGGGCAACCACAGGAGTCAGAACATTCTAACAGGTGCAGGGAAAGACAGCCACCCTCACACCGTCCGGGGAGAGCACAACACCACTGCAGCCGGCTGCAGGACCTGTCCATCCGGCCATTTGGTTTACCAGAGACTCTGTCATTGACTGTCTGAGTGAGTACACCAGTGCCGTCCGGCACCGCGCCGCGCTGTCCCTGCAACCCTGCACCCCAACCATCCAGCCTCCCCATCACACCACCGGGCCCCGGGATCACCAAATCCCCTACCCACGGAGGGGACAACATCCTAGCTGCTCCCTACCATCTCTCCCGGGATCCCCGTCACCAGCAGCGGTGGTGCCCTCGTCACCACGTCCCGTGGGTGGCGTCACGAACTCTCTCCCCAAACAAACCATCCCTTTTCACTCACGGGTGAGGAGCGCTGCTCGAGTTCCCGGGTCCGGCCCACCACTCGAGCCACCGAGCAGCAGCAGCAGAAGCCCCGAACCCGAGCGTGGCGAGCGCGTCCCCTCCGCCCGCTACTACTTATTCCATGATTAAGACCATAAGGTTGAAACGCGTAGGACAAGGACCATCCCTGCATCTCTCACTGTGTGCCCCTATGCCCTCGTGTGTGGTATCCTGCTTTTAATGGACTAAATAAATGTTTTAGTTTTAATAGATCTCTCCGTTTCTCCGATGCTGGAAATCTCTTTTTTCTATGTACGTGTCTCTCTGCGAGGGCCAGGGCGTTCCGTGCATCGATGGTGGACCCTAGGGTGAAGAGAGGTGAGCTGAATTCGTTCATTTTCTCCTACTTCTTGGATATCATCTTCATAATTTTTTTCATC
Organism: Anomaloglossus baeobatrachus; assembly: GCF_048569485.1. Classification (NCBI taxonomy): domain Eukaryota; kingdom Metazoa; phylum Chordata; class Amphibia; order Anura; family Aromobatidae; genus Anomaloglossus; species Anomaloglossus baeobatrachus. Next base: position 623,654,018 of record NC_134353.1, read on the forward strand.
CATTGAACCTGAGAGTTTTTGGATAGTTTCTACTTGAATGTCTTTGCAGGATGTCAGAATAGCCTCCCAGGGCTGATTTTGTATGAGAATTGCTTCCTTAGCTCACATATCCTTTGCTTGTGGATACTCCAAATGTTCTCAATAGGGTTGAGGTCAGAGTAGGCTAGTGGCCACATGATGAGTTTCTCTACTTTTGTGTCCATAACTGTCAATAACTCAGAGGTATTCTTTGCATCATTAGACTATTTTGCTACAGATGGCACAGTTCTTTTTGTACCATGGTCAGTTAAAAACTGGACATGGTATTAAAATATACCACATACTTTGCCAAGGTCAATTTCACACCTTCAGGGACCCTAAAGGAGCCTACCAGCTCTCTACCCATAATTCCGGACCAAAATATGACTCCGCCACCTCCTCGCTGACATCACACCTTGGTTGAAACATGGTGGCCATCAACCAACCATCAACTACTCCATCCACCTGGACCATTCAGGTTGCACGGCACTCATAAGTAAAGAAGACTCTTTCAAAATTAGTTCATGTATATCTGGGCCCACTGCAATAATTTATAATTGTGAGCATATTTTAGGGATGACCAAATAGTAGATGCATACGCAACTGAAAGCCTCTGGAGGATTCAATATCTTGAGGTTCCCAGGACCCCAGAGGCACTAGCAGCTTCAAATATGTGTTTGCCGCTTTGTATTTTAAGAGCTGCCCTTTTACTCCTATGAAATATCTGGCAGAAACATTCCTTGTTATGCATTTGTCTGCATGAATCCATGTGTGCTGTGTAGCAGACAAATGTCTTCACAATACGATGATCATGCCTAGTTTTCATGAAATGTCTAATATTTTAATACCATGTCCAAGGCCTGTACTATTTGATGCTTTTCAGCAGCAGAGAGATGCTTTTTATTTCCCATATTGCATGACACTTGTGGCCAGCCTAATAATCTGAAATATCCTTAAAGGGAACCTGTCACCAGGATTTTCCTTTCTAAGCTGCGGCCACCACCAGTAAGCCCTTATATACAGTATTCCAGAACACTGTATATAAGTGCCCAGACCTCTCGGTCTCACTGGTCGTCACTGGTCTTGGTTAAATGCCGCCTCTACCCTGTGCAGTCGCCTTCCTCCTTCCTAGCTCCATGTGGATTACGCATCTTACGTCATCCAAACAGAGGTCTCCATTGCGCTCCTGTGCAAATGCACTTTCATTTTCCCTGCGGAGAGCAGATCAAAGTATTGTTTTGCACAGGCACAGACAGTCTTTGACCTTTCCCAGAGCCTGCGCATTAAAGTACTTTGTGCTGCTCTCAGAAGGGCAGATCAAAGGGCGTATGCGCAGAAGTCCAATGGAAACCTCTGTGTGGATGACATAGGATGCGTCATCCACACAGAGCTGGGAACGAGGACGGCGATGGAAGGAAGATAGGAGGTGCCAGTCCGAGACCAGCGACATCCATCGGATCCGACAGCCCCCAGTTGAATATAATAAAAGGTCTTTTTTACACTCTAGAGAGCAGCCTGTGCTTATATAGACAGCATTCTAAACTGCCATGTATAAAGGCTTACTGGTGGCTTCTGCGGCTTATAGGGGAATAACCTTATGACAGATTCCCTTTAAATTGTTTACCTTTAATTAGGTTCTCCTGGCAAAATTATTGTCACCTCTGTTTGAAATTGAATTCATTTAAACAGGAGAAGAGAAGGGGTTAATGCTGCGCATCAGCCAAATGAAGATGTAGCTTTGTTGATGTTCTGGTCCTGAGGAAGAGCCTCCAACCTCGAAACGCGTAGACCTTAAGTTCTATGCCGATATCATCACCATGTCCTGGTGGCTGTGTGTTGCTCTGTTCTGGAGGGGACAACCACATTAGGTGAGTGTATATATTTTATATATTTCTACTGTCATCTGGTAATACCCTATCAGCGCTTCTTTTTTCTAGTCTTATCACTGAGATTGATTTCAGTGATCCAAAGATCCCTGAGACACAATACAATCCATGAGTTTATTTGAACAACAAAAAATTAAATCTTTATGACAATAAAATCCAATTTGCATAATAATTTGCAACACACTGTAGACTTGAGCAAAAAGAGTCACAGGACCCGGTCCAATGGCCACTTTAGTAGTCCGAGGCCACCAGAGAAGAGTGCTATGAACCTCCAACTACCTGCATCCTTTGCACCACTTTTGGTTAAATGACCCAGAGCAAAGTTATGAACTTATGAGTATATCACACAGCAGTGGCATCATGTCAGGCATACTAATCAGAAGTGTCACCAGAGAGTTCTCAGGGATTTTGTATAGCTGCCACGGACTATCAATGTAGCCACTGCACCAGGATTCTGCTTTTTGTTCAACTCTAGTCTCATGCACATGGTTATATATTATATTGAGTAATGTCCAATAAGAAAGCTGACACGTCACTGACCATGTCTGAATAAAATTTTACATTAGCAATGAGACCTGAAGTTTCCTAATAGATATTTATGGAAAAATTTCTGATTGAAGATCTGCTCATTGAAAAGCTGATGTAATTTACACCCTGCGCTACTTTTCTACTTCATATTAGATGAATAGATTGACAGACAGATTTGTTAGCCACAATGAAAAAAAGACAGAAATTTAAGTCTCTATGACAGAAGTTTGCACACAATTTTTTTACTTTAAATTTACTGTTGTGATTTTTTAAAATATGCCAATATTTTATCCATGATTCAGTTTTCAATTCTACATGTGGTCTAGAATCTACAATTCTACAGGTGGTAAGCGCCACTCTCCTTACTGCGGTCATCGCTCTGTCTCCCCAGCCTCAGATTGCCTCTCTGAGCTGCCTCCTGTAGCCTTGCCATACTACTGCATCCTCTCGCTGCTGATGAGTGCCACCTGGCTATATGGAAGCACGACCAGTTTCTGCTGGTGATTAACATGACTGCGTCCGGTGAAATTTTAGTTCCCAGAACTAGGGTTTATGAGGCAGCTCCTCCCATCACTCCTCACCTGATCTAGGTTCTAGTTCTGTTCAAGTCTAGATTTATGCAAGTTGCTTTCTGTATTGTGTCTTCTGTTTCAGATCTGGCTTGCCTACTTGCTTAACCTGTCTTCTCTGCTCCAGACCCCAGCTACGTATATTGAATCTGTGCTGTCTGCCCTGACACTAGATTTTCTGACTACGCCTTTTACCTTAATTCTCCTGTACCTCATACTCGTGTCTCTGACCCTCTGGTCAGCTGCTGCAGCCACAGGGACTGCTTTGGAGTGGTACCTGGTCAACAAAAGAGGTTCCCTGCCTCTGGATCACCCTGAAGATAATGTCTAGTTGTCCTCCCATAACATTTGCCTGAAGGTACCTTCATTCACGTTAGTTCCTCAGTATGTTGGACCATTCAAGGTTCTCAGGCAGAATAATCTGATGTCCTGTAGACTTCAGTTGTCTCCCAGTCTTTGGATCCTGAATTCCTTTCACGTCTCTTTCTTGAGGTCTGTTGTTATAAATCGTTCCTTGAAGACCCATACTCCACTTCCTGCATCCATTCCTGAAGGTTCCTTGGATGTGTTTGAGGCTAAGGACATCATAGAATCTAAGAAGGTCCGGGGAAGATCTTCTATTTGATTGTTTGGAAGGGTTTTGGTCCTGATTAGAGGTCTTGGGAGCCCAAGGAGAATATTTACTCCCCTGCTACTTTCAAAAAATTCCTCTGATGGTCTAGCCAAAAAAAGAGGGGCATAAGGGAGGTACTGTCACGTTGATGACCCAAATAGATGGTAAACGCCACTCTACTTAATGCGATCACTGCTGTGTTCTCCCCTGCCTCTTATTGTCTCCCTGAACTGCCTCCTGTTGCCTTGCCACACTCCTGCATCCCCCTGCTGCTGATAAGTTTCACTTGGCTATAAGGAGACACAGCCAGTTCCTGCTGGTAATTAACCCCACTGTGTTTGGTATAGTTTAGTTACCTGACTTATCACCAATCGGAGTTACTGATAATGAGTCAGCTCCACCCATCACTTCTCGCCTAGTCTTCCAGTCTAGATTCCTGAAAGGTGCATCTTACATTGTTTCTTTCATTTTCTGACCTGGTTTGCTTATTCACTTATCCCATCCTTTCTGCTCCTGACACCAGCTACATATATTAAATCTGTGCTGCCTACCCTGATCCTGAACTGTGACTACACCTTTCGCCTTCATCCACCTGTACCATACACTCTTGTCTCTGACCCTCTGGTCAGCTGCTGCAGTCCAAAGTACTGTCCTAGAGTGGTACCTGGTGACTACCTGCGGCCCAGTCTCCCCTCACCACCAGAGGCTCTAGTGAACACCAGTTGATCACTTAGTCATACGCCTTAAGGATAAGCCTGGCCCGTGGCGCAGTGAGTCCACACACACCACCGTTACATCTAGCTACTAGTAAGCCCCAAAATTAGATACTATCAACAAAGGAACCACAACATTATATGGTGGTCACTCAGCAAAAAACACTAGTGGACATAAATCAATATTAGAAATAATATTGTGATTGTCGTATACTAAGAATAAAAATATTAATGTTTGACAGGGATGCACTATACATAGTGATGAGCGAGTGTAATCGTTACTATGCGCTACTCACACAAATAGTACGGTATTCGGGTTACTCGTTACACTGCGAATTTTTCTGTAGTAGCCTTGCTATATTCGTATGTGCCGCCCAGCCGGTTTGGCACCTGATTTGCAGCCACTAAACATGCTGGGCTTCTTCACCAATCACAGTAATGTCGCAGCCATTTTGGTTGTGGCATTACTGTGATTGGCTGGCCACGCAGCAACATAGGGTCTATAAAAGCCATTCCTCCACCTTTTTGCGCACATCATTGCCAGCGTCTCTCTCCAAGCGTTTCATACTCATCGATCACCGGCACGACTGTCACACTGCTCCAGCGGCCTCTCATTTATCTTCCTTACCTGCTCATTAGGCTCATACATATTCACTGTACTCGCTCATTAGGCTCATTCATATTCACTGCTTCCTCCGTCTGTGATTGGTTGCTGTCAGATGCGCCCCCACGCTGAGTGACAGCTGTCTGAATTCAACCAATCACAGACACCTGTGGGCGGGTCTATATTGTACAGTAAAATAAATAAATAATTTTAAAAAAAACGACGTGCGGTCCAACCTAACTCTGATACCCAGCCAAGATAAAGCCTCACAGCTGAGGGCTAGTATTCTCAGGCTGAGGAGACCCATGTTATTGTGAACCCCCAGCCTAAAAATATCAGCCCGGAACTACCGCATCCATTAAATCCAACAGTCCCGGGACTTTAACTAGTTCATCCCGAATGCCCTGATGCAATGGCAATCGGGGTAATGAAAGTCTAATAACAGTGCACAGCTGTCATCAAGTTCAGAATTAGTGATGGTAACACGTCTATGAGACTCCCCCCATCACTAATTCTATAAGTAAAAAGAAATACACATACACAAAGAAAAATACTTTATTTGGAATAAAATACAAAATTATCCTCTTTCACCACTTTATTAACCCAAAACACCCAGGTACGACGTAATCCACATGAAGTCCCTTGTCCTGTCTCTGCTACACCGAAAATATGTCTGATCTCTCCAGGCTCTTGGAAACACTGACAAAAAGGACCGAGCTGGCAGCAGTGACATCACTCAGTTCATCGGAGGTCATACCCGGGTTCCCACAGTATGACCTCTGGTGACCTGAAGCACTCTGGCATAAAGTGTGGGGCCGTGTCTCGCACCCTGCCAATACTTTAACAGTGACAGTGCCAGCATGGAGGTTTGGACTGTCCCACAATCCCCGTACGGCATTGTCAGCGTTAAAATGCGGGGCTGTGTCATGCTCCCTGCCAGCACTTTGACAGTGGCAGTGCCAGCATGGAGGTGCGGGCTGCCCTGCATGGCATTGTCAGTGTTGAAGGGCTGGCAGGGGCACGGAGTGGGATACAGCCTCGTTTTTTAAGCCAAAGTGCTTCAGGTCACCAGAGGTCATACTGTGGAAACCCGGGTATGACCTTCGATGAACTGAGTGACGTCGCTGCTGCCCGCCAGGTCCTTCTTGTTAGTGGTTTCCAGGGCCTGGAAAGATTGGACAAGTTTTTGATCTCTCCAGGTTTGGATGTAGCAGAGCTAGGACCATCGTGGAACTCCATGTAGATTACATCAGACCTGCAGGTGTGTTATAGGGGTTAATAAAGTGGTGAAAGAGAGTGCTTTTTTGTATTTTATTTCAAATAAAGGATTTTTTAGGTGTTTTTGTTTATTTACTTTCACTTACAGATTAATGATGGGGGGTGTCTCATACATGCCTGCCATGACTAATCTAGGACTTAGTGGCTGCTGTAGGCCCATTACTCCCTCATTACCCCGAATGCCACCGCACCAGGGTAATCGAGATAAGCTAGGATAGATAAAGTGCCAGGACTGTCACATCTAATGGATGCGGCAATTCCGGGCAGCTGCTGGCTGATATTTTTAGGCTGGGGAGAGCCTAATAACCATAGGCCTCCCCAGTCTGAGAATACTAACCCCCAGCTGTGGGGCTTATCTTGGCTGGGTATCAAAATTGGGGGAACCGCAAGCCATTTTCTTTTAATTACCGTGTTTCCTCGAAAATAAGACCTCCCTCGAGAATAAGACCTAGCAGGAGTTTTCAGGGAGACCTAAATATTAGTCGCAGTTCAATAATGAAGTGTCCATGCAGCGGTAAAAAAGTTAAAGAATTCTGCAAGACACGTCATTATAGAAAGCGGACACCCCCTAAAGAAAGAAGGAAGAAGAGAGAAGACCCCCACGACCATACTCACCAGATGCTGACTGAGCAGGAAAGCGCATTAAGGTCCTGTGGCGGAACATACACATCAGATCACATATACACACACATCAGATTACACACACACACACTACAGCTTGCATACACACACTCACCACATCCAGCGATATCGCTTGCTTCTGGGTGCGCGTAAGGACCTGCAACACTGTTCACTGCACACTGAGCTTCCAGGACCTTGCATCACATGGCCAGAAGCATGTGGTATCTCCGGATGTTGTGAGTGTGTGCGCGCGATTGTACAGGTATGTGCCATTATGTGAGTGTGTGTGTGTATGCGATCGGATGTGTAAGTGTATGCTGTCTGATGTGTGAGTGTGTGTTCTGATGTGTGAGTGTTGCCAAGAGGCAGATGAGGACAGCGTGCAGCACAGCTGGAACGCCCACCGGAGATCACAGGGAGGAATGATGTGAAATCTGATGTCTATATGTATACTATCTGATGTGTGAGTGTGTATTCTGATGTATGTGTCAGTCAGATGAAGGGGAGGACAGCGTGCTGCACTGAGATCCCAGGAGGAATGATATGGAATCTGGTGTGTGTGTGTGTGTGTGTGTGTGTGTGTGTGTGTGTCTATATGAGTGCATGCTATCTGATGAGTGAGTGTGTGATCTGAAGTATGTGTGTCGGCCAGATGCAGAGGAGGCGTGCAGCATACTTGCTGGGAGATCACAGGGAGATCTGGGAGCCATACAGACACCCGGGGCTGGTAAGTATGACGATCCTGAGAAGGGGGGGGATCTACTTTTTGTGGGGGGTAAACGTACCCCCAACCATGTCTCCTCGAGTATAATACCTAGTGATTTTTTCGGGGCAAAAAAAAAATATAAGACAGTGTCTTATTTTCGGGGAAACAGGGTATTTATTTATTTTATTGTACGACAGAGACCCACCCACCAGCATCTGTGATTGGTTGCAGTGAGACAGCTGTTGCTCAGCATTGGGGCAGGTCTGACTGCAACCAATCAGACGCTGGTGGTCGGGAGAAGCAGTGAATATGTATGAGCCTAATGAACGGGTGCAGAGAATATGTATGAGAGGCCGTGGGAGCAGTGTGACTGCCACGCCACACCAGTGATCGTGAGTTGAATGAAGTGCTTGGAGAGAGAGAGAGAGAATAAGTGGTGTAATACTGTGACATCCTTATTTCCAGAAACCATATGCGAGTCAGAAATACATCATGCAGGCATATTCTCTAGGCTCTCCCCATTCAGTTTCATCACTTTCCCATCCATTTCAGCCTTTTCCTCAGGCCCCCAGACCTCTTTGTTGGGTCCAGCAGAAAATTACTCTCATTTCCCATTGACTTGCATTGTACTTGATATTCAGAACAAATACGCAAATATTAGAAAGTACTCATTATGAGTATAGCGATTACGAATATTTCAGTACTCGCTCATCTCTAGTTATACATTAATCACTATTTAAATAGAAAATTACTTATTGTCTAACTCAAGTGTTTGTGTTAGAAATATACAGTGGGGAAAATAAGTATTTGATACACTGCCGATTTTGCACATTTTCTCTCCTGCAAAGAATGGAGAAGTCTGTAATTATCATGTATCGTATTATCGTAGGTACACTTCAACTGTGACAGACAAAATCCCCCAAGAAAATATAGAAATTCACATTGTATGATTTTTAAATAATTAATTTGCATTTTATTGCATCAAATAAATATTTGATCACCTACCAAACAGCAAGAATTCTGGCTCTCACAGAAATGTTTTGTTTTCTTTTAAGATACTCTCCTACTCTGCACTCATTTCTTGTATTAATTGCATCTGTTTGAACTCATTACCTGTATAAAAGACACTTGTCCACTCACTCATTTAATCATAATCCAACCTCTCCACCATGACTAAGGCTATTTGCGCACGTGTGCGCTCTGCACCGCACCTAAAAGGTGCGCTTCAGAGCGCAGCTGAAAAGCTCCGTTCTGAAGCGCATGGTGCCGGCAGAGAACGTGCGCTCTGCATGCTGCCTCTCCCTATAGACAGCATGCAAACCGCACGAAAGAAGTGACATGTCACTTCTTAGAACGCAGCGCTTCGGGCAGCAGCCGAATCGCTGCGTTCTAATAGGCCACGTGCGCACGGCTCCTGCACAATCTCCATAGATTGTGCAGGGGACGCAGGATGCATGCAGTTACGCTGCGGTGCAGAACGCAGCGTAACTGCATGCAATACGCACACGTGCGCACATCCCCTAAGACCAAAGAGCTAGCTAAAGATACTAGGGACAAAATTTTAGACAGCACAAGACTGGGATGGGCTGCAGGACAAGTGGCAAGTAGCTTGGTGAGAAGGCAACAACTCTTGGTGCAATTATTACAAAATGAAAGAAACACAAGATGATTGTCAATCTTACTCAGTCTGGGGCTCCATGCAAGATCTCGCCCTGTGGGGTAAGGATGATTCTGAGAAAGGTTCATACCGAACACAGACTTTACGGAAAAAAACAAACTGTTCTCTGATTCTTGCACACGAAAGAATAGATTAGGTCACTCTGTTGCAACAACGACAAATATGTGTCATTTTTTTATGTTTATTTCTGGGGGGTTTTACATGAAAAAGTGCTTTTATTGGCAAAACTTATTTTATTATATTTATATTGATATACGTTTTATTTTTTAAGTCACTTTTCTTTGGTTGTCTTGTGGTATTTGATGACCTTTTTTTGCTCTAAATTCATCATAATAGTGCCCGCTGTCCATTAATTTTTCAATCTACAATGAGCTTTTTTTCCTGTCTCTAAAGCCACGTGCACATGTTGAGTATTTGGTAAATTTTTACCTCAGTATTTGTAGCCAAAACCAGGAGTGGGTGATAAATTCAGAAATGTTGCTCGTGTCTCTATTATACTTTCCTCTGTTTGTTCCACTTCTGGTTTTGGCTACAAATACTGATCAAATAATGACCATATACAGTACTGAACATGTGAAAGTGGCCTAACAGTTTTTATGATAAAAAGTCACCTTTTTTGGAAAGTGTCAGAAAAAATTGGGCAAAAATGTTATGTCTGGTGTATCTAGAATCACATCGAGGTGAGGGGTGTAACTTGAGTACATTTACAACAAATTTAGCATCTTTTTTTTTTTAAACATCCAAAAACCCTAGAGTAAAGAAGCAAAAAAAACAAGGGAAACTCATATAAAATAAACATAAAAAGGCAAATATTGACATACTGTATGAATTTAGTGCAAACAAAAAAAGTTACAAAAAAACCCCAAATCTCGAAAAAACAGGCACAAGTACAATAGTGAATTGGGCTATAAGAATATATACTGTAAAGTCAAAGTGCTGCCTCACCGCATTGTGTACATTGAGTATAGAACACTGCTGGCTCATAAGAGGGGCAGAACAAGGGAGGTATTTTTAAAAAGGTTTTACCAGGAAAACACAAGTACAAAAACAGACAAATGTAATGTTTGGAATTGGATGTATTTATTAGAAACAGCACAGGCTCCATTACTCTGTATTGATTAATTTTCCAAACTTATTGGTTTCGTTCTGTGATATTATCTCCCCAGAATCCGTAAATATCTCCTAGAAAGGGATGAAAAAAAGATATAGTTATTAAAAAAATAACGTTCTGTTAAATGGTTTTTGTAAATCATCATTGTCTATTCTTTACACACTTCTGTCTGCTTTTTCACCAAATCATTCTAACAAAAAGGGAAGATCAGAGCAAATAATCCCTTTAATCTACATGAAATTGAGGTTAGTAGTGTAGTGTGTAAATAAATACCATAAAGTTAAGACCACACTGCACTTAGGGTGGTGTCACACACAGCGACAACGACAACGACGTCGCTGCTACGTCAACATTTTCTGTGACGTTGCAGCGACGTCCCGTCGCTGTCGCTGTGTGTGGCATCCAGCAACGACCTGGCCCCTGCTGTGAGGTCGCCGGTCATTGCTGAATGTCCAGCTTCATTTTTTTGGTCGTCGCTCTCCCGCTGTGAAGCACACATCGCTGTGTGTGACAGCGGGAGAGCGATGAAATGAAGCGAGCAGGGAGCAGGAGTCGGTGTCTGGCAGCTGCGGTAAGCTGTAACCAGGGTAAACATCGGGTAACCAAGGAAAGACCTTTCCCTGGTTACCCGATATTTACCTTCATTACCAGCATCCACCGCTCTCGCTGCCAGTGCTGGCTCCCCGCTCTCTGCACATGTAGCTGCAGTACACATCGGGTAATTAACCCGATGTGTACTGTAGCTAGGAGTGCAGGAAGCCAGCGCTAAGCAGTGTGTGCGGCTCCCTGCTCTCTGCACATGTAGCTGCAGTACACATCGGGTAATTAACCCGATGTGTACTGTAGCTAGGAGTGCAGGGAGCCAGCGCTAAGCAGTGGGCGTGGCTCCCTGCTCTCTGCACATGTAGCACAGCGCCGCGTGTCGTTATGATCGCTGCTGCTTCTGCTGTGCTTTACAGCTAAGCAGCGATCATAACAGCGACTTACAAGGTTGCTGTTGCGTCACATAAAATGGTGACGTAACAGCGACGTCGCTGTCGCTATGTGTGAACCCAGCTTTAGCCAAATGTATATAGAGCCTTGAAAAAGTAATCATACCTTGTGAACTTCCTTTTTTCACATTACAAGGACCAAACTTAAATGTATTTTATTGGATTTTTATATAATATACCAATTCAAAGTAGCAAGTATTTGTGATATGTAAATGAAATGGAATATGGTTTTCTAAATATTTTAATAATATTAATCAGAAAATTGTGACGTACATTTGTATTCATCCCCCTGAAATGTGATACAGCTAAATACAATCTTGAGTGGCCAATTGCTTCCAGAAGTCACCTAATTAGTAAATTTAATCAACCTCTGTGTAATTTATTCTCAGTATAACTATAGCTTTTCTGTGAAGGCCTCAGAGATTTGTTTGAGAACATTAGGAATGAAACAGCATCATGAAAACCAAAGAACACACCAGACAGGTAAGGAATAAAGTTGTGAAGAAGAGTAAAGCAGGGTTGTTATAAAAAAGTAGCCAAAGTGCTGAACATCTCACAGAGCGCTGTTCAATCCATCATTCAATAATAGATGAAGTATAGCACAATTATAATGCTACCAAGACATGGCCGTCCACATAGACTGACATCCCAAACAAGGAGAACACTAATTGGAGAAGCATACATTCCATTCCCTTTTTGGATGATGCATTGAACAGTGCTTTGTGAGATGTTTAGAGCTTTGGCTATTTTTTTATAATCTTACCCTGCTATCTCCTTCAAAACTTTATCCCTGACCTGTTTGATGTGATTCTTGATTTTCATGATGCTGTTTGATCCCTAATGTTTTCAAAAAGCTCTGAGATCTTCACAGAACAGCTGTAGCTATACTGAGAATAAGTTACACGCACCAGTGGACTCAATTTACTAATTAGCAGCTTTTGAGAAGAAATTGGCCACTCAAGATTTTATTTAGTGGTATCAGACTACAGAGAATTGTATACAAATTGTATATGATTTTCAGATTTATAATTTTAAAATATTTTAAAAATCATGTATCATTTCTTTTACACTTCACAAACTCTTGCAACTTAGTGTTGATAATCCCATGAAATCCCAATAAATACATTTAGAGGGTGTAACATGAAAAATATAGAAAACGTCTCAGGGTATGAATACTTTTTCAAGGCACTGTATATATATATATATATATATATATATATATATATATATACAGTATACATACATATTAGTTGCCTATGTTAATTCCAAAAACTCCTTTGTAGTTTAAGTATTCTATGCTTATGGTGATTATCTTATCCAAGACAACCATTTTCGCATTGTAAAAATCAGGGTCCAGCTGATTTATGTTTTCCAGAGGGAAAAAAAGTAAAGAAAAGATTGACAATGGCTCTGGCCTGGCATAATAAGGCCAGAATAAAGGCCATGTCACACTAAGCAACATCGCTAGCATCATCGCTGCTAAAGAACAACTTTTATGACGTAGCAGCGATGTTGCTAGCGATGTTGCTGTGTGTGACATCCAGCAACAACCTGGCCCCTGCTGTGAGGTCGCTGGTTGTTGCTGAATGACCTGGACCATTTTTTAGTTGTTGCTCTCCCGCTGTGAAGCACACATCGCTGTGTGTGACAGCGACAGAGCAACAACTAAATGTGCAGGCAGCAGGAGCCGGCTTCTGCGGACGCTGGTAACCACGGTAAACATCGGGTAACCAAGAAGCCCTTACCTTGGTTACCCGATATTTACCTTCGTTACCAGCGTCCGCCGCTCTCACGCTGTCAGTGCCGGCTCCCTGCTCTCTGCACACGTAGCCACAGTACACATTGGGTAATTAACCCGATGTGTACTGTGGCTAGGAGTGCAGGGAACAGGGAGCCGGCACTGGCAGTGTGAGAGCGGCGGACGCTAGTAACGAAGGTAAATATCGGGTAACCAAGGTAAGGGCTTCTTGGTTACCCGATGTTTACCGTGGTTACCAGCATCCGCAGAAGCCGGCTCCTGCTGCCTGCACACGTAGCAGAGTACACATCGGGTAATTAACCCGATGTGTACTGTGGCTAGGTGTGCAGGGAGCCAGCGCTAAGTGGTGTGCGCTGGTAACCAAGGTAAATATCGGGTTGGTTACCCGATATTTACCTTAGTTACCAAGCGCAGCATCGCTTCCATGCGTCGCTGCTGGCTGGGGGCTGGTTACTGGTTGCTGGTGAGATCTGCCTGTGTGACAGCTCACCAGCAACCCGTGTAGCGACGCTCCAGCGATCCCTGCCAGGTCAGGTTGCTGGTGGGATCGCTGGAGCATCGCTTAGTGTGACATCTCACCAGCGACCTCCTAGCAACTTACCAGCGTTCCCTATCAGGTTGTATCGTTGTTGGGATCGCTGTTGTTTAGTGTGACTGGGCCTTAAGAGCAATCTTATACAGAGTCTCCATTCTGGTTCACAGAGGGAATGGGAACCAATGTATAATGTCAATATGCCATAATAGGGAATGTAAACAATGGTTGTCTTCATGAGACAGCTCTCTTTAAAGAGAGATGCTATATACCTTCAGATATATCAGTAATCTGCAGGTAAATTGCATTTAAATCATGCAGAGCCAGATTACAGGAGCAGTGGCTACTGCAAAAAATAAACTTAGATTTTTCTTGCAGCCACTCACTTTCAGTCACCAGGGTGGTGCAGAGAGCGGTTATAGCCACTACACAGTACACAGGGAGAGCTCTGTTATCACTCCCCAGCATTTTGATTGACATCCTGCTCTGCAGCATGTGTGTGCAGCGCACCCTGTTTCAGAGAATGATTACACCATGCTCATTCAATAGTGAGTGATGACTGTTACAGCTCCCTGCACTGCACCACTGACTGAAAGCAAGCAGCTGCAGAGAAAATATAATTTGTTTTTCCCCATTATCTGCTGCTCTATTAAGTTGGCTAAATATGAATTGAATGCTATTCAGCTGAAGATGTCACCATTTATGCAGCTAAACAGCATTTCTACACATGACTTGTTGACTTTAAATATTATGGGTAATCCAGCCGGTATCATAACCAAGACATGTACCATGTTGCTCAAAAATAAGACAAGGTAACTACATGCAACTAACTTGTCTACTCTATTATAAGATATAGTTCTGAATCTGTAGCCAGTGTAGCCAGACCTTGTACAATTTATTTTTAATGTAAGTCTGTAAGAGCAAAATTACACTATGAAGGAAGCACATCATCATGTAGGATAACTTTCCTTGAGAAGAAGCACACCTGTAGCTCTGAAATCTGTGGGTTAATTTTTAAGAAAAAGATCTTTGAAGTAAGATGCAAATTACGTACTTTTGCACAATCCCTCTGTCACTGTGTTGGCCCAGCTTCTCCCCCTGCTTCGTTGTCTGACAGCACTGGCTTTATTTGGGCTTTACTTATGCTGCTTGTTTTTAGGTCAGTCATTCCTAAAGGAAATAAGAAAAATATTCAGAAGAAGAATTCTAAAGACACTGTAGTCTAATATAACATCAAACATGCATCGTAAAGCCACATAGAGTGTTTCATGCTGTTTACATCAATAGGGGTGTCTGGGGAGGATTTTTTGTTCCACAAAATGCTCAGAGTAAATAAATTAAAAAAAAAGCAACACTCATACCCATTATGACACTGCCAAATCCCTCTCCCTATCCCACCAGTGGGTCTCTATTTCTGCTGCAACAATAGCATCCTGTTACAGGGACATGTGGCACTGCACCCAGCCCCTTGCGATCCCAGCTGAGGCCAGTGATTGCCTGCAGTGGTCAGATGTTCCCGGGACATCATAAGGTCACTAGGATGTAGACACCAACATTATAAGAGGATCAGTGTGGGACAGGTGGGTATTGCTTCTTTTATTTAATTTTATAATCAGTCTGAGCATTTAAAAAATATTCTCCCAAAAACTCTTTTTAATAAAATTCTGCGTGTAATAGGGTAGTTTAAGACCAACATATGCCATGCCATGAAAACAACAAAGATGCCATGCATATGATAAAATTAGTTACCTTTCTTCATCTTCAGTCGATTTTATTGACCCTGATGGTTAGTGATTTTGTGTTTTGCGTTTCTGCTCGTACTCTGCAAATCTACCGACATCAGTAATTTTAGCTCTTGGATTTGCTTTTCATATAATTCACCTATTTGTTTTCTGATATAACATTATGTTACAATTCCATAATTGATTGTGTCAGTAGTTTGGGTTAAAATTGTTTGTGTTCAACGAATCCAAGGCACATCTACTGCCAAAATTGAACAAATTACTGCACATTTTCAGAAATTTAGTGCTGTCTGGCTTCTGTAAGCTATTTGTACCAGTTTCTGTTGCTGGGGCAGAAATTAGCCGTCTGATACCAACTAATTTCAGTTGTCACCCATTAACCCCCAATATTCTCTTTATTCTGTTAGGCTATGTGCCCACGGGAGCTCGCACCTGCGGATATATCTGCAGGTACGTCCGCAGGTTTCCCGCAACAGCTCTCCGTAATCTGCAGCTATACATAGCTGCGGGATTCCAGCGAAATAGCTGCAGAAAACCTGCGGACATTCATGCGACTTACCTGCGGAAGTCCCAGCCTCTATCTCCATGGTGGAGGGCCGGGAATTCCGCAGGTATATCCACAGGAATAATCGACATGCAGTTACGTGCGGCTGCAGGAAATCCACAGCATATTCCGCCGCCGTACGTACTGCAGCATGGACACAGACACTCCCCATGTCCCAAAGGATAACATGGGGAGTGTCTGTACTTGCTAAAACCTGTGGATTTATCTAGACAATCCAGATAAATCGGCAGGTTTTCCGTGGCAAAATCCACGGGTACAGAGTCCCGTGGGCACATAGCCTAAGATTTCCATAGCTGTCATAATAGTATGCGCCTTTTTACACCTTTCCCCTCATTAGATCAGTACAACTCAATGGTAAATAGTTAGTAAATAATTTTTTTCCACAAATCCATAGTATAAGAGATCATAAAAAAAATTTGTAATATATCTTATAAGAGAAAGCTACTTCTTTCCGCCAGTTCTCTAAAGCTGCATTCCTTTCTTCAGTATCCGTTGAGTTTTTGACGCTGCAGAATTTCTGCTCCATCTCCACACCTTAGTTTACTTGCGTTTTTTACTTTGCATTTTTAATGCTGGGTTTTCATCACGTTTTTTTGTCTCTGGTGTGTCATCATTTTAAATAAAGCTGCTTTGGTTTTGAAACTTCCTGATACTGACATCATTAGGTGCACAGTACATGTGCTTTGGTGTGTTTGCGTCGTGTAAACTCACCAAAACACATGTGCTTTTTTTACCTGCGGAATTTCCGCATCTAATGCAAGTGTATGAGGAAAATCAGCACAAAAAAATGAGATTAATAATAATAAAAAATAAAAAAAAGGATTAAGAGCTCACCAGCTTATGTGTTCCCATTGCATGAGAAAATTTGATCGGAGGATGCATGGGTCAGCTGATGCAACTCAGCATAAAGAAGACAAAACTGAAAGACCCAGCACTGACCTTCCAATAACATTATTATTCAAAAGTCCATAAAAAAACACACACAGGATAGAGAAAGGATAATAGAAACTGACGCGTTTTTAAGTGCGTTAAGCACTCTTACTCAGAGTATGACTGTGTGTGGTTTTTTTTATGGACTTTTGAATAATAAAAAAGATTGATGTCCCGGGAAGGTCAGTGCTGGGTCTTTATGTTTTATTTGAGTTTAATAGCATATATTAGTTTTTAATATTCCAGTGTTGTCCATTTAGGTACCTACAACAATAAGGGAAATCAGGGCTACTTCCAGTGACCTAAGCCTCTAAAGGGCTAATAGTCAGATCACCCCTATTATAATCCAAAGCACTGGTGGTGGAGACCCAGTGATGGCTTCTGTAGCTCCGTTGCTTGCCATATACAATTATATCTTATGCAAATGGGTATAGCAGTGGTCCAGAATTAAGCCTGGCTCCCTGCCTGGTGCCCTCTATAAAAAGCAGGCTGTGCTCTGATGCCATTGTGTCGCCTGCATCATGAAGCAGGATCCATGAAAGAAAAGGTCAACAATGTGCATAGGAATAGGTGCCACATGGGAACATAAGGCAAGTGAGTAAAGAAGAGATGCACAGCACAAGTGTGTAATTATATGGGGGGAGACTCAGTTACAAATTATATTGTAACCCGTTAATATCAAGGACTTTTTCATTTTTACTCTTTGGTTCTTTCCCTTTTTGCCTTCTTTTTTATTTTTTTGGAGGATAAGCTGTAGTTCTGAATTACACCATTTATTTTACCATACAATTTACTTAAAATAGATTTTTAATTATTCTTATCAAAAAATGAAATTTCCCCTTTTTGGGGGGGTTTGTATTTATGGCATTTATTGTACGTTAAAAATGATCTGGAAACATGATTGCCCTGGTCAGTGCAAATATGTCAATGCCAATCTTCCTCAATTCTTTCTATTTAAGCTTTTCATTGCATTTTTTAGATAGGTGAAGTGACCAAAAATTTGCAAGTTTGGATTCTCTTTTTTATAGTTATACCATACGACTTAATTATTTTTTTATTTTGATAGAGAAAACTTGTACAGACACAGTGATATCAAATATGTGTATTTGTATATTTCATTTATAAATGGAAAATAGAGGTGATTTGAATTTCCATCTTTTTTAAAACTTTTTGACATTTTTTTTAGTCCCCTTAGAAGATTTGAACCTACAATCATTTGATTGCTTATACTACATACTGTAAAGCCCACTTCACACGTTGCAATTAGTTGTACAATCGCATTTGCGATGTGACACGCCCAGGTTGCATACGGGATCTTATGAGATTGCACGTAGGTCGTTCATTTGCTGTCACACGTGCGTTAGTAGTCTATGTTAAATTGATCAATTTTGTGTGCGATCCTTTAGATCATGTGTTCTGTGACGTATGCATTGGGCACCTTTTTTTTTTATTTATTTATTGACTTGCCAAGCGTGTGTAATGTGTAGGGAATGGGATGCGTTTTTACTATGTCATCTGCCATTCAGCTCTGCTACATGGCCGCTGACAGCAGACACAGACAGCCATGTAGCAGTGGTGAATGGTAGTTGACAGCAGACACAGACAGAGCCGCACTGTCAGAATGAACTCGGGTGAACCTCACCCGACTTCATTGTCATGCTGCGGCTCTGTCTGTGTCGCGTCCTGATTAGCGGTCACCTGTGAAGGACCCACCGGTGACCGCTAAACTCCTGAGTAACTGAATTGAGCAGCCCTCTCTCATATACTCACCAATACCCGATCCCCGGCGCTGCACTGCATTCACACTGCTCCGGCGGCTTTTACTATTTTGAAAAAGCCGGCCGCCCATTAAACAATCTCGTATTCCCTGCTTTCCCCGCCCACCGGCGCCTATGATTGGTTACAGTGAGACACGCCCCCACGCTGAGTGACAGGTGTTACACTGCACCCAATCACAGCAGCCGGTGGGCGTGTCTATACTGTGTAGTGAAATAAATATTTAAATAAATTAAAAAACGGCGTGCGGTCCCCCCAATTTTAAAACCAGCCAGATAAAGCCATACGGCTGCAGGCTGGTATTCTCAGGATGGGGAGCTCCACGTTATGGGGAGCCCCCCAGCCTAACAATATCAGCCAACAGCCGCCCAGAATTGCCGCATACATTAGATGCGACAGTTCTGGGACTGTACCCAGCTCTTCCCGATTTGCCCTGGTGCGTTGGCAAATCGGGGTAATAAGGAGTTATTGGCAGCCCATAGCTGCCAATAAATCCTAGATTAATCATGTCAGGCGTCTCCCTGAGAAACCTTCCATGATTAATCTGTAAATTACAGTAAATAAACACACACACACCCGAAAAAATCCTTTATTATAAATAAAAAACACAAACATATACCCTGGTTCCCCACTTTAATCAGCCCAAAAAAGCCCTCCATGTCCGGCGTAATCCAGGATGGTCCCGCGTCGCTTCCAGCGCTGCTGCATGGAGGTGACAGGAGCTGCAGAATACACCGCCGCTGCTCCGGTCACCTCCACACAGCAACTGAAGACAGCCGCGCGATCAGCTGAGCTGAGGTTACCCGCTGTCACTGGATCCAGCGGTGGATGCAGCAGTGGCCGCGGGTAACCTCAGTGACAGCTCAGCTGATCGCGCTACTCACCGCCGCTCCGGTCACCTCCACGCAGCAACTGAGGTGAGTAGCGCGATCAGCTGAGCTGTCACTGAGGTTACCCGCGGCCACCGCTGGATCCAGTGACAGCGGGTAACCTCAGTGACAGCTCAGCTGATCGCGCGGCTGTCTTCAGTTGCTGTGTGAAGCTGACCGGAGCAGCTGTGTATTCTGCAGCTCCTGTCACCTCCATGCAGCAGAGCTGGAAGCGACGCTGGAGAATCCTGGATTCCGCCGGACATGGAGGGCTTTTTTGGGCTGATTAAAGTGGTTAACCAGGGTATATGTTTGTGTTTTTTATTTCTAATAAATGATTTTTTCAGCTGTGTGTGTTTATTTACTGTAATTTACAGATTAATCATGGAGGGTGTCTCATAGACGCCTGACATGATTAATCTAGGATTTAGTTGCAGCTATGGGCTGCCAATAACTCCTTATTACCCCGATTTGCCAACGCACCAGGGCAAATCGGGAAGAGCCGGGTACAGTCCCAGAACTGTCGCATCTAATGTATGCGGCAATTCTGGGCGGCTGTTGGCTGATATTGTTAGGCTGGGGGGCTCCCCATAACGTGGGGCTCCCCATCCTGAGAATACCAGCCTTCAGCCGTATGGCTTTATCTGGCTGGTTTTAAAATTGGGGGGGACCGCACGCCGTTTTTTTAAATTATTTAATTATTTATTTCACTACACAGTATAGACACGCCCACCGGCTGCTGTGATTGGGTGCAGTGAGACACCTGTCACTCAGCGTGGGGGCGTGTCTCACTGTAACCAATCATAGGCGCCGGTGGGCGGGGATAGCAGGGAATACGAGATTGTTTAATGGGCGGCCGGCTTTTTCAAAACAGTAAAAGCTGCCGGAGCAGTGTGAATGCCGTGCAGCGCCAGGGATCAGGGATCGGTGAGTATATGAGAGAGGGGGATAGACTGACATGGACAGAGAGTGAGGGACAGAGATAGTGACCGACTGACAGAGATTAGTGAATGACAGACATTGTGAGGTGCTTCAGAACGCAGCTTTTCAGCTGTGCTCTGAAGCGGACCTTTTTTAAGCTGCGGTGCAGAGCGCACACCTGCGCACATAGCATCAGACACCAAAATCGTATGAGGGATGTCACACGTTACAATTGACTAGGTTCGTGCAACAAAACGCTCAATTCTAGACAAAGATACGATGTGTTTGCGATCAACGGTTTTGCGTTCAATCCAGATCGCACGTAGATGTCACACGCAGATATCTCACAAACGATGCCGGATGTGCATCACTTACAACTTGACCCCAACGACGGATTGTGAGATATATTAAAGCGTGTGTAGCGGGCTTAATACCAGAGAATTGTAGTAAATTGCAGCAATCAATTCTATGGAGCTCAGCCTGTGAAAAGTGGGGCTAAGATTTAAAATAATAGCATAAATCACTCACAAACATTACTTTAAAAATATTCTTTATAAAAATAAACAAAAATTTGGAGTTTACCTGACTAAGGGTAAGAACGCACTTTGCGTTTTTACCTGCGTTTCCGCGGCGTTTTTAGAAGCACCTTTTTGTTGCCAAATGGCTTTCGTTCTGCTTTTCCATGTTATCCTATGTGTAATGTGTATTTCCCAACCGCACTTTGCGTTTAAAAACGCTGCGTTTAATTTGCATAATTTGTCGCAAAAACCATGTGTTCAAAGAAGCAGCATGTCAGTTGTTTTTGCCATTTCAGCAGCGTTTTGATAACATTGAAGTCAATGAGAATGGTCAAAAAATAAGCTTTTGATATAAATATGCGTTTTGGATGCGTTTTTAGCACTTTTAAACTGCGTTTTGAAGGTCAAAAACGCAGCAAATGGAGAATGCAAATGAACTCAAAAACGTCATCATCTACATCACATCCGCTCACTCATAACAAGAAGCCAAGTAAAAGCATACTATAGCCCCTTGCATGTTAGTTGACATTCCTTCTATGATTTTGGATCTATACTGTAAAGAATGGATTGGTATCAGTGGCTCAAAATTAATGTCCCTAAATTGATTTCTCTGGTAAGTGTCTCAACATATTTTTTTTTTATTTAATTTTATTATTTTCTTATTTTTGTGAATAATAGACCTGATTTCTAATATAAATATTTTTTAATATAGGTAGAAACAATGCCATGCCTATGGGATCCTGCCTCCCCTGATTACATGTTAAAACTAAACGAAGCGACTGTTGGCTACTAATTTGTTGTGAATTATTCCCCCAGTGGCATGAGGTGGATAAGGCAATGCAGCATAAAATTGGTATGTTGGTTTTTTTTTGTTTTTTTTTAAAAAAAAGGAATTTTTAATATATTTTTTTTATGTAGATAACATCTTTTTCCAAAAATTTAAATGATAAATTAAACATCAAAATATTAATTTTTAAAACAAGATGTCAGGAAGAGGTGGCGTTCTGTAAAAGACCGATTTCACAAAATTAGGACTGAAGGCATGAAAAGTGGGTCATCACCCAAAAAAACCAACTTCATTTATTATGAAGACTTGAAGTTTCTCTGTACAGGTCGCCAATTATGCCAGTAAGTTTTTTATTTTTTATATTCAAAATTTCTGATTAAACCAAAAAAGCATGTTTTAAAAAAATTTAGATGAAATACACTGTTGTAATACTACAAACTAAATTTTTTTTTTGTTACAAAAAAAACAGGACTTCAGGTAATATTCCCCCAATTTTGGAGACACCTGAGGAAGAGAACACAGGTGAGACCACAGAACCCCAGGATGCTGAAATTGAGGAATCCAGCTGTCTACTACTGACTACTAAAGCATCAGAAACAGAAAACACACAACACATTGGAGAAAGCAGTGGAACCACATTGCCTAATCAGACACAAAAAAGAACAACATACTCAAAACCAAGAAACAAAAAAAAAAACCTAGAAGCAATGAGATTAGAGGCGGATATGTTAACAAGTGAAACAATAGAGATACTAAAAAATACAACAGATGATGATGAGTATGACACATTTGCATTTAGTATTGCTAGACGTATACGCAACATCCCAGATCCCACCAAAAAAAGAACATGTATGACATCAATATGTGGCATGCTTAGCTGCTATGAGGAGGATGGGCCATATCCATCAGGAGGAGAAATGTTAACTCTTTTGGAAAAAAAATTTCATGAAAAAAAAAAACCTCAAGAAAAAATAATAGAAAACAATCCAACAGCTCAGAATATCACACAAACAAATCCATATCAAGAGTATCCTTCACAATTGACACAACCATATAAACAAAATTATTTATATCAACTACCTCAAAATGAAATGAGTCAACAAGGTCCAGGACATGTCTCAAACAACCCAAATTTCATATTAAGAGTAGACCACAGGCAAAAAAATCCAGGATACTTTACCCAACAATTATACTCTGATCCTTAATATGTAATTGTTTCTACATTTCTGAAATTGTTTTTTTAAAAAAATGTTTGATGGATACACTTTTTTGAAAATATTAATTTTGAAAGTTATTCACACAATAATGTATGTTATGAACTAATAACTGCTTAAAATGTCTTTTGAATAAGATTGTGTCCAAAATAAATGCTTAACATCAATTTCTATTGTATTTGCAAATTTTTTGTGCAAGGTTAACTTCAAAAATGTTTTAACAGATGGATGTTAACATGTCGACAGGACATGACATCATTACAAAGGTGGATTATTACCAAAACGACAGCCATCTTGAAATAAAATAGAACAAACTTTATTTATCTTCCAGAAGATGTGCAAACTGCAACTGACTATTTGCAGTTCAAAACGCATGTAAAAAGCACAGAAAACGCATCCAAAACGCAGTAAAAACGCATGCATTTTCAGCGCTAAATTTCTAAAAAAGGCAACTTTGGTCAAATCAATTAAGGGAAAAAGGTGCTTCTTGATCTGAAAGTAGGTGAACGCAAAGTGCGTGCCTAGCCTAAAGTCGCTTTTGAGGTACACTGCTCCTTTACATTGATAAATATTGGCATTTTGGTCACTTTTTTAATTGTAAAGTTCTGCTGCTTCTCAAACAAGTTGTCTTCAGGGTCCAAGAATGGTCTTTTAAAGGGAAGGTGTCACGTTTTTTATTTTGTATTAATAATAGTGATTAAGAAATCAAGTATTTTTAATACAAAATTAAACTCACTGTTTATTTAGTTTTTAGTTAATTCTAGTGTTACTGAAGCTCTGGGGGCTGCCATCTTGGATTTGCTGTGTGTAATGACAGTTACTCACCTCCTTTATGGCAGCCCCCTGTGCATTCAGTCTGATAGTCATTCTGTGACCCTATCCTTAATACAGGACAGCTCCTTGCTGTGACCTGGACGTGCCCCCTGGGCTGTCCAGATCACAGCAGAGGGAGGAGATCGGGGCCATCTTTGTGCAGCACACAGCGTGACCACCTGTGAGTGCAAGGTCTGTAACATCCACCAGTTCCGTGATGTCATCATGGAGGACTGGAAGAGAATTCCAGTGGCTCTTGTGAAGCTCTAGTGAACTCCATGCCCAATAGGGTTAAGGCAGTGCTTGAGAGTAATGGTGGCCATACAAAATATTGTCACTTTGGGCACAATTTGGTCATTTTAACTTAGAGGTGTACTCACTTTTATTGCCAGCGGTTTAGACATTAAAGGCTGTGTCTTGAGTTATATAGAGGGCACACCAAATTTACACTATTATACAAGCTGTACACTGACTACTTTACATTGTATCAAAGTGTCACATCTTCAGTGTTGTCCCATAAAAAGATATAATAAAATATTTACAAAACATGAGGGGTGTCCTCACTTTTGTGATAGACTGTAAATAAAATCCAGCTCACTCCTCACATTTCGAATATAAGTAGATAAAGAGAACTCTTAGGAAAATAAAATAAAACCAAATCACAGAACACACAGAAGCTTTGATAACTTTCTTCCAATAATATACAATTTATGTTCAGGATATGTTTTGTACTTTGAAGTTACAGTATCGGTCCCAAGGTTACCAAAGAAAAACAGTCTAGACAATAAACAAATCCTGTCTCACAATCTGACGCCTGTCATGCATATTCCCATAACTGCTGTTACCATGGATTACTGTTAAACTGCTTTGTATATTATAGATGTAGTAATGTAATGTTATAAAAAAATATAAGATCTTAATAGCAAAATTATCTACAGAGAAATTATTATTCTATTACTAATAGCATATGGTAATAATGGCATAAAATAGCACACATCTATGACATGTATACGCAATGGGTTTTAAACCCTTAACGATGAATGAAGTTCTATGTCGTCTCCCTGCCTTTGATGTGGGCTTAGGGGTACTTTGCACGTTGCGACATCGCTACTGCGATGTCGTCGGGGTCAAATTGAAAGTGATGCACATCTGACGCCAGTAACGACGTCACAACGTGTAAAGCCTAGATGTACCGATAAACGATCGCAAAAGCGTCATAAATCGGTGATCTGTGTAGCGTTGGTCATTTCCATAATTTCGCTGCAGCGACAGGTATGATGTTGTTCCTCGTTCCTGCGGCAGCACACATCGCTGTGTATGAAGCCGCAGGAGCGAGGAACAACTCCTTACCTGCGTCCCGCCTGCAATGAGGAAGGAAGCAGGTGGGCAGGATGTTTACGGATTAGGAACGAGGCGGGTCACCGGCCAGAGCGACGTCGCAGGGCAGGTAAGTCCATTTGAAGCTGCCGTAGCAATAATGTTCGCTGTGGCAGCTATCACAAGATATTGCATCTGCGATGGGGTCGGGGACTATCGCGCTCAGCATCGCTACAATCGGCTAGCCATGTCGCAGCATGCAAAGTACCCCTTACACTCCGAACCCGTATCTTTCCTTGTACGTCAGCTGATTTATTCAGTCGATATCTGCCTCTAACAGCATACTGTTCTAAGAACTCATAGGTGCCCCAACCACGCGATCTCGGGACGCTGAAGGGTCGCCATGACAGCCAGGGGTAAGCTGATGACTCCTGTGTCTGTCTTTAAGGTACTCCTGTAAAAACTAACCCGTAGCCAACAGTCATAAAAGACTGTGATTTCTTCTATATACAGCAATGCTATGGCATTGCTGTATATATAACAAGTGATCAGACTATTGCAGGTTCAAATTCCTAGAAAGACTATTAAATACAGTAAAAAAAAAAAATAGAGAAAAAAAAAGTTTAAAAATGAAGTGTTCAAATCCCACTCCTTTTACCACATTAAAAATTAAGAAATAATTTTTAAAAAATTCATATTTTTGGTATTGCTGCATTCGTAAAAGTCAATATATCAAAATCTATAAAATAAATTATCCCGGTAGGTAAACCGCATAACGAGAAAAAAAAGGAAATCCCCAAAATTGTAGTTTTTCAGCTGCTGCAACAACATAAAGAAATCGTATATACCCCTAGACAACAACAATAAAAACATCAGCTCAGCGCAAAAGCAAAAGTCAAAGCCAGCACATAGCTCCATATACCAGAAGTTGAAAATGTGATGGCTCTCGAAAAGTCGTGACACAAATAAATTAAAAAACAAATCTGAATTTTTTTAACCATTTAAATAAAACAAAAACAATACATGTTTGCTATCTACGTAATTGTACTGACCTAGAGAATCATACTGACAGATCAGTTTATGGTAAAATGAACAATGTAAATTAAAACAAAATAACTGCACAATTTCACTTTTTTGCTATTTTGCCACACTTTGAATTTTTTTTCCCACCTACCATTACATAATTTGATAAAATAAATGGTGTCAATCAGAATTACAACTCATCTTGCAAAAAACAAGCCCTCGCACAGCTATGTTAACAGAAAAATGAAACATTTATGGCTCTTGGAAAAGTGGAGGAAGCAATGAAAGTGCAAAAATGAAATTTCGACTGGTCCCTAAGAGATTAAACAGGATCTGTCACTTACTCTAAATATTTTGTAAAAATGCCTGAGTGCCCCTGATTCTCATAGTTTCATAGTTTGACATACAGTGAGGAAAATAAGTATTTGATACACTGCCGATTTTGCAAATTCTCCCACCGACAAAGAATGGAGAGGTCTGTAATTTTTATCGTAGGTACACTTCAACTGTGACAGACAAAATCTCTATAAAAAATCCAGAAAATTGCATTTTATGATTTTTAAATAATTAATTAGCATTTTATTTCATGAAATAAGTATTTGATTCAATAGAAAAACAGAGCTTGGTACAGAAACCTTTTGTAATTACAGAGGTCAGACGTTTCCTGTAGTTCTTGACGAAGTTTGCACACACTGCAGCAGGGATATTGGCCCACACCTCCATACAGATCTTCTCCAGATCTTGCAGATTTCAGTTCTGTCACTGGGCAATACTGAACTTCAGCTCCATCCAAAGATTTTCTATTGGGTTCAGGTCTGGAGACTAGATAAGCCACTCCAGGACCTTGAAATGCTTCTTACGGAGGCACTCTTTTGTTGCCCCAGCTGTGTTTCAGGTCATTGTCATGCTGAAAGACCCAGCCACAACCCATCTTCAATGCTCTTACCGAGGAAAGTAAGTTGGTGGACAACATCTTGTGATATACAGTACAGACTAAACGTTTGGACACACCCTCTCATCTCTGGAACAACTATTAAGAGGAGACTTTGTGAAGCAGGCCTTCATGGTAAAATAGCTGCTAGGAAACCACTGCTAAGAACAGGCAACAAGCAGAAGAGACTTGTTTGGGCTAAAGAACACAAGGAATGGACATTGGACCAGTGGAAATCTGTGCTTTGGTCTGATGAGAGCAAATTTGAGATCTTTGGATCCAAACATTGTGTCTTTGTAGAAAAGGTGAACGGATGGACTCTACATGGCTGGTTCCCACCATGAAGCATGGAGGAGGAGGTGTGATGGTGTGGGGGTGATTTGCTGGTGACACTGTTGGGGATTTATTCAAAATTAAAGGCATACTGAACCAGCATGGCTACCACAGCATCTTGCAGCGGCGTTCTATTCCATCCAGTTTGCGTTTAGTTGGACCATCATTTATTTTTCAACAGGACAATGACCCCAAACACACCTCCAGGCTGTGTAAGGGCTATTTGATAAGAAGGAGAGTGATTGGGTGCTACGCCAGATAACCTGGTCTCCACAGTCACCAGACCTGAACCCAATCGAGATGGTTTGGGGTGAGTTGGACCGCATAGTGAAGGCAAAAGAGCCAACAAATGCTAAGCATCTCTAGGAACTCCTTCAAGACTGTTGGAAAACCATTTCCGGTGACTACTTCTTCAAGCTCATGAAGAGAATGCCAAGAGTGTGCAAAGCAGTAATCAAAGCAAAAGGTGGGTACTTTGAAGAACCTAGAATATAAGACATATTTTCAGATGTTTCACACTTTTTTAAGTATTTTATTCCACATGTTTTAATTCATAGTTTTGATGCCTTCAATGTGAATCTACAATTTTCAGAGTCCTGAAAATAAAGAAAACTCTTTGAATGAGAAGGTGTGTCCAAACTTTTGGTCTGTACTGTATATCATTGTTATAGACAATAGAACAATATAAAATTGTTTCCAATAAAATCAGTTGATATATTTTTCCAGGAGTTCCGTTCAAGTACAATACAAGTTGTGCGTACACATAGATAAGTTCTACTTGGTGCTGCTAGAACTCTGTGTGGCATTGATCTGGTCTCTAATCTGAGCTGCTGTTAACCTGAGATATCTGAGGCTGGTGACTGGGATAAACATATTCTCCACAGCAGAGGTGACTCTTGGTCTTCTTTTCCTGGGGCGGTCCTCATGTGAGCCAGTTTCTTTGTAGCGTTTTATGATTTTTGCCACTGTTCTTGGGGATACTTTCAAAGTTTTCCCAATTTTTCAGACTGACTGACCTTCATTTCTTAAAGTAATGATGGCCACTCGTTTTTCTTTACTTAGAATTTGTATTATGGCCAGAAAAAAGCAGCTAACCGTCTATTCAGTAGGACTATCAGCTGTGTATCCACCAGACTTCCACACAATACAACTGATGGTCCCAACCCCATTTATAAGGCAAAAAATCCCACTTATTAAACCTGACAGGGCACACCTGTGAAGTTGAAACCATTTCCAGTAACTACCTCTTGAAGCTCATCAAGAGAAGGCCAAGAGTGTGCAAAGCAGTAATCAAAGCAAAAGGTGGCTACTTTGAAGAACCGGGAATATGAGACATATTTTCAGTTGTTTCACACTTTTTTGTTAAGTATTTCATTCCACATATGTTAATTCATGGTTTTGATGCCTTCAATGTGAATCTACAACTTTCAGAGTCATGAAAATAAAGAAAACTCTTTGAATGAGAAGGTGTGTCCAAACTTTTGGTCTGTACTGTATGACCCCATTCATCCTCCCTTCAATACAGTGCAATCGTACTGGCCCCTTTGTAGAAAAGCAACCCCCAAAGTATGATATTTCCACCCCCATGCATCAAGGTTGGAACGGTGTTCTTGAGGTTGTACGCATCCGTCTTCTTCCTCCAAACACGGACAGTGAAATTGATATCAAAATGTTCTATTGTGGTCTCATTTCCCTACATGCTTCTTCTGGATCATCCAGATGGTCATTAGGGAACTTTAAACAGGGCTGGACATGTTCTGTGCTGGCATGAGCAGGAGGCCGTGCATGCAGGATTTTAATCCATAATGGTGTAGTGAGTTACTACCGTAACTGTAATATTTGAGCCTATGGTCCTAGCTCTCATTAGGTCATTGACCAGGTCCTTTCATGTAGTTCTGGGCTGATTCCTGACCTGTCTCACAATCAGTCTTACCCCATGAGGCGGGATCTTGCATTGAACCCCCAGACTGAGTGAGATTGACAGTCATCTTGTGTTTCTTACATTTTCTAATAATTGCACCAACAATTATTGCCTTCTCACCAAGCTGCTTGCCTATTGTCCTGCAGCCCATCCCAGCCACGTGCATGTCTACAATTTTGTCTCTGGTGTCCTTAGACAGCTCTTTGGTCTTGGCAATAGTGGAGAGGTTGGAGTGTGATTGATTGAGTGTGTGGATAGGTGTCTTTTATACAGGCAACCAGTACAAACAGGTGCATTTAATACAGGTAATGAGGGCAGAGTAGGAGGGCTTCTTAAAGAAAAAATAACAGGTCTATGAAAGCCAGAATTCTTGTTGGTTGGTAGGTGATCAAATATTTATTTCATGCAATAAAATACAAATTAATTATTTAAAAATCATACAATGTGATATTCTGGTTCTCGTTTTGGGATTCTGTCTGTCACAGTTGAAGTGTACCTATGATAAAAATTACAACTCTCTCCATTCTTTGGAGGTGGGAAAACTTGCAAATTTGTCAGTGTATCAAATATTTTTTTTCCCCACTGTGGGTACACGGAGTTCAATCTATAGCCTAATATTTTGATCCAGATGAAGGCAAAAATTTAGTGAAGCAGATGCTAATTACCCCATATTAGTGATCAGCAATCAGATTAGTTCCCTAGATAAACACCTTATAACAGAATTTAGTACCGATAACCAGTAATACAGGGCCTTTTGGAATTCTAGTAGTGCAACAACCATAAATTAACAACATTATGTGTCAGAGAGTTCCATAGTCTCACTGCTCTTACAGCAAAGAATGGGCCAGCCCGCCCCTGCCACTAAGCCTTCACTTTTCCAAAGTGAATTATCCCAAGTTTACTAACCTGTCTTAGTACTGCAGTCCACCCTTATACACTGGAGCAGAGGTATTTTAAAGCAATTTTTATTACTGCACAAATCAGTATATGGCTGCCACACCAAGCATCCTGTACTCTGGCTAGAGTGCCCTCTAAGAACTAAGTACTGCCTGTGCGGCTTGTAAACTCCATCCTGGCATGGTTATGGTTACATTGGGCAGTGAAGTGGAGATGAATGGAAAGGATCTGGGATGATGTCACAGTCACAAGACCTGAGGGGCAGAGCTTGTATGCAGAGACTGGGAAAGAAAGTGAAACAGACCATCTCCTCATGTGGTTAGTGCTCTCTGAAGCTGGGGAATGCTGGGAGTTAGTTGTAGTTCTAGTTAGTATATACCCTCCCTATAATATCACTGTCACATAGCCTGGAAATGCTGGGAATTGTATTTCTCCTTATACCCATTCTTTCCCTGAAATGTAATTTTCAGGCTTTAATTTTCTCTAATATCATAACAACAGCCTGGACATTCTGCAACATTCACTGCATTTGACTCCATGGGTTCTTTACAGACAAAATCATTACTACACGTGGAGATTAATTCACAGAGGGGTATAATCTCCAAAATATGGTCACTTGAGGAATTTTTTTGCTTTTCTGGCACTTAGAGGCTCTGCAAATGGAGTCCGTAAACTAAAAATCTGTGCTCCAAAAATCAAATTGTGCTCCTTCCCTCCAGAGCTCTGCCGTGTAACATGTGGGGTATTGCCACTTTCAAGAGAAATTATGTAACACATTATGAGGACTGTTTACCTATTCCCTTTGTGAAAATTAAAAACCTGGCGCTAAAATAACATTTTAGTTGTAAAAATGTAATTATTTTTTCTTCACCACCCAAAAGTATACATTTTTGTGACACACCTGTGGTGTCAATATGTTCAGTGCATCCTTGGATGAATTCATAGAGGGGTGCAGTTTGTAAAATGGGGTTACTTATGGGGGTCATATTGGTGGATTTCGTGAGGAAGAAGTGGGGTACATGTCGAAAAGCATAGAATTAAATCATCTTGCATTATACCTCTCCTGGATGTGTGTCGTGTCTACAGCAGCGCAGTAATAGTTCCACATTAACAGTGTTCCTCAGTGGCTTTTTGGCTTCTTCAGCTCGTGGACTCTGCAGCAGCTGGTTACAAGCTTAATATCTGGTTGTGGGTTTCACAACCCAATAAGGTGAGTACATTCCCTTATTACTTTTTTTCTGTGTTACTGGGTAAGATCCTATTGCACTTTTTCCCCTCCAGCTTTTTATTTTCCAGAATGGGATCGCATGTCAGGAGTTTCTGCTGTTTTGGTATGTTGGGATCTTCAAATATGACTAAAGGCGGCATTACACGCTACGACATCGCTAGCATCAGCTAGCGATGTCGTGCACGATAGCACCCGCCCCCGTCATACATGCGATATTGTGTGATCGCTGCCGTAGTGAACAATATCGCTACGGCAGCGTCACACGCACATACCTGTGCAGCGACATCGCTATGACCGCCGAACAATTCCTCCCTCAAGGGGGAGGTGCGTTCGGCGTCAGAGCAACCTCACTGCGACGTCACACGGCAGCCGGCCAATAGAAGCGGAGGGGGGGAGATGAGCGGGACGTAATATCCCGCCCACCTTCTTCCTTCCGCATTGCTGGTGGAGGCAGGTAAGGAGATGTTCGTCGCTCCTGCGGTGTCACACATAGAGATGTTTGCAGCCGCAGGAACGACGAACATCGCTAATAAGCAATTAACGATTTTTTGATTCAGGACGACCTCTCCGTGATGAAAGATTTTAGCCACTTTTGCAATCGACTAAAGGCCACTTTACACATAGAGATAAATCTGCGGCAGATCTGTGGTTGCAGTGAAATTGTGGACAATCAGTGCCAGGTTTGTGGCTGTGTACAAATGGAACAATATGTCCATGATTTCACTGCAACTACAGATCTGCCAAAGATTATCTCTGTGTGTGATGGGGCCTTAAGGTCGCTCGTACGTGTCACATGCTGCAATGTCGTTAACGTCGCCGGATGTGAGTCACAAACACCGTGACCCCAACGATAATACGTTAACGATATTGTAGCGTGTAAAGCCCGCTATAGTGTCTGTAATCTTTTACAGCAAAATGGCACTCCTTCCCTTCTCAGCCATGCTGAGTGCCTAAACAGTAATGTTCCACCAAAAATGGTGTATCGGTGTACTCAGGAAAAATTGCACAACAAATTGTTGAATGTTTGAATTTCTCCTGTTGGCCTTGTGACAATGAAAAATGTGGGGTTAAAGCAACTTTTTGGGGGGAAAATGTGATTTTTTTTCATTTTCACAGCTCAGTGTTAGAAAATTGTATGATGCACCTATGCGTTCAAAGTGCACACCACACACCTAGATAAATTCCTTAAGGAGTGTAGTTTCTAAATGGGGTGACTTGTGGGGGGTTTCCACTGTTTAGGAACATCAAGGGCTCTCCAATTTTGCATTCCAAATGTCAAATGATGCTCTTTCC
The DNA here is from genome assembly GCF_048569485.1 of Anomaloglossus baeobatrachus. NCBI lineage: Eukaryota > Metazoa > Chordata > Amphibia > Anura > Aromobatidae > Anomaloglossus > Anomaloglossus baeobatrachus. The sequence goes on from NC_134353.1 coordinate 623,686,704, forward strand.
CTATTGAGCCTTGCTGTGCACCCAAACAGTAGTTTTCCACCAAATATACCATTTTTGTGGGGAAAATATGATTTTTTATTTTCACGACTCAACAACAAAAAATTCTGTGAAACACCTGGGCATTCACGGTGCTCACCAAACATCTAGATACATTTCTTGAGGGTTCTAAGTTCCAAAATGAAATCACTTGTGGGGGAGGTTTCCAATGTTTAGACACCTCAAGAAGTCTCCAAACACAACATGGCGTCCGCTATTGATTCCAGCCAATTTTGCACTCCAAAAGTGGAATGGCGCTCTTTCCTTTCCAAGCCCAGCCATGTGACCAAACTGTCATTTCTCCACAACATATGAGGTAGTGGCATATTCAGGAGAAATTGCACAACAAATTGTATAGTCTATTTTCTCTGTTACCCTTGTGAAAATGAAAAAAATTCAGTGGGAAAAAGTACAATTTTAAATTTTTCACATTACTTTAATTCCTGTGAAGCACCTAAAGGGTTAATAAACTTCTTGAATGTGGTTTTGAGCACTTTGAGGGGTGCAGTTTTTAAAATATTGTCAGTTTTGGGTATTTTCTGACCTACAAGCCCCTCAAAGTTACTTCAAATGTGTTGTGGTCGCTAAAAAAATTGGTTTTGTAAATTTTGTTGGAAAAATGAGAAACTGATGATAAACTTTGAACTCTTCTAACTTTCTAAAAAAAAAAAATTATGTTTAAAAAACGATGGTGATGTAAAGTAGTAATTAGGAAAAAGTTATTTATTAACTATTTTGTGTGACATACAGTAACTCTCTGGTGTAAGGGCATAAAAACTGAAAGTTTGAAAATTACGAAATTTTCTAATGTTTTGCCAAAACTCCGATATTTTCACAAATAAACTTTCTATCTAAATTTACCACTATCATGAAGTCAATGTGTCATGAAAAAACATTCTCAGAATTACTGGGATCCTTGAAGCGTTCCAGAGTTATTGCTACACTGGTCAGAATTGTAAACTTTGGCTCTGTCAGGATTCAGGAAGGTGACAACAGGCTTCGACGGTAAGAGGTTAAACTTCAATTGCCATTTGTCTACCATTATACTGCCCTATTTTATTTTTTGCTACTTTACTTCTTTGCAGATATTTGTTTCTTCTGGAGCGCAATATGTGACATTTCTGCTAACAGTCCAACTGGGTGTTTCTGCCTTGCTTTCTCTGGGGGAGTATGCTTTACCCCCTTCCTTTCATTGCCAATCACAGCTCAGCATCTGATTTATTAGTCTTCTATCAATTTCAGATGTAGTAGAACTGTGATTGGCACAGACTCAGGAGAAGAAGTGAAAGCACACAAACCCAGAGAAGATGGAGAAGAAACACCTAGTTGGACAGCAAAGCATAGATTTCACATAGTAAGCTCCAAAAGAAACAAAATATGAATATCTCTGTAGTAGAGCAGCACAAAATAGAAAAGAGCAGCAGAGTCAGAGAGCTCAGGGATTTTTACAAGTTAAAGGTTGCTTTTGAGAAGTTGAACATCATTACTGTTATAAAACATATTTCACTCAGCTTGTTGCTAAATCTTAATTTCTTCAAAACCTATTATGGTATTTTTTTGTGTTTGCATCTTTTTGACTTCTGGTAGTTTCAACTAGCACTTTACTTTCTCTGATTATTTTGCATGGAAATGATAAAATATGTTACCTTAGTCCCTACATTGCAACTAGGCCTTTCATGTTTATGACCCAAATAGTGGGAACATATAATGTGGAGGTCGCCTGAGCTATAGCTTGTTTGTGCAAACGTAATAAGAATATCTGTGTATATAAATAATCAAAATGTAGATGTAGTTGCATAATTATCTGTCTGTCTATGTAGCAATTGCACAGACCTATAGTATAAGTCAAAGCTGTATATTGAAAAAGTTAGCCAAAGTATAAATGAACAAAGGAGATATTCATTAAGTTAATTGGGAGCCTTATCAGTAAAATTCACAGGAGAAGGAATGTAGTATTTGTAGGCTGAGGCGGGTGATCCCATACTCCCATGTATCATTTCTACAGAATCTGATCGTCGCTTACTGTCTTCAAAGTGTACTATTTGGGATGATGTATGATCTCATGCATTCTCCCAATGCTGCCCATATGCACTCCCCCCTAATTATTCTTTATCAGTATGTGTGAGCAAATGGAGAAGTTTTTGTAAATATCTTTCAGGCTGAAGTGATGTGTTTAATGCTTGAACAAAAGAATACAATGAGCTCAGTTGGTGATGCTAGCTCAAGGAGAGAATGTCTGTGTGTTCATTGTCTTATATACATTGATATATTGGCACTGATATACAGCTAATTCGGCACTGTCTCTGGATATCCCAAACGAAGACTCCGTTAGCAGTCTTCACCAAAAATTCCTCCCTTGACAGTTTGGCACACCCAACGTGGAGCCCCTTCAAGGACGCATTGCCAACCTGCAAATACCGATCGTTTGGATGTCACGGACTGAGACCTCCCTCCGCTCCAACCAGGCTGATCCCCTACAACCCTCGGTGAGTGTTACAAATTTTGTATTCACTGCCATTGTGGTTGTTCTTGGAGAGGAGGGAGTGACGGGCTGTGTGTCCTTATCAGTGTTAAAAAGGTACCTGATTGTGACTCAGGGGTAGTGCCCACTGGGGCTCAGAGCACGATCCCAGCCCTGAGGTGTGGATCGAGTGTCACACGGGATCCAGAGGACAGTTGTTAGGGCAGGAAAGACGGTAGTGGCTGGATATAGCTAGTTAGACTGACCCGGTTCGTAATTAAAGACGTGGGGGGGTTCCCGTGATTGAAGATAGGGATTACGACATTAAATTTGATACAGTTGACCAAGTCCGGAGGTCGGGACATTCTTATATATGCATGTACATTTTTGTTCCTCCTCCTCCTTTCATGAGACAGATCCTCAATGAAAGAAGGTAGGGATTAGGACAATAAAAAATATTGGTGCAGCTGATCAAGTCCGGAGGGAATACATTTTGTACCCCTCCTCCAAGCGCAGGATACCCTTATTACTATATAGCTGAGGAGTTGCCAGCTAGTGTAGAGGTGTGGCCTTAAGTTCCGGCCGGGCTCTAACGCACACCGCATAGTCATAAATTAGTGTAATCCAGACACCACCAAGATAGTAAAAATGTTTAGAACGGGGAAGTCAAGATTAAGAAACCTGAGGATTCACAGAATGGATTTAGTAAACATTCCTTAGGGAGGGGCACGTGCTGGAGACAGTTCAGCTGTGCATCATGCCTCGAAGATTTTCAGAGTATTACTTGTTGATTGATGCTGAATTGTTTAACAGAATAACGCAGATATTGCTATCAGAAAGATATATTGAGGTCAAAGAAGAGAATGAGCGAGGAGATGTTGTGTTTTCCTATAAGTCACCCAAGTCTGAGGATGGTTTTAAGGGCACTCAGGAAGGTTGTTTTGTTGCTACTTCGCAGCCTAATTCTGGACAAGCTCCGGAATTATTCACAGATGCTGCAGCCCCACCCACTAGACAGCATCCCTTAACCCTTTCCACACCCATACCCCTGGTCCCTCCCATACCTGCAAGGCCATCTCTCCCCTCACCGGCCAATATGGCGTCACGCTCCCCAGTTACCAATCCCCTCCCCTTGGATCCCCCTTTTTCCCCTAGGACACATAGTGAGCCTCACCCCGAACCTGACGAGGAACAGCCTTCATTTAAATATGTCCCTTTCAACCCCATCCAGTCAGCGGCATTAATCCCCTGCCTGCCAGATCCCGACATTAACCCTATGCGATTTTATAGGAAGATGCTACAGGTCCACCAGTTATATTTAGCTACTCGGAAGGACATTGTTAATCTCACCAAAGTAAAAGCAGGAGACAGTTTTTGGCCCTTAATGAAACACCATCTCACAATGCCCCCAGGCACTGATGATACCACTTTCCAAAGTGGGCAACAGTATTGTGTCGCTTTGAAAAGATGGGCTCAAGATCAATTGGTGTATGCAAATGCGCCGGTGCAGCCCCCACCACAGCCCATGCCTCAACAGAGCCCAAACCTCGTATACGTAGCTCCCAATCAACAAAACCAGCAGAGCCAGCAACAGAATTGTTGGCATTGTGGCCAGCCCGGTCACTATCAAAGAAAGTGTCACACCCCCAAATTTCAGTGTTTGGCCAGGGACCCTCAAAACCGTAACCAAAACTTGCAGCACATAAATCTATAATAAAGGTGTTCCCTGTAGATTCAGTAATGATCTACCTAAAGCCAGGTGTGCCTTTTCCCAGAGTATCACAGTATCCCTTTAAATCAGTCCCAAGAGATTTTTCAAGATACTGCCCACAGTCCGGGCTGCACCCACGAGTCTGCCCCAACTTTCCCTAGTGACACAGAGGGGAGCCCCGGACTGCTTGATTTTTTGTTGCAGTGATTTCCAGTCCCGGGCCACCCGTTTTAATGATGCCTTTCAGGATAAATGTCTGTAGTAAAAGTTATTTACTGTGATTTTAATAAATGTTCTGTCCATGGCCCCTCTTGTATCTGTTTTTCCCACCAGCCATTCTAACATCGCGTACTCTGAAGGACAAGTGGGGGCCATAAGCCTGCTAAGCCAGCAGAGATATATGGGAGGGTATACTTATCACAAGTTGTAAAAAAAAAACAAAAAAAAAAAAACTGACGAAGTAGAGAGAGGAAAAGAGAAAAAAAAAAAGAATGGCTTCTGCAGAGATTTGCAGGACTATATGTGTTTTATATTAAGTGCTTTCTCCGGCTAGTAAAGTAGATTTTATTTAATCCTTAGAGTTCAAAATTTGACAGGAGATTATCAATAGTATTCTACTAATACCTAAATAATTAAATTCATTTTGCAGGGAAAAGTATATTTCTTAAAATATACAAATTAGGTTTTTTTGTTTTTATGGTTATGTTTTTGTTTTGTATTATTTTTGCATACAAACTGCCAATATTGATTATTTTCCTTTCTTTTATAGATACAGAATATCTATGAACCGTGTTGTAAGGTTTCAAAATTTCCCAGTAGAGTATAAGTTATATTTATTAGTTGTTTCATCATATTGTCTGCTGTTATAAACCTTTAAACTTGGCCAAAGTAGTATAAAAAAAATAAAAACACGAAAAGGGGGGAAAAGTAGATATCTATTATATTTTTTCCAGCAGTAAAAGGCATAGCAGACATATTGGATAGGCTTTAAAGCTGGCCTTTCTTTTACAACAGTTATGTCATGTTTATTGGACTACTATAAAATGTGTCTGTTATAAAAAAAATGAATGATCTAATGTGTATTTCTCTTAGTTTTTCTTTTTATAGATGAAATCAGATGCTGGTCGATTCTGCACTGGATATGCTACAGTTTGCACAACATGAGGTAGTCTAAATTTAGGCCACTCCCTCCCCTCCTATCGGTACAGGAGGAAGTGACGTAAGTGCCTCTCTAGATGGGTGGAGCAGAAGTAGGTAAGATAGTCAAAATGTATGTAGGATGTAGATCTTTCCTGTTGTCAAATAAGCTAGGTACGCCGAAAAGAAAGTCTAGATCTGAGCTGATGGAATCGGATGGAGATCCCCGCACAGGTGCAGCTGACCAAGAAGCTGTGAACGGGCCTAGAGTTGAGGAGTCCTTTACCATGCATAAAGACCATGCCTCGGTGACACCGGTCACGTCAGTGACATCTGTCATTCCTTGTGTTCTTAAATCCCTACAGGAACAAGTGAATCAACAAGGAGTGGAGTGCGAGACACAGGGAGCCAGCTGACTGAGGAAGGTCTGTGGATGAAGGGCGGTAAGCTTTCTCTGCCATGAGATCTCTTCTTAATGATGGCCCAAGTAACTTATGGACTAACATCTGTGAAAAACGAATATCAGTGTGCGCTTTGGTGACGCCAGGGTTCAGTACCCAGGTAGGCAAACTCACCCGGTCTTGTGAAACACGTTCTTAAAACAATGAGGAAAAACTGTAAAGAGTCCGTAGAAACACCCTGCACCTGCTCTACCCATTCTTAGAGACTGCAAACTGATTATAGATGTATATCATGAGCACGTTGTATGCAAGTCTGTGCGTGTTGTGTAGATTTCTTTCCAGGTCTGGTCAGAGGCTTTCCAGTGCAGAAAACGACGTCATTGCTGAAAATCCACATAATGCAAGTGGTATGTAAAAAAAAACAAAAACTAATAAGCTGTAAACCAATGCGTGTTTTGTTTCTCTTTAGTGTGTGTTTTGTTTCTCTTTAGTAATAAACAGGTTTCAATGTAAAATGTTTTTTTGGTCTAGCGCAAAGCACGTATAATTTTCATATGATTGACTAATTAAAGAAATAAACAAGTTTTCTAATTCCAGATCCTAAGATCTGGATAGAGTTAGTAGTATATGGTTTTCGGTCAGGAGACTGATTAATCCTAAAAGGACACAGAAATTTCGATAAAGCTCAACGGCAGGACAACATGGATTCATGCCCTGCATTGCAGAAGGGTCGATCCACCGAAGCTGCACTGAGCATCCTGCTCATATTTATCCTTTACAAAAAGACTTGTACAGTCCCAAACCATCATTGCCGAAACAGTTAGAAGAGAACACTTAGAGAACCTAGAGACATGGGAAAGTCCAACTACAAAGGGTGAGGACTCGCCTAGGGCTCCTTGGTCTCAAACCGGTGAAGAAATCCCATTCTCCTCTCCACCCATGTCTCAACGTTCAGTCAAGCAAGATTTCCCAACAGATCTTTCTTCCTCTTTTCCTAAGGGAACACAGTACCCTTAGTATTTGGAAATGACAGAAGTGAGTCAAGGGGGGACTGTTGAGGGTACGAATTGAGTAGTCAAAAATACTTAATTCAGCCATTTCATAGACCCAAAAATGTGGTTTGGTTAATGTAATCTAACTATTTACAAATGTTTTTGTCTCCTACTAACTCATATGAATATATTCAGTGATCTTCCTCAATATAAAATACTAGCTATGGATTCTCTCATCTCGGGAAAAGTTTGGAAGAGCCTATCCCATCAGGCTGATGTCTCTCCTGCCTAGTCTGCTGAGCACTGGCAGTGACACGCGAGTTGACGTCACATCTCAGAAACCAATGGACCCGACACAACCGAAGCAGAAAGCGGCCGCTATTCTACCCATTATCCCAGAAGGTTTTTCCAAGTCTGCACCACAAACTGTATACATGAAGCCTCATCATGTTTTGTTCTTTTTTATCAAGAGCAGATTATCCAGGTTCACAAAGTGGCCCTAAGTGGACTAGCACTGACCAAGCATCTTCCTTTTTGTTTCATATCCGGAAAGAAGAACCATGGACAATTTGAAGCAAATGTACTTTTGTTTTTTTGTTTTTTAATTATGTGCTAATTTTTAAATAAGGTCTAGATTCAATCTTTCTTAATCAGGATAATGTGCCCTAATAAGAGTAATAACACCTATTCTAATAGCCCCTATAAATCAAAAAGTTATGTTTAATGAATAAAATAAGTACATTAAACTTGTCTGTGTGTTCATTGTCTTATATACATTGATATATTGGCACTGATATACAGCTAATATGGTACCATCTCTGGATATCCCAAACGAAGACTCCGTTAGCAGTCTTCACCAAAAAATCTCTACCTTGACAAAAACAACTCTGATCTTTTTCATCTGTCTAAAAATTTAGCTGGCACTTTTTTGGGGGTGACATTTTTTTATGACTACCAAAAGAGGGGAAATATGTGCCAGGACAAAAATAATCATACATTGATTATAAAGAAATTTAATTATATTAAATACAATTCAAATTATTAAAAACAACATATACCTGCATAGACACATAATTCCGGTAAGACAGACAGAGACTAAAAGTAGTAAACTGCAGAAAAAAACATGAACCTTCAAACACCTTCAAAATCACACTTTGACCTAATGCCGCTAGGCAAAAGTTTATATACCTGAACATGAGGTTTAATATTGATCAGACTGTATAAAGCCCACTGCCACATCACAGTGAACCTTTTGGAAGGTGCTGGTATTGTGTGGCGGCCATTGGTGTGGTGGGTTTGTGTCAGTGGGGCCTGGAGCCAAGGAGGCTCTCAGCCTTGCAGCATGGTATTACGAGGCACCAGGTCACTTGCCCTGCTGGTGAACTGTCGCTGTGGCAGTGGTTGGAGCATGGCGTCACACCTTTAAGGTTTCAAATAAGTTAAGAAATCACTCAGAGGTTCACCGTGACATGGCAGTGGGCTTCATACAGTCTGATGAGAATGTTAAACCAAAAACCTCAGGTCAGGTGTATAAATTTTTGCTTAGCGGCATTAGATCAAAGTATGGTTTTGGAGGTGCAGTTCATGGCTTTTTCTACAGTTACTGCAAGGACTAAAAGTATAGTGGGCGGTCAACAGTGGGAATAAATCCCATCCACTCTGCTGGAATTGTGGCACTGAGAAGCTACATGCAAATTAGCTAGTGCAATGCACTTGTAGGTTAATTTTTATGTGGCTTCAAAGCTTTCTCAGGATTGGAATACTATGAAGCAAGTATCATTTTCTTGTCATACGTGGACTTATACTACTTGTTTCAGCAATAAAATAATCCTGCCAGGTTCCATTTAAGATCTGTTATAATTATTTTTAGAAATGCACTAAGAAAATTGATGGATAAATCACAAAGTTGTTTGGTTTTATGTTGAAACCTATAATTAAATAAGTTGAATGATGTATTTCTCAATTCTTTATATAAAAAGAAAAAAGCACAAAAAATCAAAATGTCCACCAAGGAGAACACCTGCAAGAAGCTTGTATGTTCTCCCCGTGTTTGTGTGGGTTTCCTCCCGGTTTTCCGGTTTCCTCCTGGTTCTCCAGTTTCCTCTCACACTTCAAAGACATACTGATAGGGGATTTAGTTTGTTAGCCCCAATGGGCAGAGTGATCATCATTTCTGTAAAGTGTTGTGGATTAATAGAGCTATACAACCACAGCATAATAAACAAATAAAATGACGTTTCGTTCCACATGAGAAATGAAAACATTCACAAGACAATGGTGGCTTATTCTTCCGTTATGAACTGTATCTTTTACTTGGTAAATCGCTTCAGCTGTTTAGTAAGCCTGTAATTCTCCATGGTAACAGGCATTCCGTTACTGGAAAATGCTTGACGATTGGTAGCTGGAGCATAAACCTTTAGATCTGTTAGCACAGACGAAAAAGGCTTTTAGGAACACCAATCAACACAGCCAACATGTGGAAATACAGGAGAACTCAATTATCAGAGATGTTCCAACCAACACTTTTCCCCAGCTGTGAAACATTCACCAATAAACTAAGCTAAAGTGAGCATGGATTACTCTTCCCACACAAAAGTAGAATATTTTGAAAATATCACACTGCTTAGCTCAAATCAATCCTATTTCATTATGTGTCAATTTATGAGATGGTGAGACTGCTACACGTTGCAGAAAATGTTTCAATTTTGATACATGACATAATAATGTTGCAAACTATGATAGAGTCAATATATGACATAATTTATTAAATAACCAAAATCTTTGATCCCTGTCTATACCGAAAAAGAAGGCTTCTGAAATTTCACTGCATAGTGCAGTAGCCATTCATTCCCTGAACTAGAACACTGCCGCATTCAAATAAACAGGGCTGTAATGCAGTTCCTGACATATTGGGTGGATAGGACCAAAGCTCAGTAGTCACCACATTGGCCCAGTGGTTAGCACTGCAGTCTTGTAGCATTGTGGTCATGGGTTCATATCCCAAGGACATCTGCAAGGAGTTTTTGCATGTTCTCCCCGTGTTTGTGTGGGTTTCCTTTGGGTTCTCTGATTTCCTCCCCCACTTCAAAGACATGCTGATAGAGGATTTAGATTGTGAGTCCCAACATGAACAGTGGTGATATTGTCTGTAAAGATCTGTGGAAATTAATAAGGATTTTTAAAAAAGGTTAACATTTGAGAGTCCTCAGTGGTTGATACGATCAGGATTTCATCTTTCACAGTGTCCTAGGGAAGCAGAGTGACCATTCCAATTGCCTCATGGGGGTGCTAGGCTATCTGTTTTGTTAGTGACAGCTCAACCGCCCAATCATTGGCAGGGACGTATTGGACTTCCAGTATTGTGAATGACAGCCCAGAAGCCCTTCAAGGCCAGGTTTGCTGGGTTTCTTCCGGGTCACCTGTTTAGTATATTTATCCGGCTTTTTAGCTGGTTGACTATTGTAAGACCTTTGTCAGTCTTAGCTAAGTCTATGGAGTGGGTACCTCTTGCCTGCTGTTCTGATCCTTTGCTGACTTGATTTAGGAATTGCATTTGGACTACTCTCTTAATTGCCCCCTTTTGCCTCGGACATGTTATCTGACCCTGAACTTGCCCTCTGACTATCCATTTTGTCTGATCCTTCTGACTTTTTATGTACTCTCCTGGCTTGACCTCAGACTCATTGACTTCCCGCCTCATGGCTTGATGATTCAACATCACTGATACTTTTTAATGGCTAACTGAATATATGGGAATAAATGGAAATCTTATTTAGTTAACCATTAAAAGGTATCAACCACTGAGGACTCTCAATCTATATATATAATTGCCTTATTCTGTCTGTCTGTCTGTCTGTCTGTCTGTCATGCTCCAAAATTGTGTCCTTACGGTGACACAAAGCTGATTGGCCGCTGGGCTCGCCATGGCCCCGCCCCCCCCACATGGATTGGCCTCTCGCCCCGGCTCTCTGCAGGCCCCGCCCCCCTCACGCAATGCACGCTCGCTCTGGCCCAACTGACACGGAGCTCCGACTCCCAGGTGAGTACACACACACACATCAGATCACACTCACTCTCACACACACCTCACACACACATCACATCCACACACTCACAACATCCTGGGATATCACTTGCTTCTCGGCGGCGATCCTGTGCTGTGAGCTTCCAGGACCTGCCGGAGGATCACATGACCAGAAGCATGTGGTATCTCCGGATGTTGTGAGTGAGCGCGTATGTGTAATATCGTCAATGTGTGTGTGCGTGAGTGTATGCGATCGGGTGTGTGTGAGTGTATGCGATCGGGTGGGTGTGTGTGAGTGTATGCGATCGGGTGGGTGTGAGTGTATGCGATCGGGTGGGTGGGTGTGAGTGTATGCGATCGGGTGGGTGGGTGTGAGTGTATACGATCGGATCTGTGAGTGTCGGCAGAAGAGCACGGCATGCTGGAGGAGGCTGGGAGGAGAGAGGCTGATCCTGGGGAAGGCTGGGAGGAGGGAGGCTGAGAGAAGAGAGGCTGATGTTGGGGGAGGCTGAGGCTGGGGTAGGCTGGGAGGAGAGAGGCTGATGCTGGGGACAGAAAAGGCTGATGCTGCGGGCACAGAGGCTGATGCTGCGGGCACAGAGGCTGATGCTGCGGGCAGCATGGGGGATGGAGCACTATGGGGGGTGCGCAGCATGGCGGATGGAGCTGAGGCTGGGGTAGGCTGGGAGGAGAGAGGCTGATGCTAGGGACAGAAAAGGCTGATGCTGCGGGCACAGAGGCTGATGCTGCGGGCACAGAGGCTGATGCTGCGGGCACAGAGGCTGATGCTGCGGGCAGCATGGGGGATGGAGCACTATGGGGGGTGCGCAGCATGGTGGATGGAGCACGTTTGGGAGTGCGCAGCATGGCGGATGGAGCACGTTTGGGAGTGCGCAGCATGGCGGATGGAGCACGTTTGGGAATGCGCAGCATGGCGGATGGAGCACGTTTGGGAGTGTGCAGCATGGCGGATGGAGCACGTTTGGGAGTGCACAGCATGGCAGATGGAGCACGTTTGGGAGTGCGCAGCATGGCGGATGGAGCACGTTTGGGAGTGCGCAGCATGGCGGATGGAGCACGTTTGGGAGTGCGCAGCATGGCGGATGGAGCACGTTTGGGAGTGCGCAGCATGGCAGATGGAGCACGATGGGGAGTGCGCAGCATGGGGGATGCAGCACATTTGGGAGTGCGCAGCATGGCGGATGGAGCACGTTTGGGAGTGCGCAGCATGGCGGATGGAGCACGTTTGGGAGTGCGCAGCATGGCAGATGGCGCACGTTTGGGAGTGCGCAGCATGGCGGATGGAGCACGTTTGGGAGTGCGCAGCATGGGAGATGGAGCACGATGGGGAATGCGCAGCATAGGGGATGGAGCACGATGGGGGGTGCGCAGCATGGGGGATGGAGCACGATGGGGGGTGCGCAGCTTGGGGGATGGAGCACGATGGGGGGTGCGCAGGATGGTGGATGGAGCACGATGGGGGGTGCGCAGGATGGGGGATGGAGCACGATGGGAGGTGCACACCTCCCCCCAACACACACACGCGCACTGCACAACACACACACACTGGGAAACACAAACACCACCCTACACAGACACCCACACATACAGACAACGCTGCACACACACAACACCCAACACACAAACACCGCGGCATACATAAATATATGCACATACCGCGCAACACACACACTGCACAAAACATACCTCCCCCAAAACACACACAAACCACGCAACACACACACACACAATGCTACAGACACACAGCGCTCCACAAACAACGCAATACACGCAACACACATACAACACCGCTCTCACCCCCCGCCACACCCAGACAACACCCAGAACATGTACAGCCCCTACACAAACACTTGGTAACTACACACAACAACATCTATATATATATAACAAAAATCATACATGAACTACACAATACGTAAATTCTAGAATACCCGATGCGTAGAATCGGGCCACCTTCTAGTTTTAAATATTTTTCTACTGGATAACACGGTATAAAATATATATTTCCTTGTATCATTACCATGTATCATTTCCTTAGGATTTCACAAATACTTGCTACTTTGTGTTGGTACATCACATATAATCCCAATAATATACATTTACGTTTGTGGGTGTGACGTGAAAAAATGTGGAAAAGTTTAGAGTATGAATACTTTTGAGGCACTGTAAGGAAGAAATCCTAGTCAGACCCCAAATTACTAACTCATTCGGCCTCCGTACCACAGACAGAGGGATCCCCAAGATGGTCAAGTGGGTCGACCTAGGGTGAATAATCTCTACTCTCTCCCTTTGTGGTACGACAAGCCTTGGAACCACCACATGCCCAAAGTAAAATACATCTTTATTTGCAACAATGGAGTCATCCCAGCCATCCTTCACTATATCTGTTTGGGAAGGGATACTCCTATTGTCTAGAAACCACACAAAATACTGCCCTTTTCCACAGTGACAACAATGTGGTGGATGCACACTACTCCTCAAAGCAGGTTCAGTAACGCATGTTGATGACAATAGACCAGCTTCCCTAGCGGATCTAAGAATGCTTCTTATGTCTATACCCACAAGAGGTGATATTTGTGCTCTAGCCAGCCTAATAGTAGCTAAATGCAAACAAGAATTTCAATTTGCCCAATTTCGAATCAAATTTTCTTTAGTTACCATCAGGGCAGACAATTTATCCCAGACTCAGGTGATTGCCACTGCCATTTTACAATCTCAAAAGAATACCATATAACATCAATCAGACCAACTTTTCTCATTGAAGCATATAGATGAGCTGGAGAACAGAAAAAGGAGGAATAACCTCTGTATTTGGGGTCTATCAGAGTCAAACAACACAGCTAACATCCCCTTTGTTCTTTTTTCTATTTTCAAAGGGCTCTTTGGCCACCTACCAGGAACTCCAATAGAACTTGACAGAGCACAGAGAGCCCCATTGCCCTTCAAACCCTGATGACCCTAGACCAAGAGATATTATATGCCGTATTCATTTGTTTGTGGTTAAAGAAACTATTCTTCAAGCTGCAAGCAAAAAACCCAGACTCTAATCTACAATAATAATCCAATTTGGATTATGCCAGATTTATCCAGACACACTCTGGGACAACGTATAGCATTCAAACCTCTTCTGGACAAACCGAAGGACAAGAGGATTTCTTTTTGATGGGGCTTTCCATTTTCACCAATACTCTGTAAGGACACCAGTACTCTTGTTCTGTGTTCTCCATCAGATCTAGCAGTCTTCTAAAGCAGATCAATTTTCTGAACATTTGCTTTTCCAATTGGCCAGATCTGATGCACGGTGGATCGAAACTTGGGTGTAGGCCAAAGGAACTATCAACATCTTCAACCCCAACTCATGATTGATGCATCCCTCTTAGAACAAAGAGGCAGACTAAGGGTGGGTTTACACACTGCAACATCTCAAACGACATCGCTGTAACGTCACCGGTTTTGTGACGCAATAGCGATGTTGTTTGCGATGTTGCAGTGTGTGAAACACATCAGCAACCTGGCCCCTGCTGTGAAGTTGCTGATCGCTACAAATCGTTCAGGACCATTCCTAGGTCCTTTGTTTCCCGCTGTGCAGCATGCATCGCTACAAAGTTTCAGTGTGTGAAAGACTTTGCAGCGACTTTGTTAGCAACTTCCCTTTCAAAAAGCTGCTTATCAACGTCCCCAACAACCAGCTAGGTCGCTCTGCAGGTCCGGATCGCTGTTGAGTTGTTGGCCAGGTTTGCCTGTTTGACAGCTCACCAGCGACTCAACAGAGACTTAGGGAGGTCGCTGTTACGTCACAAAACCGGTGACGTTACAGCGATGTCCTTTGCGATGTTGCAGTGTGTAAACCCAGCTTAAGGAGATCTTATGCTCGATCATATTGATCCAAGGAGATAACCTAATTCTACCAACAGCATTATATTGAAGGGAAAATCTGGTTGCATGTCTCCTAATGATATGCTCAAATACTAACCTTAAGGTTCATCTCTTACAAATGGTTTTGTCTTTAGTGTCTCATATGCTTACATTAACTTGCACATCTCCTTGTTAGACATAATGTTATGGTTCTTCAAATAACTGCCATTTTTGTGCAGTAGTTACTGTTTTCTTCTGACCCAGATTAGAGATCATTATTTTGGCTTTGCGCCAGAACTTTATCACTATGTTTTCTTCTACAATGACAATAACTGCACTAAAAATTTCTTGACCATGTTTTCTAATAAAAGTATATTGCATTAATGATGCCGGTAGATATTAATATTTATTTATATTGTTATAGGAGCAGATCTTTAACATGTCTGCCTTCTTCTTCCCCAAATAGGTAGGGAGTTCTTCCAGAACCACATAAGCATGGATGAACTCTCAAGGTACGAATGTAATACTTTAGCTAGAAGCTGTCCTGCAGCTCTTTATTTCTATGATATACTGACATTCTATGTTCCTTTTTAATAATTTTACAAATGTAATTAATCTTTGGCTCGCCAAGACATCACAAGAAAAATGCTTTATCAAATTTCAATTGTTGGATCTAAATATTGCCACATTCAATACAAAGGGACGCAATACTGAAAAACTAGCAGATACTGCATCACTTCCAAAGATGTAAGGTACACATTGTTTGTTACAAAAAGCACATTTCAAAACCAGTCAATCCCCAATAATTAAACATAAACATTACACGAACTGGCACTTTGTCAATGATCCAACCTTGCTCTGTAAAAGGGTGGCAATTGAGATCCGTAAATCTCTGACACATCAAGTTGTTGATTGGACCAATGACACAGAGGCTACAAACAATATTGTATGATTAATTATTAATGGCTAAAGTTTTATAAATATGAATACTTATGCCCCAAACCAAGACCGATTATCTTTTATTCTTAAATTATCAATAGTTGTTAAGGACACAGTGCTGCTATGTGGAGACTTAAATGTCACGCTGGACCCAGAATTGGACTCATCGGTAAATCTCATCTCTCATATGTGCTACCAAATGTATTAAAAAAGCATTATTACAATTACAACTTTGCGACATGTGGAGACTCCAACACCCCTCTGTTAGGGATTATATTAGGGGCTGCTGATAATTCTCTGGCTTTGTGATCTTTTTTTGTTTCTATGGTAATGAATATTACATCACATGAAAGCCTTATGTGTCTAATATATTTTCAAAATTTTGTGTTTGTTGCTTAGCTTATGGCAACAGTGTTCTACGCACACAGTAAACAAAATGGTGGAATCTAATGCCATATTCACAGCAACTGAGAGCAGAGGAGTGATAAAACTCTTGTTTCTGAAAGTCCGCAAAGGATATTCATTGTAATATAATGCAGACATTGGGGGATCAATGACCTTCATA
The DNA here is from genome assembly GCF_048569485.1 of Anomaloglossus baeobatrachus. Taxonomy (NCBI): domain Eukaryota; kingdom Metazoa; phylum Chordata; class Amphibia; order Anura; family Aromobatidae; genus Anomaloglossus; species Anomaloglossus baeobatrachus. The sequence goes on from NC_134353.1 coordinate 623,702,846, forward strand.
TTCCACAGTTAAAAACTGGGTTGCTAAATTTAAACCGGGCCACTTCAGCACCAATGATGAGGAACTTCCTGGAATACCGAGAGGGGTTGTTGTTCTGGAGATTGTTGATGCTGTGCACAACTTCATACTGGAGAATTGACGAATTTCAGCTAAAGCAATCGCAGACATCATGGGGATTTCCCGTGAACATGTTTGTGCCATTATCCATGAACATTTGGACATGAGGAAGCTATCTGCAAAGTGTGTCCCCAAATGTTTGACAACAGATCAGAGAAGCAACAACAGATCAGAGAAGCATGCAAGTGAAAACTTCCCGGTCCATTTGCTTTGTCAGCGTTTCCAGACTGACAAGAACTTTCTGGATCGACTGGTCACTATGGATGAGACCTGGATTTATTTGTATGACCCTGAAAACAAGAAGCAATCAAAAGAGTGGAAGAACAGTGGTTTTCCTCCTCCAAAGAAGTTCAGGGTGCAAAACTCAGCTACTAAGGTGATGGCTTCTGTTTTCTGGGATAGGAGGGCCTGCTGCTAGTGGACTACCTTCAAAAGGGTTCTACCATCAATGCAAGGTATTAGATTGAACTTCTGGACCAATTGAAGGCAGCCCTGAAGGTCAAAAGGTAAGGCAAGTTGTCCAAAGGAATCATGTTCCTGCAAGACAACGCCTCCACTCACACTGCAGAAGCGATCATGGCAAAACTGGCAAAGTTGGGCTTCCCGCTGGTTGACCACCCACCTTATTCACCAGATCTAGCTCCTTCCAACTATCATCTGTTTCCAAACCTGAAGAAACACCTCAAGGGTATCAAATTTCACACCATTTCTGATGCCATGGTTGCTACGGATATCTGGTTAGAGGCACAACCGAAATCCTTCTTTTTGCTAGGCTTACAGAACTTGGAATACTGATGTAAGAAGTGTGTTGACATAAGTGTAGAGTATGTGGAATAAATGTAAAGATTCATCATCCTACCTCGTTCCTTTCTGGGTAAAGACAAAGATTTATCAACAGCCTCTCGTAGTTTAACAGTACTCCACATAATTCATATAGTTGCTTGCATCATATTTTCAATCAAAATGGGGCACTGCCCTGGTAATATCAATAGTATAATATTAGCCAGTATTTGAAATATTCCCTTCTCTAACCACACACCATTTTTCTGTTCTCTTATGCTACATTCCCACAATGAGCTTTTTGGTGAGTTTTGATGCTACAGAATTGTGGTACGTGCACATCTCTCTGCCCTGTTGTGGGCAGAGCAAAGTACTGTAATGCGCAGGCACAGGGAAAGGTGAAAAAACACCTGCACATTCACACTCGAACGCAGTTTATAAGGGCTTATTGGTGGTGGCAGAAGTTTATAGTTTAAGCCAGGGGTCCCAAACCTATAGCTCAGGAGCCACATGGTTGTCTGCCAGCTTGGTGCCTGAACACCACTTCTAGCAAATAACTATGAAGAACAGGTCTTCAGATGGTGACTTTTTTGAGTAGCCCCACAAAAAAGAACAGATCTGGATGGGGGTACGGTATACCACCTCATTGTGATTTCTATGGAAAAGCTGTGGCTATCTTTACACAAGTAAATAGGGAATCTAAGTGCCACTGCTGTGAAGGAAACGGTAGCAGGATGTGTCTCGCGACACTTTCTCAGAGCTGAATGTGACTCTCATGGTTTGAAAGGTTGGGGACCTCTGGTTTAAGCCATCCAGATGAGGGGGTATATCAACAAAGTCCTGTTACAAAAAAGAAGCAACATGGATATTCCGGCTAGAAACAGTTGCTCCTAAAAGGTTAAATGAACAACTGAATTCCAGTTGTTTTAATTGAATATTTCCCCCTTACCGCTGCGTGTTGTTACATGCTTGGTATATCTTCACTTTTTCACCAGGATAACACCACAGCTACCAGTCATAAAAAGTCCAAGGACCACTATCTCTGGTCACTGATAACTCAGCTTTTTTACCAGATGACTCAGCTAACTCATTTCATAGAGGAACCAAAAAACAACCAACCATGTATACAAAGCTGCCTCAACTGGCAAAATCTTTCCTCTCTCCACTATCCTACGAGATGGCGCCCTTACTCCGAGCCAAATGTTTGAACACTTGCAAGTAAAGCTATATTTTTACTATTTACATTACCAAACTGACTAGCTTTCATCTTTGACCCCTTTTGAAAGAATGTGTCTTGCCTCCTCGGGTCCCTCGCATGCCATCTCAAAGATCTATCAACTATAACTAAACTCTAATCAAGTTAAGTCTCCCCCCTTATGCAGAACTTGGTAGAATAGACTTCAATAAAATTTCTCAGAAGGGCAGTGGCCCAATAGACTTTACTTATCACATAAATCAGTAAATGCCACTAAAGCACAATAAACTACTTACAAAATAGTACTAGGAAGCTTTTCTGCTGGATTTTCATCTATTTCCCTTTAGGACCCAGGGAAGTTAAGCTTCTATCCAGCTGCTCATTATCAGTATTCCTCTTGTGCTTAAATACTCCCCTCTTCCCTGGACTTGTGCTGGTGATATTATTCAGTTCATACAAGCTCTGTTTGCAAGCAGGTGGCTTGTACTTATCTGTCAATGCTGAAGCTTGGCTGAACTTCTGCCTGAGTCATCTGCGGATAAGTAGTTCATGCACTTTTCCACTGTGTGTCCCCCTAGTGTCCTTCTTTAGCGTTTACTGGGGTTGACGAAGAGCTCATCTCACCCATTCCCTATTTAGGGTCCAGCACTAGGGATAATTAGGGTCAGGTATCCAGCTCGGCCATAGGTGCGAAACCTATCTGGGATGGCGAGAGACCCCAGGGACCAGCAGTAGGTTTGGTCAGGAGTCACCACCTCCCCCTTTCCTAGACGCAGGGATCCCTTTCCCTTCTTACCTTTCACTACTCGCTTGGTACTTCCCCGTACCTAGTGTGACATTGTGATATAAACATCCCTGTTACATCACCTCCTTCAAGCAACCAAGACAATTATTCCTCGTCATTAGAGATCTACTTACCCTACTTCACAAAAGGAATGGTTTGCAGAAATGGCAATAACCCAGGGCATGAAAGAATTAGTGGCTTAATCTCTTGGTGAGATTAGTATATATGGCACTAAATAGTGCCACTGGGAAAACTTTTTCACCTCACCTGCACACAGGAACATACTGAGATGACACACGATGTTAATTCCTTTGCATATTACATCTTACCGTAACCTGGCATTAATATCCATATCTTCTGTGGACCTCCCATTTTACATTATCAATTTTTCACAGGTGTTTCCTACCTCATGTCTTATAATTATATTGTCTCTTATTTTACTGATAATAATATTCAGAATATGCTCTCTAATATTGTTCACAGTACACCATATGCAGAATTATTAGGCAAGTTGTATTTTAGAGGGTTTTTTTTATTATTGATCAACAACTATGTTCTCAATCAACCCAAAAGACTCATAAATATCAAAGCTTAATATTTTTGGAAGTTGGAGTGGGGGTTTTTTAGATTTGGCTATCTTAGGAGGATATCTGTTTGTGCACGTAACTATTACTGTGCAGAATTATTAGGCAACTTAATAAAAACCAAATATATTTCCATTTCACTTGTTTATTTTCACCAAGTAAACCAATATAATCGCACAAAATTTAGAAATAAACATTTCTGACATGCAAAAACAAAACCCCAAAAAATTAGTGACCAATATAGCCACCTTTCTTTATGATGACACTCAACAGCCTACCATCCATAGATTCTGTCAGTTGCTTGATCTGTTTACGACAACATTGCATGCAGCAGCCACCACAGCCTCCCAGATACTGTTTCGAGAGGTGTACTGTTTTCCCTCCCTGTAGATTTCACATTTTATGAGGGACCACAGGTTCTCTATAGGGTTCAGATAAGGTGAACAAGGGGGCCATGTCATTATTTTTTTATCTTTTAAACCTTTACTGGCCAGCCACGCTGTGGAGTAGTTGGAATCATGTGATGGAGCATTGTCCTGCATGAAAATTATGTTTTTCTTGAACGATAGTGACTTCTTCCTGTACCACTGCTTGAAGAAGTTGTCTTCCAGAAACTGGCAGTAGGTCTGGGAGTTGAGCTTCACTCCATCCTCAACCCAAAAAGGTCCCACAAGTTCATCTTTGATGATACCAGTCCATACCAGTACCCCACCTCCACCTTGCTGGCATCTGAGTCGGAGTGGAGCTCTCTGCCCTTTACTAATCCAGCCTCTGGCCCATCCATCTGGCCCATCAAGAGTCACTCCCATTTCATCAGTCCATAAAACCTTTGAAAAATCAGTCTTAAGATATTTCTTAGCCCAGTCTTGACGTTTTATCTTATGTTTCTTGTTCAAAGGTGGTGGTTTTTCAGCCTTCCTTACTGTGGCCATTTCCCTGAGTATGGCACACCTTGTACTTTTTGATACTCCAGTAACATTACAGCTCTGAAATATGGCCAAACTGATGGCAAATGGCATCTTGGCAACTTCACGCTTGATTTTCCTCAATTCATGGGTAATTATTTTGTGTCTTTTTTGCCCAACACGCTTCTTGTGACCCTGTTGGCTATTTTCCATGAAACGCTTGATTGTTTGGTGATCACGCTTCAAAAGTTAGGTAATTTCAAGACTATTGCATCCCTCTACAAGACATCTCACAATTTTGGACTTTTCAGAGCCCGTCAAATCTCTCTTCTGACCTATTTTGCCAAAGGATAGGAAGTTGCCTAATAATTAAGCACACCTTATATAGGGTGTTGATGTCATTACACCACACCCCTCCTCATTACAGAGATGCACATCACCTGATTTACTTAATTGGTAGTTGGCTCTCAAGCCTATACAGCTTGGAGTAGGACAACATGTATAAAAAGTATCATGTGAGCAAAATACTCATTTGCCTAATAATTCTGCACACAGTATATACAATAGAATAAGCAGTGCATGTTACAATGTTTGTGATGTTGTTTTACCTAATGATTCTTCTTTATATCTTTAATTTTGTATCTTTTTCTTGAAAACCAATAAATGTTTAACTTGAAAAAAAGTCTAACGTTATGTGGATTAATTTGGTGCATTTTTACATTGTCTATTTTAGGTTCTCACCACCTATTTATTGCACATGGTGAAACAATTTTGGCCATTCTCATCAATTGTCATCAAGACAGGACCTTGACAAGTTAGAAAAAATTATTTCAAACACATAAGAATAAAGGCATGTAAGAGATTTGTTGGCGTAAATGAAGCGATAATTTAGCACATTAAGCTTAGTAAATCTGCTAAGTGTTTTTTCAGGGTTGTATCTGTTAATATTGGGAACTGTTCCATGCATGGAGTGTTATTCTGTGCACTGCATTTTAGTTTGCTGACTTGTCAGATGGTTTATTTTCATTTTAGTCAACTTTCCAGCATTTTTGGTGCCGAGGATATCAAAACCTATGCATATATTTATTAATATTCATCTTATTTACACATATTCTGATGATATAATAATTAGGAGCAGATAACAGATATAGTTTATTAGCCATATACATGTCTTTTGTTATATTATATAACCTGGCGCCTTCATGAAGAATATTAATACAGCTTGCACGTTTAATATTGCACCAACTGATCCTTTTCCGAGCAGATGGTGACGAAGATGACTAACACCAGTACAGTCATATCTGTGGCACTGTATACATTTAAATCAGATTGTATTATTTTAAGACATTTATCCGGCCTCTGCCAATTTTTACTTAACATCCATTAACAACATTTTTTACTTTCTATTTATAAGAAAGAAATATACTGTATGCGTCTTTAAATATCTGCTCTTATGCTCTTATATCAATGCAGTTTTCCTCTACATAGAATAGTGTAGTAAAGGAATCATTGTTGTAGAATGCTTTTTTGCCTAACCAAAAGTCAAAATGTGGCATAAATCATGAGCTTCCAATAAGTATGTCATGTAAGTCATGTGAACCCTGCCAATCAACTATCATCAGGGATACATTATACCTATACGGGGCTGACACATAAGACACATTCATGTACTAACGGAATATAAAAAATGATGGAATAATAAATATTTTGGTTATCTCAACAACTCAGCAAATAGCTCGTGATGTCATTTCAACTGGCCCTCGGGTAGATTCTCAGTAGGCTGCCGTGCTCAGTTTTTCCTGTCCCTTGTCCTTTAATTTTCCAGCAGAGGGTTTACAGAATCTCGTATGTGACAATTCAGGAAAAAATGGTCTATGCCATAATTTTAGACAACCATATACAACTTTATAGACAATTTATTGAAACTACAGCATTGATATGTCAGCAGAATCGTGCACACATATAGAGAAGAAAGCTGTATGATTTCCAACCTACAGGGGCGGCCCATGCCTGGCCATGTAACACAGGTGGCGTCATGATCATCCTAATAGACTTTCCTAACCGTCACCCCCGTCCTCCACCTCCGACTACCACCCTCATCCTCCACTCCTGCCTCCCATGCACCGCCATCTTTCCCTTCCTGTACACCTCGGGCAACGGAACCGGGCCAAGCCACCCCGTGACGACGCAGAGGATCTGCACCCCCGGCCTGGCTATGAGTAGGTCAAAAACACCTGCCCCGTGGGGCACTACAACAATAACTCTGGAACACTTCAATGGATCCCAGTGATTCTAAGAATGTTTTTTTCATAAAATATTGTACTTCATGCTAATGGTAATTTTAGCCTGATTTTTTTAGTTTATTTGATAAAATTTCGCAATTTTTAAAATTTGAAGTTTTAGGCCCTTAAATCGGAGAGGTACAGTATGTTTCACAAAATAGTTAATAAATAACATTTCCCACATCTCTACTTTACATCAGCGCAATTTTTGAAACATCACTTTTTATCTTAGCAAGTTAGAAGGGTTCATCAGCAATTTTTCATTTCTCCAACAAAATTAACAAAACCATTTTTTTCGGAGCCACATCACACTTTAAGTGACTTTGAGAGGTCTATATAACAGGAAATACCCAAAAGTGACCCTATTCTAGAACTGTACCACTCAAGGTACTCAATACCACATCCAAGAAGTTTATTAACCCTTCAGGTGATTCACAGGAACTAAAGCAATGTGGAAAGAAAAAAACACAAATTTTACTTTTTCACACAAAAATGTTACTTTTGCCGTAAATATTGCATTTTCACAAGGGCAACAAGAGTAAATGCATGGTACAATTTGTTGTTCAATTTTTACTGAGTACGCCAATACCAGATATGTGATGGAAAAATTACTGTTTGGGTGCACGGCAGGGCTTGGAAGAGAAGGAGCACATTTGACTTTTTGAACCCAAAATCAGCTGGAATCATTAGTGGGCGCTATGTCTCATTTGAAGAGCCTCTGATGTGCCTAAGCAGTGGAGGCCCCCCACAAGTCACCCTATTTACTAAACTAGACCCTTCAAAGAATTTATCTAGATTTTTGGTGAGCACTTTGAATCTCCAGGTACATCACAGCATTTTATAATGTTAAGCCGTGAAAATTAAAAACTAAATTTTTAACACAAAAATGTTGCTTTAACCCCAAATCTTTCATTTTCACAAGGTTAACAGGAGAAAATGGACCATATGATTTATTCTGCATTTTCTCCTGAGTTCTCAAATACCCCATAGTCGAAAACTACTTTTGAGGCACAGTGCAAAGCTCAGAAGGGAAGGCACGCCATATTGGTGTGCAGTATGTCCTGGAATGGTTTGCTTGTGCCATGTCACATTGGCAGAAATCCCGAAGTGAAACCATTTTACAAAGTACGCTTCTCAATCTCAATGAATTAATCTAGGGGTGCAGTGAGCATATTGATACTACAGATGTGTCACAGAATTTTAAACTATTGGGTGATAAAGAAAAATTAATTACATGTTCACCCTTAAAATATTGTTTTAGCCCCAGACATCCAATGTTCATAAGGAAAATAGGTCAAAAAGGTTTTATAATGTGTGATACAATTTCGCCTGACTGTAGCTATACCCCACAGTGATGGTATAGTACTGTTTAGAATTACAGCAGGGCTCAGGAGGGAAGGAGTGCCATTTGATTTTTGTAGCATAGATTTTCCAAGAATAGTTTGCAGATTACATTTACAGAGACTCTAAGTGCCAAAACAGAAGAAATCCCATCAAGTGACCAAATTTTTTAAATTACACTCCTTTGGAAGTTCATCTATGGGTGTAGCGATGATTTAATCTCTGAAAAACACCCATAAAGTCAAACACAGTGAATGTTCCAGAATTAAAAATGGCAAATAAGCCCTTGTTGTGCCCAGTACATTATAGTGCCTGAACATTGTGCCCAGCTTGTGCTTCTGGAGATTTGCACCCCATAAATTAAGTGTGCTTCCTCACTAGAAAAAATGCCAGACTTTAACATTAACTGTGGTTTAGACACACTGTGGTTCTCAGCAGAAAGGAGACATAGCACTTTTCCAGAGCCTTTGTGCTACCAGTAACATAGAAGCCCCCAACATTTCTGTTAACAGATGCTAGACCTTAGTGTGGACTTGATTTTTTGAGGGTTGAGTTGAATGCTATTTTATAGCACTTTAAGGTCAAGAACATTTTGGATTAGTTCACATTTATCCTGTGCTCTATGCTGGGTTTCCATCTAGTTCTCCGAAATACATGGTTCAGGTGAGACCCCCAATGGATCCATTCACTATAATGGGTCTTTTTAGAGTTACTCTGATTCTGTTTGCCCGCTGCTCAGCGGTGTCCAACTTTTCAAACGTGCACAAAACTGTTGATGAACGCACTTTTGTGCATGCCTAAAAAGACATGTAAAAAACATCGACACTACCTGACCACAGGCCAGTCGGGAGTTCAAAGTGACTCCCTCTGCCTAATTACAGTGAATTTACTAATGGGAATTTTGTCTGAATCCCGTTTTTCAGAGGTTTACAAGAAAAAACCTAACATAAGTGCTCAGCATAGAGCCCAGGATAAATATGAGCTGAGCCTCACTGCGATCATAGGGAGGCAGCATAAACTAATCAAAAGCAGTTGAAGAATTGCTTTATTTTTTTTTCACCCTTCAAATTGCGATATAAGTGATAAGGATTTATTCCTCAGGTAAGTAGGATTACAGCGATACCAGTTTATAAAGTTTTGTTAGGTTTGGCTACTTTCATTCTAAAATTGTTTTTTTGGGGATTTTTTTTTACAAAATAAAGGTTTTTTGCATCACCAGATTTTCGAAGCTATAGTTTTTTATTTTTCTGCCAACAGAGTTATGTGAGAGCTTGTTTTGTGTGGGATGAGGTGAAGCTGTTATTGGTACCAGTTTGGACCACATACCTTTTTTTATTTACTTTCTATTACGCTATTTGTGAGGCAGAATCAAAAAGATTTCTTCGGGTCAGTATGCATACAGTGATACCACAGTTATATTTTTTTATGTTTTGCTGCTTTTACACAATAAAACAATTTTGCTTTTCCATTGCTGTATTCTGAGAACTACAGTTTTTTTTTTTTTTTTTTTTCACTAACGAAGCTGTTAAGTGGCTTGTTTTTTGTGGGACAAGATGATGTTTTCAACGATACCATTTATATTTACATATAACTTTTTGATTGCGTTTTAGTCCACCTTTTTGTCCATTCTATGATGAAAAGACACAGTTTTGTTGTTTTTTAGTTATGTTTTTACAGTGTGCACTTTTATAGATTGGGTTGTTCATGACACAGGTATACCAATTGTGTTTACTTTTTTCTTTATTTAAATTTTTACATAAATATACTTATTTATTGGTATATTGTTTTCAATTTCTTTATTCTTTATTTTCTGTTTTGTTTTTAAATATTTTTACTATTTTTTCACTTTTTTACTAAAGGGTGCTTGACACGAGACGATCTATCGTGCGATAGATCGTCGGGGTCACGGTTTTTGTGACGCACATCCGGCATCGCTTGCGTCGTCGGGCTGTGTGACACCTCCGAGTGATGCAGTATCGCTCACAAATCATGAGTCGTGTACTCGTCGCTCGGTTTCATAATCTCGTTTAATTAAAATGGTGCCAGTTGCTCATCGCTCCCGGGGTAGCACACGCCACTCCGTGTGACATCCCGGGAACGATGAACAGCAGCTTACCTGCATCCCGCGGCACCCGCCAGCTATGCGGAAGGAAGGAGGTGGGCGGGTGCCGCGGACGTCCCGCTCATCTCCGCCCCTCTGCTTCTATTGGCCGGCGGCTGTGTGACGTCGCTGTGACGCCGAACGTCCCTCCCCCTTCAGGAAGAGGATGTTCGCCGCCCACAGCGACGTCGCACAGCAAGTAAGTGCGTGTGACAGGGGGTTAACGACTTTGTGCGCCACAGGCAACTAATTGCCTGTGACGCACAAAACGACGGGGGCGGGTACGACCGATCGTGAAATTGCACGATAGATCGTACCGTGTAAATCAGGCTTTAGTCTCCATATGGGACATTACATATCTCCATATGGGACATTACATATCTCTGGTATAATGTATTACAATGCAACAGAATTGCAACACATTATATATGATGGCCCAGTGGTTAGCACTGCAGTAGTGCAGCGCTGGGGTCCTGGATTTAAATCCCTCCAAAGACAACATCTGCAAGGAGTTTGTATGTTCTTCATGTGTTTGTGTGGGTTTCCTCCAGATAATCTGGTTTCTTCCCACACGCTAAAAACATACTGATAGGGAAATTAGATGGTGAGCCCCAATGGGGAAAGTGTTACTCATGTATGTAAAGCACTAATGGCACTAAATGCACTATATAAATATAAATTTTATTATTGTTATAAAAATGTCAGTACTGCACTGAGAGAAGCTTTTTAGACCATGCTTCTGGCATAGCTGCCATCATAACAATCTGAAGTTGCCATGGCAACAATTGGGCCCCCGTGATAACATCGAGGTGGTGCCAATCAAGTGGGAAAGGGAGCGCACTCCCTTTCCCAGCCACTTAAATGCTGTGATTGTTATAGATCACAACATCTAGGGGTGTAAATAACCAGCGGCGATGCGGGAATGTCCCTGGCTGTGATACCGGAAGTTCTGCTATAAATTACATCAAGGTCCCGGCGGCAATTGTGGGGTCACGATCACCATGCAATAAGTTTACTTTATTTTTCAGGAATCCGTTCCCGACCATGTGGTAAACATTCTTGAAATGTTGGGAAAGGATTAAGGCTAGAGATGAGCAAACCCGTGGAAGTTTGGTTCAGCGGGTTTAGCTGGACTTTAGATAAAGTTCAGTTTGGGACCCAGATTTGACCTCAAGTCACTAATTGGGCAGTTTGGGTCTACGCCCACATGCAGCCAACCAAAAACAGAAGACTTCTGGGGCAGGGTGGCCAAGGTTCTTCCTTTTTTTTTTAGTGCACACTACACCTGATAACTCTGTTGTTACCCCCAGTGTGAGCCATTTAAACACTACAAGTGGCTCACACTGGGCTGAGCACATAGCGTACACAAGCACAGCGATGCTCGCTCAAGTGGTCAGCATACTTAAAGCACCCAAACTCCAATCCCGAACTATCTTTTTTTGTAAAGTCTGTATGTGGGAGGAACACCGAACACTGAACCATGGGTTCGCTCATTTCTGCTTTCCACGTGTTTATGAGACGCTAGTCGATTTTTTCAAATAGTCCCACAAGGCCATGTATTTTGAGTCTGAAGACTTTGACAATAATTATACTAGTAGTTACTTTTTAAATGTAAAGGTTTTACCCCTTTTGGAGAAATTAGTACATGAGATGCCACATGTTTTTGCTATTTGTTCCTATATAGGGTGGGCAACCTGGTGTCTTCAATCCTTCTTTTACAGTTTTGTTCCAGTCTATTTATTCTCTTCCTTCAGGAAGAATTCATCTATGGGAAAGTTTTGTGTAGCGTATACAAACTAATATACAAAATAACCACTTGAAATTTCTCTGGTAACAAGCTGAGAAGAGTTCTAATTTTATAGAGACAGTCTAAAGTCTACAGCATTGCTTCGTGGGCACTTACTATTGTCATTATGATAAAGAACTCTGAATAGGATTTCTTAACCATTTGTGGTCATCACTGCAGAGAAAAGAGCACTGACTATATGGAGCAGTGTGACCGAATGGCCAATTCTTAAATAAACCCAATTGCAAGTATTAAAATTAATTTTAATTTAATATATAATTGTTGAAGTCCACACATGTTACTTTGCAAAAATAAAAATTGTCTGATTTATATTTGCTGAGAAAACTATACACTCTAATAAATTTTTAATTTAAAGAGCTGAAATAAAAAAATGGATGAGGCCAATACCCTTAATAAGAACATTAACACTGGGGGTTGCAGATTGTTGTGATTCGCAAGTAGGACATAATTTCTCTTGGTACAGCCTGTGTGACTCCTTACACGGCCTCACCTGTACCTGGAATTTCAGATATGTCAATATCCTGGTATTCAGCTACACTAATCCTGAATAAAATTACCAAAAAAAACATACAAAAAGCCATAAAATATAATTTTTATTAGATTAAAAGTAAAAACAAGGTATAGACAAAGTGATTGATAAAACACCAACATGAACAGCAGGGGAGAAAGTGAGTAAAACAAATATGCCAGTACAAAGCTATATACAGCACTGCTTTATACTGTCAAAAGGTTTAAGCTATAATGGAGCAAATATATGCATAAGCAGGCAAGATCATGAATAACAGAGGGTGTAAGTAAAAATCAGGATTATACCATCAAATCAGATCCATAGCGAATTGTACAATCACGACGTTCCCTGATGTACAGGCTTTATTAGGCTGACATCAAAATCCTGGAAAAACTGATCACCATCTGATTGTACATTTTCACTGTCACAAGAGAGCATATGTCATTTCATCAAATGGAATTTGTCTCTAAACCTTTTTTATTTGAATTTTCTAAATAAAGAATAAACTATAAATGTGATATAAATAAGCACACAAACCAATAAACCATAGCTGTAACATAAACAAGCTATATATAATTACTAATCCACTGACTACTATTTACTTTCCCCAATGAATGACTGTAATAAAGAACCAACTACATAGATAATGGAAAACCCTAAAACCGGATCAACTAATGAATCCAGCAACTAATCAATTATACCAATAATTAATTATTTCATAAACTACCCTAATAATGAATTAATTACTCTGATAATGAACTAATAAAATACCCTAACAAATCACCAATTGAAGTACCCTAACAAATGATCAGTTAGCGATCTACCCTGGTAACTGATCGGTTTACAAACTATCCTAATGAATTGACAAATGACTTACAATCACTCATTTGATGAGGAACCATAAATATCTACACCAAACTATACGGATTTTATGATTATAGGAACAGAAATTATTTTATTTATTTATTTTTTTTGTGCCTTTGTGACACATCTTGAAGCTGTGTGACACTGGGAAACCTTTTTAGGAATGAAAGGGACATACTTGAAGGCAATGAGAAAGCTTCTTTCTACCACAAACTGAATGAGGTCAATATGAATTGTCTATCAAGCTTATTATGTCATCAGGACCAACACTTAAGGCCATGCTGCGATCGCACCTGCCCCCATCGTTTGTGCGTCAAGGGCAAATCGCTGCCCGTGGCGAACAATATCACTAGGACGCGTGAAACGGACTTACCTTCCTAGCGACGTCGCTGTGGGCGGCAAACAACCTCTTTTTTAAGGGGGCGGTTCATGTGGCGTCACAGCGACATCAATCAGCGGGCCACCAATAGAAGCGGAGGGGCGGAGAGCAGTTGCATTCACGTCACTCACACCTCGATGCCGGAGGACGCAGGAACGCTGTTGTTTGTCGTTCCCGGGGTGTCACACGTAGCGATGTGTGCTGCCTCAGGAACGATGAACAATCTGCGTCCAAAATGAGCAACGATATTTGGGAAAGGAACGATGTGTCAACAATCAATGATTTGGTGAGTATTTCTGATCGTTAGCGGTCGCTCGTAGGTGTCACACGTAAGGACGTCACTAACGGGGCCGGATGTGCGTCACGAATTCCGTGACCCCAGCGATATCTCATTAGCGATGTCATTGCGTGTAAAGTGGCCTTAATTGTGTCTCTAGTAGTGATGGGTCACCATTAAAATGCTCGGGTGCTCGGTCCTCATGTTCAGCATGTCAGACACTCTAAAAGGGCTCAACTTGAATATTGAGCATACTGGAACTCAATGATTGGCCAGTTCAGCTCTCCATCGAGTATCGAGTAGTGCCAAGCTTACTCGCCCATCATTAGTCTCTGTCTTCCCTCTGTACTGTGATTTCTAGTGGCTGCTATGTAGTACTGGGAAAATGCCAAGCTAGAAAATCTAAAAAGAAAATCACATAAAGTGGCAGTAAGGAGAAGGGACACTTCATTACCCAGTGATTTACACTGTGTTGTTATGAATGGGTTAAATGTAAAAATAATTGCTTATATGCTATTACAAAAAAGAGAGATGGCATTAATCTAACATTTTTTTTCCCTTTGTACCAAACAATAATCTATATATATAATTGCCTTATTCTGTCTGTCTGTCTGTCTTGCTCCAAAATTGTGTCCTTACAGTGACAACCGTCGGATTGGCCGCTGGGCTCGGCCTGGCCCTGCCCCCCACACGGATTGGCCGCTGGGCTCGGCCTGGCCCCGCCCCCACATGGATTGGCCGTTTGGCCAGGCCACACCCCCGCACGCGGTGCCACTAGGCCACGCCCCATCATGCTGTGCCGCTAGGCCACGCCCTTCACGCGGTGTTGCTAGGTTATGCCCCTCACACTATGCCGCTAGGCCACGCCTCCGCACTATGCCGCTAGGCCACGCCCCTCACGCGGTGCCGCTAGGCCACGCCCCTGACACTGTGCCGCTAGGCCATGCCGCTCACACTATGGCGCTAGGCCACGCCCCCTCACACTATCCCACTAGGCCACGCCCCCTCACTATGCCGCTAGGCCACGCCCCTTCACACACTATGCAGCTAGGCCACGCCCCGTAATGGCCCCACTAGGTCACGCCCCCTCACACTATGGCGCTAGCTCACGCTCCCTCACACTATAACGCCTGGTCACGCCCCCTCACACTATGGTGCTAGGCCACGCCCCCTCACACTATGGTGCTAGGCCACACCCCTCACACTATGGCGCTAGGCCACGCCACTCACACTATGGTGCTAGGCCACGCCCCCTCTCACTCTATGGTGCTAGGCCATGCCCCCCTCACTCTATGGCGCTAGGCCCCACCCCCACACTATGCCGCTAGGCCACGCCCCCCACTATGCCGCTAGGCCACGCCCCCACTATGCCGCTAGGCCACGCCCCCGTACTGTGCCGCTAGGCCACGCCCCCCGCACACGTTGGGCACCTGTACACCTCCCCCCAGGACTACTCCTCCCATTAAACTCCTATTATACTCCTCTCTGAGGGGTTTGCACCATGGGGGATGGAGCACGATGGGGGGTGAAGCATGGGGGGTGCAGCACGATGGGGGGTGCAGCATGGGGGGTGGACCATGATGGGGGGGTGCCCAGAATGGGGGGATGAAACACGATGGGGGGTTCGCAGCATGGGAGATGCAGCACAATGGGGGGTGCAGCATGGGGGATGGAGCACGATGGGGGGTGCCCAGAATGGGAGGTTGAAACACGATGGGGGATGCGCAGCATGGGGGATGGAGCACGATGGGGGGTGCAGCATGGGGGGATGGAGCACGATGGGGGGTGCCCAGAATGGGGGGATGAAACACGATGGTGGGTGCCTAGAATGGGGGGATGAAACACGATGGGGGGTGCACAGCATGGGGGATGGAGCATGATGGGGGTGTGCAACATGGGGGATGGAGCACGATGGGGGGTGCACACCTCCCCCCAAAACACACACACCGCCACACACACACCGCACAACACACCACACACACTGGGAACCACAAACACCCCCCTACACAGACACCCACACACACAGACAACGCCGCACACACACAACACACAAACACCGCGGCACACACAAATATACGCACATACCGCGCAACACACACACATTGCACAAAACATACCTCCCCCCAAAACACACACACGCACCCCACACCCACACCCACATAAACTGCGCAACACACACAGCGCCACACACAGACAACACTGCAGACACACAGCGCTCCACAAACAACGCAACACACACAATGAAACACACAAACAACACCGCTCTCACCCCCCCCACCCAGACAACACCCAGAACATTTACAGCCCCTACACAAACACTTGACAACTACACACAACAACATCTATATATATAACAAAAATCATACATTAACTACACAATAAATTCTAGAATACCCGATGCGTTAGAATCGGGCCACCTTCTAGTGTCATAATAATATTATTTAATATTCTCTCAGAATAAAAGCACTAATGACGCTGCTTTGTACAAATTTCGGAGTATTTCAAGATTTATTTATTAGATATTCCAAGAAATTATGTCGGTCTTACAATGTCCGTGCTATATATTGTTAACGTATATATTAACAGTGTTTTTCTTAATTTCACGGCATCTTGCTGGGGTTTTTTTTTTGGATTTTCAAACTATTGCATGCCGTTAATTGTTGGTTTTTTTAGTTTGTTTATGAGCCAATTTCCCAAATGAATGTCAACAAAAGAAAAAAAGAGGATTAAAAAGAAACATAAAAACAGTGATCAAGAATATCCATAATAACAGAAAACTGCATGCATTCATTCTTCTAAGTGTTTAAGGCCATTTTAAGACCAATTTCAGAAAAGTCCAAGCCCCATCACAGGTCTATTGACCCAGTTTGACATTGTCATAGCTCCCCATGATGTTGTTGGTTTTGGTCATTAGTCCAATGGAAACCTCAAGACACCTGTCTATAACATGGGTGCACAAATACCCCTCTATTATATTTTCTCGAAACTGGTCTAAAATAAACATAACTTGATGTAAGTTAGATAGAATCCATTATTTTATCTGGCTTAACCAAAGGTGTTTTTTAACATAAAAAAGAGTTATTACCATTAAAGCGTATAAGCTGTTTGGTCATGTATAAAAAAAAGACCCAAAACCAAAATTAGTAAAGGAACCTACAGATGCCATAATTGTTTTTTAACCCTATATTGCAGTATGAATCTGTTTTTTTCTACAATTCCTTTTATTTTATTGTCTGACATGCAATCAGTTACACTTTAAACCTTTGAAAAACATACAATATCAAATAATATATTCTTGTGAAAATACCGTTAAGAAATAATTTAATTTTCAATTTACTAGATTTAGGAAACAATTATCAAATACAATCAATCAAATACGTAAAGGTTACATTAAGTTAAATTTCTACACTAGACGTAAAAAGTAGTTTTTTGAATCATAAAGTCAAAATAAAAACTTGTCCTACCTTGTTATCTGTGTTCTTGTATTAAAATCGAGAGACCTCATGGAGCGTAAAACTTCTATGCATCCTAAATACTGCAAGAAGATGACAGAACTTAGTAAGAAAAAACTTTGAATGTTTTGTACAAACACATCAATGAGTTTTTGATTCTCTAAAGGCCATAAGATATTTTGGAGGCACCTGTGATTATATAGGACATATCTAATATACAAACACTGAAAAGTAGGTAGTTTACTGATATTGAAAAACTCACATCATTAATTTAAGACATAACTGAAGTCATAGATCAAGACTGCAACATATTGAGCTTTCATTTATACAGTCATATGAAAAAGTTTGGGCACCCCTATTAATGTTAACCTTTTTTCTTTATAACAATTTGGGTTTTTGCAGCAGCTATTTCAGTTTCATATATCTAATAACTGATGAACTCAGTAATATTTCTGGATTGAAATGAGGTTTATTGTACTAACAGAAAATGTGCAATCCGCATTTAAACAAAATTTGACCGGTGCAAAAGTATGGGCACCCTTATCAATTTCTTGATTTGAACACTCCTAACTACTTTTTACTGACTTACGGACGCACTATATTGGTTTTGTAACCTCATTGAGCTTTGAACTTCATAGGCAGGTGTATCCAATCATGAGAAAAGGTATTTAAGGTGGCCACTTGCAAGTTGTTCTCCTATGTGAATCTCCTATGAAGAGTGGCATCATGGGCTCCTCAAAACAACTCTCAAATGATTTGAAAACAAAGATTATTCAACATAGTTGTTCAGGGGAAGGATACAAAAAGTTGTCTCAGAGATTTAAACTGTCAGTTTCCACTGTGAGGAACATAGTAAGGAAATGGAAGAGCACAGGTACAGTTCTTGTTAAGCCCAGAAGTGGCAGGCCAAGAAAAATATCAGAAAACAGAGAAGAATGGTGAAAACAGTCAAGGACAATCCACAGACCACCTCCAAAGACCTGCAGCATCATCTTGCTGCAGATGGTTTCAATGTGCATCGGTAAACACTACAGCGCACTTTGCACAAGGAGACGCTGTATGGGAGAGTGATGCGAAAGAAGCCGTTTCTGCAAGCACGCCACAAACAGAGTCTCCTGAGGTATGCAAAAGCATATTTGGACAAGCCAGTTACATTTTGGAAGAAGGTCCTGTGGACTAATGAAACAAAGATTGAGTTGTTTGGTCATACAAAAAGGCGTTATGCATGGAGGCAAAAAAAACACGGCATTCCAAGAAAAGCACTTGCTACCCACAGTAAAATTTGGTTGAGGTTCCATCATGCTTTGGGGCTGTGTGGCCAATGCCGGCACCGGGAATCTTGGTAAAGTTGAGGGTCGCATGGATTCAACTCAGTATCAGCAGATTCTTGACAATAATGTGCAAGAATCAGTGACGAAGTTGAAGTTACGCAGGGGATGGATATTTCAGCAACACAATGATCCAAAACACCGCTCCAAATCACTCAGGCATTCATGCAGAGGAACAATTACAATGTTCTGGAATGGCCATCCCAGTCCCCAGACCTGAATATCATTGAACATCTGTGGGATGATGTGAAGCGGCTGTCCATGCTCAGCAACCATCAAACTTACCTGAACTGGAATTGTTTTGTAAACAGGAATGATCAAATATACCTTCATCCAGGATCCAGGAACTCATTAAAAGCTACAGGAAGCGACTAGAGGCTGTTATTTTTGCAAAAGGAGGATCTACAAAATATTAATATCACTTTTATGTTGAGGTGCCAATACTTATGCACCTATCAAATTTAGTTTAAATGCAGATTGCACATTTTCTGTTAGTACAATAAACATCATTTCACTCCAGAAATATTACTCAGTACATCAGTTATTAGATATATGAGACTGAAATAGCTGCTGAAAAAACTCAAATTGTTATAAAGAAAAAAGGTTCACATTAATAGGGGTGCCCAAACTTTTCATATGACTGTAAAAACCTAGTTATTTTAAATCTAACTAGGCCCAAGTATCTTCGAAAAAAGTTGGCCAAATGAGTGTTTGGCAGACAGGTTTTTTCCCTCCATCCCACATAATCAATGTAAAGGAGCATCTAATTATTTTTCGTGGAAAGTGGGTAATAACCAGCAGCCAGTTGCTAAACTCCAGTAAGAACAAATGTTTGGCCATGTTAAAATGTAGTCAATAGCGTTAAGAGGTGTCCATATATTACTCACAGTATCTTATAAGCCTAATCAAGCTAGCTCTCAATTGGCATACCTAGACATTACTGATTAAAAGTTTGAATACACCTGTTTTTGCAATGCTTTCTTTGGCTGTGTCCGCACTTTGCGTCGTCCTACTTGCAGTTCCAAATGCACCCTCTGGCAGTAATTGATTGTGCCCAAAGTTGCTTTTGACCATAAAATAGTGCTAAAAATGCATGCATATTTACCTCGTTTTAGGTGCGTTTTTAGCGCTTTTTACATATTTTTCAATAGCGTTTTGACATATGCGTTCTGAACAGAAAGACACTGCTAAATAAAGTTTAAACAGTCAAACATAATGAAAAAAGAGGAAAAGAAAGGGCCACGAATATAATTTATAAAAATATAAAGAAAATAGTTATATTTCATATAATTATAGCGTTTTTTTTACTATTTAGAGGTAAAATCGCAATAAATTAATATTTTTCATTAATTTCATTTTCGGACTATGTGTGTGTGTAAAGGAACATATCAAATCTTTATTTTGATGTAAAAAAAATCATGCGTTTATTTAGTCCACAACGCATGTTTTCTGCACCCAAAAAGCAGGTAAAACACTGGAATTTTAATTTTGCTTGCGTTTTCACATTTCTCATTGACTTCAATGTTATCAAAATGCTGCAGAAATGGCAAAAACAATTGACATGCTGCTTCTTTGAACACATGGCTTTTGCCACAATTTATGCAAATTAAACGCAGCATTTAAAACGCAAAGTGCGGACGGAAAATTATCCTTTTCCATAGACTATTATGGAAAATCAAAACGCTGCTGCTCAAAACGCTGCGGAAACGCAGGTGGAAACGCAAAGTGCGGACACAGCCTTTGTGCTTATTAGAATGTGTACATTGTAGATTTAGACTGAAGACAGCAAAATCAGGCTCAAATGCTGTCCCCACATAGCAGCCATCTACTGCACTGGTGGCTATACATCCACGCTGGAGCCATGAACTCATCTTGACAATATATCATCTTGGCACACCTAAAGCTAAGTTTGCTAGGGAGCAACTTTACTATATGGACACTTTTATATGCAGCCTAATATGATTTAAAGATATCTATGACCCTTGTATATAAATACATCTATTTTGAGATCTCTTATAACAGGAGTCCCCAACCTGTGGTTCTAGAGCTATATGTGGCTCGCGGGACTGTGATATGTGGCTCGCGGCTGTCTCTGAGGCTATGTTCACACGGGGCATCTTTTTGTCAGTGCATCTTCTTGAGTGCATCAAAAATACACCAAAAATGCATGGCAAAACCGCGGCAAAAACGCACCAAAACCGCATTGCGTTTTTACAACGTTTTTACTGCATTTTTCCCAATGTGTTTTTAAGTCAAATCTATTGAATAGAAGGGCTCAAAAATGCTGGAAAAACGCAGAAATAATTGACATGCTGCATCTTGGGTGCATCTTCAAAAACGCAGCCAAGATGCAGCCAACAAAAGATGCCCAGTGTGGACAGCAAAATCAAAATCTCATAGACTTTGCTGGGAGAAGGAAATGCATGTGTGGCGCCCCTGCGGCTTCAGGCGCCACAGGGTACTGCACCTCACCTGAGGTGCAGTATTCATCTCAAATACAGAGGAGGTCATCACCGGTAAATAACCAACAACACACTCAACCATCACATAACACGAAAGCTCTTCCACTGGGACTGGCTAGGGTAGGTGCTGGGGTGGTCATCATGAGATATGGGACCTCTTGCCTACTAGTTCAGGAACCCGGGAGCCGGGACACCAACAGGGGAGTTAGGAGCCATCACACTCAGTAGTCAGTCTGTTCCGGGCGCATGAAGCACCAGGTCGCACTCAGGAGGAGACTAGCAGAGACACAGACAGTTCAGGGCCCATGGTCTGGAGCGGGAAGCTCGACCCGGGTTCTAAGGAAACGAAGGGGGGTCCCAGGGTTCGCGGAGAGTGCAGAAGGCACCCGTGACCTGTTCCACATCCCAGGAGCTGGGGTGTGGAGGGAAACCGTCAAAATGAGACGCACAGAAGGAAACACCAGCATCAACCTTCGAAGTATCCGGGATCGGCTGAAGCCCATTACAGCGTAGCTCAGTGCTCCAATGGCAGTGTGCTTACAGTGAGTAAAGAACTTGAACTGCACCCTCTGTGTCATCCCGTTACTGCCGGCGCTTCCAACATTGCGCCCCTTCACCATAGGCAACCACCACTCCTATCATCCTCCCTGGGGCCAAGCTCTACATTACCATCCACCCCAGGAGAGAGAAGTTCCTCAGCGGCGGCTAATAATTGGCGGCACACCACAGGTGGCATCGCGAACAACTACCACCATCGTCCCGATCCCCAGCTTTATTGACACCACTGGGGTCATGAAACCAGGCAAGGCCACCGCAGCGACCTACGAGAAGAACCGCGGCCCGGTGATGGGTAACCCTCAGACCCCATGGGCGCATCACATGCATTTTGATGCATCTTTGTGACCTCAAAAACGCAGCTAAAGATGCCCTGTGTGAACTTTGAACTTAGCCTAAGAGCTGAATGTGGCTCTCAAGGTCGGAAAGGTTGAAGACCCCTGCCTTATAACATCATATCATGGTATATAAAATACAAAGGAGTTACCTTCTAAGTGGTACTTTATCCACTCTTAGTAAAATAGGCATTTATTATATGCCATTTACTAAAGTGTCCGGACATAGGCTGTACAATTTCTTTGAATTTGCACTATGGCACTTGTTTCTAATGTGAACATGTATGAATAGCAAAGAGGCACCACAGCACTTTTTGAGAGTATATACATATATATTTTCTTTATATGTGCATAACAGCACTTTGAGGCAATGCACATGTATTTGAATCCTCTATGAGACATATACTCCATGGCTGTGTCTGTGAAAACCAACTGAATACATGTCTAGTCTGTGTATACAGCCTAACAAGATTTAATTATATCTATGACTCTTATATATAGACACATCAATTTTGAGATCCTTCATAACTTTCTATCATCTACTATATAAAGCTCAGTGTATGTGTGTGTTTGTGTGTGTGTGTGTGTGTGTGTGTGTGTGTGTGTCCGCTAAAGGGATTTGCCCCGTCGCATTTACAATTATGAAATTTTGCACAGACGCCTCATGGGACTCAGGGAACGTCATAGACTATGTTTTGACGGGAAAATTTAACCCCGCGTTTTACAGTTACTCTCCAAAATGCTGCCTCCATTAAACTGAATGGAGGTGGGAGCTACAGGCTATTAATAGCAACTGTAAGTGGTTGCTATAGGAACAAAATAAACTGTTAGCATAAGAAGCTTATGTGTGAGGTAATATGATGTCAGTGGGGAGACGGATAGAGACAGACAGACAGAGAGATAGACAGAGGCAGACGTGGAAAGAGACAAACAGAGACAGACGGGGAAAGAGACAAACAGAGACAGACGGGGAAAGAGACAGACCTGGAAAGAGACAGATGGGGAAAGAGACAGACGAGGCAAAGAGACAGACGGGCAAAGCGATAGATGGCCAAAGCGACAGATGGGCAAAGAGACAGATGGGCAAAGAGAGAGACCTGGAAAGAGACAGACGGGGAAAAAGACAGACCTGCAAAGAGACAGCCCTGGAAATAGACAGCCCTGGAAAGAGACAGCCCTGGAAAGAGACAGCCGGGCAAAGAGACAGCCGGGCAAAGAGACAGCCGGGCAAAGAGACAGCCCTGGAAAGAGACAGACCTGTAAAGAGACAGACCTGAAAAGAGACATCCCTGGAAAGAGACATCCCTGGAAAGAGACATCCCTGGAAAGAGACAGACGGGCAAGAGACAGACGGGCAAAGAGACAGACCTGGAAAGAGACAGACCTGAAAAGAGACAGACGGGGAAAGAGACAAACGGGGAAAGAGACAGACGTGGAAAGAAACAGCCCTGGAAAGAGACAGCCCTGGAAAGAGACAGCCCTGGAAAGAGACAGATGGGAAAGAGACAGCCCTGGAAAGAGATAGACCTGGAAAGAGGCAGACGGGGAAAGAGACAGCCCTGGAAAGAGACAGCCCAGGAAAGAGACAGCCCAGGAAAGAGACAGCCCAGGAAAGAGACAGACCTGGAAAGAGATAGACCTGGAAAGAGACAGACAGGGAAAGAGACAGGCCTGTAAAGAGACAGCCAAGCAAAGAGAGACAGGTAAAGAGACATCCCTGGAAAGAGACAGACAAGCAAAGAGAGACGGGAAAAGCGACAGATAGCAAAAAGACAGACGGGCAAAGAGACAGACGGACAAAGAGACAGATGGGCAAAGAGACAGTCCTGGAAAGAGACAGCCTTGGGGAAAGAGACAGACGGGGAAAGAGACAGACGGGGAAAGAGACAGACGGGGAAAGAGAAAGACGGGGAAAGAGACAGACAAAGACAGACGGGAAAAGAGACAGACGGGGAAAGTGAGAGACAGACAGACACACACATAGAGACAGATACAGAGATAGAGAGACATAGACAGACAAAGAGATGGAGACAGATAGACTGATACAAATACAGACAGAGATAAAAACAGACAGACAGAGACATAGCAGACAAAGAAATACACAGACAGAGAGACAGACAGACAGCGACACACAGACAAATACTGGGAGAGAGACAGAGAGACTGTTACTATCCTGGGCAACGCCCGGGTACTACAGCTAGTTGCATATAAAATGCACTGGACTTATTTCTCTAGGTGGTTTTTCATCAACTTTCATTAACACAGGCAATCATCATGTGCCACTTAGTGAATTGTCTGGACACAAGCTGTATTTTCTGTTTACACCTGCAGTATGGCACTTTCTCTAATGTGAATATTCACCACAGCACTTTATGAATAAATAAATATATGCTGTAGGTGGATTTTCTCTAGGTTCTCCGGTTTCCTCCCACATGCCAAAGACATACTGATAGGGAATTTATATAGTGATCCACAATAGGGACAGTGATGATAAAGCACTGTGGAATATGATGATGCTATATAAGCAAAGCATCATAATTGGGTTGAGGTCAGGTGATTGTAAAGGCTATGCCATTTGATGCAGCACTCCATTCTTCTTCTACTTGGTCACATAGCCCATAAATATCCTAGAGGTGTGTTTTAGGTTATTGACCCATTAAGTGCAAAACAGATGGAATTATAAATTGCTGCAAAATGCTGTGGAGCGGCAGACACGCTAGTTAAGTGTGCCTTGAATTTCGAAAAAATCACCAACAAAGAACCCCCAAGTATTCCCACTTCTCACTACATGCTTTATGATGGGCACCACCCATGTAGATACAATCTGCTCACCTTTTCTGCTTTTCACTCACTTCACAAGGACATGACAGTTTGTACAAAACAACTCAAATTTTGACTCATCAGACCACAGAACAGATTTCCACTAATCGAATGTCCACTCCTTGTGTTACTTAGGCAAAACAAATCTCTCCTTGTTTGCAGTTCTATGTAGTAGTTAATTTGCAGCAATACGATTCATAAGGGCCTGCTTCCTGTACTCTCCTCTGGATGGCTGATGCTCAGATATGTCTGCTATTTGATGACTATGCACCATTTATGAAGAATGTGATCTGACATACTGTTAATTTGCAGTTTCTGATGTTGGTCACAATGATGAACTTATCTTAGATGGCAGAGGTAATTCTTGCACTTGCTTTTATGGAGCAGTCATCATGAAAAACACCTATATCATAGCAATTGGTGTTTTTCATAACTACACCTTCAAAGATACCTTCAAGGTTCTAGCTATTTTCCAGAGTGATTGACCTTTATGTCTTAAAGTACTGATGGACTGTTTTTTTTTCTCTTTACTTAGTTGCGTAGTTCTTTCCATATGCTTGCTTACAACAGTTGTGGAATAGGGTTCAGCACTGCATGAACCTGTGTACTAAACGTAAGATGTACATAGGAAAGTTATATATGAGCTTACCATATCTGTATTTTCACACATGTCTTTTCTATATCCGTGGATGCTACTCCTGTTGTGATATGCCAATTTAGTATTTTTTGGGGATTATTGAAAGAAAAGAGCACATCCACAAATCTCATTAAAAAGTTGTTGCTTTTTTATTGATTTTCTGTAAGGAATAGACAAAAGATTAAAATCCATATGACATTGGTCTGAAAATTCACATGAATTCTCAGACCATACCATGTGGATTTTAATCTTTTGTCTATTAATTATAGAAAATTGATAAAGATGTGCCTTTTTTTAATGACCTTTGTGTATGTGCTATTTTGCTTCAATCCTCAAAAAAAATGTGTACTAAGGCTGCTCTCACACATCAGTTTTTTTGCATCAGGCACAATCCGGCTCAAAAACCTATGCAATGGATGCGGCGAAAAAAACGGATCCGTTGCATAAGTTTTTCCATGCGGCCCGTCTGTTTTTTGACGGATGCGGCTTGATACTGAGCATGCGCAGTTCAAAAAACCGCAGCCGGATGCGTTTTTTGCCACATGACACCGCATCCAGAGTCCATAGGTTGCATTGTAAATCGTGCTGTATTGCGCCGGATCCGGCCCAATGCAATTTTTTTCACTGCACAAAAAAACGTTCCATCCGGCCATCGCATGGGCTAAAAATGCCGCATCCGGCAAAACCCGGACGCAACACAAGGCCATGCGGCACAATACGGCGCTAATGCAAGTCTATGTGGAAGAAACGCAACCGGCAGCAAAAAGAAAACGGTTGCGTTTTTTCTGCAAAGCGTCGTATTGTGCCGCTCAGCAAAAAACGGATGTGTGAAAGCAGCCTAATACTGCCTCTGCAAAATACACTACTTTCTGAAGGTTGATGATTCCACAAATTAACTCTCAATGAAGAATACCTGTTCTTTGGAAGCCTCTCCAAGAGACTAACTGATAAAGCTTTTTGAGAGAATTCTAAGGGGCTGTAGGGGTCTTAAAAGGGGTATTTTGAGCTATCTAAGGTTTAGGACATATTGTGGTTTGTTTCAACACAAGTTTCTTGACTCCTTATTTCCATATCTGTACCATCTTGGTTTTGCTGCCTTCAGTCTGAATCTTCAGAGTGCACATTCCAATATCAACAAGGAAAATTGCATGAATAATAGATGCATCTAAACTTTTGACAGATATGGTATGTCATATGTATAGCTGGATGTAGGTGACTAAGTTTATTGTAACTAAAAATAAAAAATCATAAAATGGCACCATGCTATCTATAACTTAAAAGATTTTTCCCCATAATGCCATAAGCTAACAGAGTAAAGCTATCCCCACAAGAAATGGCAGACACATACTAATTGAAATAGCAATGCTTACTCTTCAGGGTAGTTTATTTTGCATCAGAAAGATGTTAAGTAGCAGGACATACAAGGATCAGTGCATGCACGAGTCATATTTATCATAAATGGGCTTTTCAGTAATTACATTACTGTGTTAGAAGGTGCATGTAGTCTCTGATTATCCCCAAATGAAAGCTGGCAAGAGAAAACTAAGGGGAAGTATAATATGTGGAAATAAAATGTTTGGACAGTTAATAATTTATGGCTGGACTGATAGTGATGTATTGGAGGAATGTGGAAGAATAATTTCAGCTGTATTATGGTGGTGTAAAAGGATTAATGTATCAGTTGTAGGTTTATTGCTCTAGTTCTTTCTTTTCCATATTGTCGTAGTAAGTTTGTAAGGTAAGGATATTTGGCTGGAGACTTAAGGGTACTTTACACGCTGCGATATCGGTACTGATATCGCTAGCGAGCGTACCCGCCCCCGTCGTTTGTGCGACATGGGCAAATCGCTGGCCATGGTGCACAACATCGCTAACACCCGTCACACGGACTTACCTTCCCTGCGACGTCACTCTGGCCGGCGATACGCCTCCTTTCTAAGGGGGCGGTTCGTGTGGTGTCACAGTGACGTCACACGGCAGCCGTCCAATAGCAGAGGAGGGGCGGAGATGAGCGTCCGGAACATGCCGCCCACCTCCTTTCTTCCTCATTGCCGGTGGACGCAGGTAAGGAGATGTTCGTCGTTCCTGCGGTGTCACACATAGTGATGTGTGCTTCCGCGGTAACGACGAACAACATCGTACTTGCAGCAGCAATGATATTAAGGAAATGAACGACGTGTCAACGAGCAACGATTTTTGAAGTTTTTGCGCTTGTTGATAGTCACTCATTGGTGTCACACGCTGTGATGTCGCTAACGGCGCCGGAAGTGCGTCACTAACGACGTGACCCAGACGATATATCGTTAGCGATGTCGCAGCGTGTAAAGCACCCTTTAGGATTACATATTTGGTGTTTTATCATTTTAAGTTTGAATAACAGGCCAATCTTTAAAAGGAATCTATCACCAGGTTTTATAAATGTAAAAGCACTAAAATGTAGGAGCAGAGACCCTGATTACAGTGACATGTCACTTCCTGTGCCATGTGTTTGCTGTTTCAATAAAATCAGTATTTTATCAGGAGTACATTATCATTCCTGCACAACAGCCCTATTGCCTCCCAATCCAACTCCATTCCAAGCATTGATTGCACGATACACTATACATAGAAAGCTGCTAATCAGTGATGTGGGTGAGTTTTTACACAGCTCAACATTCTGAGCTCTGCTATAGAAACACAGCAGAGAAAACTGTGATTCTAAAGGCCCTGTCACACACAGAGATAGATCTGTGGTAGATCTGTGGCTGATCTGTGGTAGATCTGTGGCTGATCTGTGGTAGATCTGTGGTTGCAGTGAAATTGTGGACAATCAGTGCCAGGTTTGTGGCCGTGTACAAATGGAACAATATGTCCATGATTTCACTGCAACCACAGATCTGCCAAAGATTTATCTCTGTGTGTGACGGGGCCTTAACTCAATCCAGTAAACTAAGTGATATGTTGCTGAAGTCGAGGTTTCTGCAGCTAGATTATGCTGCTGTCAGATTACATAGCAAAAACCTGCTGACGGACTGCCTTTATTCATAACCTGTTAATCCAGAGGAAGACAGGGAGATGCAAATTCCAATTAGGGGAAAAAATACAAAGTTAGAAAAAATAATTCCAATCTGCAGAAATCCAGTATATATAGCCTGTATTATTAGATATTTATTATGTATTTTAGTATTTTTAGAATTTTCAATAAAAATCCAGACCTTCCTTTTACTTGTTTAGAGAATCAGCCATCACAACAATATGTGACAGAGTTCCATAGTCTCACATGCCATTAACTATTTTTTCCCCCAAACTGAAAAACCCGTTTTATCATCTGTGTTGGTGTTGCAGTCCATGCATTCCAATAACCTTAGTTGCTCTTCTCTCCATAATGTAGTTTTTCTCATGAGCATGTATGCCTCTTTTAATTGCCTCATCTATCCCTCATTTTTTATTTGCCTTGGCAGCAGCAGCCTGGCACTAGTCACCAAAGATACGTTTCCTGTTCACCAGTATACCTAAATGTCCTTCAGAGGCAGTTTTATCCAATGTTTTACAATTTAGTGCATAGTTGTACATTTTGTCTTCTAGCCCGAAGTGTACGACCTTACGTTTAACTACATTAAACTCAATTTCTCATCGTATTTGTAAAGGACAGGTCCCACAGCGGAATTGCTCTTGGCTGGGAAACCATCCTGCAGTAGGTAAGAGATTGAAGGAAACAATTAGAGCCAGTTTGTATCAGTTGAGGTTTCTTGAGTACAATGCCATGCTTTATGTGTCAGTGAGTATATAGTATTGTATATTTGAAAAGTATTAAGTCTACGTTAGTTGTTTTTATGCAAGCACAAGAGCAGATTTTATAGAGTTTTAATGGCAGACAGCTTAAAAGCCAATAGACAGGCAGAACGTACTCTATATTCATCACTGTGGTGCATACAATCTTACTTATATGCTGTCTCTTGCTGGACACTTCTGTTTCTTCTGCAATCTACCGGCTGGCTCATTGTATAACAAAATTGTAGGGTATTGTCTTTGATAA
Organism: Anomaloglossus baeobatrachus; assembly: GCF_048569485.1. Classification (NCBI taxonomy): domain Eukaryota; kingdom Metazoa; phylum Chordata; class Amphibia; order Anura; family Aromobatidae; genus Anomaloglossus; species Anomaloglossus baeobatrachus. The sequence continues at coordinate 623,732,374 of NC_134353.1, forward strand.
AACTTAAAGGGAATCTGTCAGCTGATTTTTGCTACTTCATCTGATAGAAGTATGAGGTAGGCATAGAGATTCTGAATCTAATGCTGTATCACTTAGATTACAGGGTGCAGCCATTTTAACATAGTGAAAGATATGTTTAACAAGTAACAGAGCTGAGATAGCTGCCCCCACCCACACCAGGCTTTCAGTATAGGCAAAGAGACCCTGAATCCAACAATGTATCACTTAGTTTACTAGCTGCAGCGGTTCTGATACAAAGTTTTTAGAATTAGTTATGCAGCAGAGCTGAAAAAGCTGCCTCGACCACACCTCAGTTCTGTATGTACAATGTCTATAGACAGTGAACTGCTTATCACAGAAGGGGGCGTGTCGGACTACCAGGCATGTCACTGCAGTACCCAAAATAATCCAATCAATGATAATATCATGGTGCTAAAACAAACATAGCAAGTAAACAACAGTACAGAGCTTGATAACAGACACATTGCTGAAATATGTGTTTTAAGCACTACAAAATGCTGTCTTTAGATTATATAGCAAAACCTTGCTGACAAAATCCCTTTAAGGGGACTTTTGTATTTTTTTTCTTATGGGGCTAAGGTAGGTAGTTAGTAGTAGTGCAAACTACCTGCGTGTTCTTTCCAGTGCTGATCTTTGCCAGTTCAGAGTTTGTGGGAGATGCAAAATATGGCATTGGGTATATTGAGTGTGAAACAATAAAGCAAATATAAATATATAAATTAAATGTGAACAAATTTTAAGTGGCTTATATTTCAATATAATTTAATGGTATCCCAGGATGTTGCTATAGATCAGGAATGCACAACCTTTTCTGGTTCAAGGGCTATATTGTGATACTGAACAACTTTGAAGGGCTGCAGTAAAACATAAAGGGGGTATTACCTTTTGAAAGATTTATGGCATGTCATAAGTATATACCATAAATGTCTGAGGTGCAGGGTCCACTACCTGGACAATGGAGGAGCTTAGGGAGTAGGAGACCCTGCATTCTATACCTCTCTCCATTGAAGACTATGACTCTCTGGCATAGAAACTACTGAGTACAGATGGCATGGTGGGCCGCATGTAGCCCCTCAGGTTGCTCAACCCTTCTCTAGACATTGCATGGTCAGCTATCAGCTGATCACAAAGCACCTCATCCAATTATACAGAGCTTCTGATTGGCTGAATCAGTGATTAATGTAACATCTGAGCAGTGGGAAGAATACAATAAAGTTAGAGTAGGCCTGCACCTCTGAACCCTTAATGCAGCTGAATAGGCTGTACAAGATATATACCTGCCATGGATAACCCACTTTGCCAGAACACTGCACTTGCTCCGTTTAGTAGTGCCGTGGTAATATTCCTTTCATGCACATAGCTCATATACAATGATACTGCTCTATACTGGCACAGTATAGTATAGCTAATGTAAAAAAAAATAAGTTCTTGGGATAATGTACCCAATACAGCCCAATATCAATAGAAGAAAAGGAATGCTTTATACATCTCTAAATTGGATTTCCAACATAGTAAGTGCTAATAACTGTACCCTATATATGGTCCTATAGATGCTCGGAGACCTCTACCTTCCATTGCCGGCGTGAACGACTTACACACAGTCTGTGTACGTAACATATATAAAAGAAAAACAGCATTTTCAAACAGCTGCCATCTCCAAGGTCTTGGATCACTGGTACATTATGAATTGTAACATCATGTATCAGAGTTTATCTGAGCACAACATTTACGTCAGCCGTTTTTGAGGCTGTTTGAGGTGCACAAACAACGCAGTTAATTCAAAGCTAAAAATGGATTCAACAGAAAACAGCAGTCCTTTTTTAAATTGCATCAAAAACTGCATGTGTGATTCCAGTCTTTGGCTGAATTCACACGCTGCTAAATTTCGGCAGATTTTCAGATCAGATTTCACACTTTTTCAAGAAAACCCAATCTAGTGTAGCAGAAAACAAGCAGTCTGCGGATTCTCTAATCCTCACCATGTTAATTCTGTCACAGATTTTCACTAAAGATACATGGCAAAAAGTGAAATCCACAACAAAATCTGCATCAGAATTCCCAGACGTTATTGCATGTTCAATTTGGATTTGCATTGAAATCCACAGTAAAAAAAACTCTGTAGTATGTGGCCTGAAATGATTATAATATAGAATGCATATCTGCAATTACAGCCTGTTATTACCGTCTAGCACGCACACAAGCCTATTGCCAACAAAAGCCCAGGATGAACATTAGTTTACTGAACGCACAGGAGGTGGGTGCAACAATGATGTCAAACCACAAGTACGGATTTGGAAAAACAACAGAATCGTCACTAAAAATAAATCGCTATTGCTTGGGGATATGTAATATTGCAAATGTTATTGACTTTTCATTGGGATTTAATAAAGAAGTGACAAACTAGAATTAGATAATACGGAGAAAACATCTAATAATAATAATAAGTTCACTGTGTATGACGCTCGAGTGCTCTCTTGGCCTCGGGTACATATATGATATTCACATATATTCTACCTAGGTGTGTTGGAAGGATGGACGGTGTGAACTGCCATATTGTGCAATTTGGTGGCAATTGTTCTGTTCCCAAGATTCTGAAAACTGGGAGCGTTTTATCAGTGAAAGAGAATTCATGCAACAGTTACCTGTTATTTTACATACATGAAATGGCAGTTCGTAATACACTTATATTTGTATGATATCATATATATATATATATATATATATATATATATATATACATATATATATACACACATAGACAATATATGATTAAATATAATTGTGAAGGCACGGTCATTAAGGAACATGTCTTAAGACTGCGTGCGGTCTTTAATCATTCTTCACACACTGAGGTAGAGTCAAGTATACAAAATTTAAGATAATGAAAAGACATAGCCAAAAGAAAGACTTCAGAGTGATTGCGCTTTAATTATGGGCACGGATATCTTAATGAACGGCAAATGAATTTACCTAAGACGTCCACTGCATTCATTAATTCACCTGCTTCGTCTTCACTACAACACACAAATTAATCTATTGTGAAGATGTAGAAGTCTAACGATCCTGTATGGTCAATGGTATCAAAGGATCATATATAAATGTGCAATGTACTCAGCTATTATTTTATACAATAGCACTTTATATAGGTGAAATGATATAAGACCTATATGAATTAAATGGTTTTATAAAGGCTAAACCAAACTGTTCATTTCTAACGTGAGAAAAGCAGACAAGGAGAAAGCAGCAGACCAACCTTCACAATGTACGTCACTCCGGGTCCCTGAATCTTCTCATTTGAGTGCAGCCATCCTCGAGAAGGCTTATTGACGAAGCTGCTACTTTGATTCCAATCTTCACCTCCAAGATGTATTTCTTCCGATCGTGTTTTTTTCCCTGTGCTCATCCTGCTCACGTCCTGCTGAGAACACGGAGGGGTAGAGACAAGGTTACATGCGTTGTCTGAAGCCCCTGCTGCTGTACTAAGAGCAGGAGAGCTACCCTGTAACTTGGAACCAGCAAGCTCCTTTACTGCAGAGGAAAGGTTTTTTATACCCAACAGGCTGCCTGTGCCGGAGAGTTTCATGTGAGACACTTTGTGAATAAATGTACAAAGAGAGGTGGGTCCATCTTCCTGGTCCTTTTGTAAGTCTGTGGTCGGAACCAGGCACGGAATCGTAGCTGGGTTACCCGCGACTGTAGAGGCTTTACCGTTCGTGGACAGGTTGTACAAAAGATCATCGACCGGCGTCACAGATTCATTCTTGAAACGGTTATACTTGGTACGTTGAAGCATGCCCTTTTATCTAGTTTCATTCATATGTTGTGGCAAATCCGATGCCAATCTAAGATACACCTTTGTTAACATTGCCAGAGGTTCATAGTGGCACCTGTAAAACCAAATGCAATAAACAAGTCAACCGTATAATAAAATAGTAGAAATTAACAAAAAAAGAAAGCATTAATTGTTGCTATATATTTTTGTTTCTATGTCCGTGCTGCTTTAGGTTGAGAATGGAGGCAGGAGCAGACAGTTCTATATGACATTCCACTTCTGGGTAGAGCTGCCAACTCGCTCACAGCAGAAGCATGACTCACACAAATGAGGAGACCCTTTCCAACAAAAGGCTCAGTGAGCACTGCAAATCACTTCCTGTAGCACAAAAAACATCCACCCACTTACAGCATACTAGAACCAATCAATTCTCAAATTTCCTTTCCCAACTTCGCAAACGGATCATTTCTTCAAGTTTGATCAATTTTACTCAACCTGATGTGCACCTGTAATACCAACAGCAGGTCCCCAATAATAAAGTCCTGATATATACTGTCATCACACACTGCAAACCACTCTACCTGTGTGACATCCTGTTATATACTGTCATCGCACACTGAAAACCACTCTACCTGTGTGAAATCCTGCTATATTCTGTCATCACATACTGCAAAGCACTCTACCTGTGTGACATCCTGTTATATACTGTCATCGCATACTGAAAACCACTCTACCTGTGTGACATCCTGTTATATACTGTCATCGCATACTGAAAACCACTCTACCTGTGTGAGATCCTGCTATATTCTGTCATCACATACTGCAAAGCACTCTACCTGTGTGAGATCCTGCTATATACTTTCATCGCACACTGCAAAGCACTCTACCTGTGTGAGATCCTGCTATATACTGTTATGACACACTGCAAACTACGCTACCTGTGTGAGATTATGCTATATACTGTCATCACACACTGCAAAGCACTCTACCTGTGTGAGATCATGTTATATACTTTCATCACACACTGGAAAGCACTCTACCTGTGTGAGATCCTGCTATATTCTGTCATCACACACTGCAAAGCACTCTACCTGTGTGAGATCATGCTATATTCTGTCACACACTGCAAAGCACTCTACCTGTGTGAGATCCTGCTATATTCTGTCATCACACACTGCAAAGCACTCTACCTGTGTGAGATCATGCTATATTCTATCATCACACACTGCAAAGCACTCTACCTGTGTGAGATAATGCTATATTCTGTCATCACACACTGCAAAGCACTCTACCTGTGTGAGATCATGCTATATTCTGTCATCACACACTGCAAAGCACTCTACCTGTGTGAGATCCTGTTATATACTGTCATCACACACTGCAAAGCACTCTACCTGTGTGAGATCCTGTTATATACTGTCATCACACACTGCAAAGCACTCTACCTGTGTGAGATCATGATATATACTGTCATCGCATACTGAAAACCACTCTACCTGTGTGACATCCTGTTATATACTGTCATCGCATACTGAAAACCACTCTACCTGTGTGACATCCTGTTATATACTGTCATCGCATACTGAAAACCACTCTACCTGTGTGAGATCCTGCTATATTCTGTCATCACATACTGCAAAGCACTCTACCTGTGTGAGATCCTGCTATATACTTTCATCGCACACTGCAAAGCACTCTACCTGTGTGAGATCCTGCTATATACTGTTATGACACACTGTAAACTACGCTACCTGTGTGAGATTATGCTATATACTGTCATCACACACTGCAAAGCACTCTACCTGTGTGAGATCATGTTATATACTGTCATCACACACTGGAAAGCACTCTACCTGTGTGAGATCCTGCTATATTCTGTCATCACACACTGCAAAGCACTCTACCTGTGTGAGATCATGCTATATTCTGTCATCACACACTGCAAAGCACTCTACCTGTGTGAGATCCTGCTATATTCTGTCATCACACACTGCAAAGCACTCTACCTGTGTGAGATCATGCTATATTCTGTCATCACACACTGCAAAGCACTCTACCTGTGTGAGATAATGCTATATTCTGTCATCACACACTGCAAAGCACTCTACCTGTGTGAGATCATGCTATATTCTGTCATCACACACTGCAAAGCACTCTACCTGTGTGAGATCCTGTTATATACTGTCATCACACACTGCAAAGCACTCTACCTGTGTGAGATCATGCTATATTCTGTCATCACACACTGCAAAGCACTCTACCTGTGTGACATCCTGTTATATACTGTCATCACACACTGCAAACCATTATACGTCTGCGACATCCTGCTATATGCTGTCATCACATGGTGGCTCAGTGGTTAGCACTGCAGTCTTGCAGCACTGGGGTCCTGGGTTCAAATTCCACCAAGGACAACATCTGCAAGGAGTTTGTGTGTTGTCTCTCCTCCCACACTCCAAAGACATACTGATAGGGACCTTAGATTGTGAGCCCCAATGAGGACAGTGATAATATATCTGCAAAGCACTGTGGAATTAATGGTGCTAGATAAATGAATAAATATTATTATTATTATTATATTACACAATGCAAACCAATATACCTGTATGAGATCCTGCTATTTACTCTCATCACACACTGCAAATCAATATACCTCTGCGACACCCTGCTATATACTGTCATCACACACTGAAAACCACTATAACTGGGTGAGAGACTGCTATATACTGTTATCACACACTGCAAAGCACTCTACCTGTGAGATCCTGCTCTCTACGTCATCACACACTGCAAACCAGTGTACCTGTGTGAGATCCTGCTGTATACTGTCATCACACATTGCAAACTACTCTACCTTTGTGAGATCATGCTATATACTTTCATCACACACTGCAAAGCACTCTACCTTTATGAGATCATGCTATATACTTTCATCACACACTGCAAAGCACTCTACCTTTGTGAGATCATGCTATATACTTTCATCCCACACTGCAAAGCACTCTACCTTTGTGAGATCATGCTATATACTTTCATCACACACTGCAAAGCACTCTACCTTTGTGAGATCATGCTATATACTTTCATCACACACTGCAAAGCACTCTACCTTTGTAAGATCATGCTATATACTTTCATCACACACTGCACAGCACTCTACCTTTCTGAGATCATGCTATATACTTTCATCACACACTGCAAAGCACTCTACCTTTGTGAGATCATGCTATATACTTTCATCACACACTGCAAAGCACTCTACCTTTGTAAGATCATGCTATATACTTTCATCACACACTGCAAAGCCCTTTACCTTTGTGAGATCATGCTATATACTTTCATCACACACTGCAAAGCACTCTACCTTTGTGAGATCATGCTATATACTTTCATCACACACTGCAAAGCCCTTTACCTTTGTGAGATCATGCTATATACTTTCATCACACACTGCAAAGCACTCTACCTTTGTGAGATCATGCTATATACTTTCATCACACACTGCAAAGCACTCTACCTTTGTGAGATCATGCTATATACTTTCATCACACACTGCAAAGCACTCTACCTTTGTGAGATCATGCTATATACTATCATCACATACTAGAAACCACTATACCTATGTGATTCTACATTACGCTGTTTAAGTACACCTTATACGCAATATTTTTTCTTAATATAGTATATATGAAAATGCTAACATTAGCGACTTAATATCTGTAAAAAGTACACAATACCTCCATGGCTGCTATTGGCAAGCCACCATCAGAGCTTCTCCTACGACTTCACAGGCCACAAAGAAGAAATGGAAGGGATGTATAAGTGATCTCCCTTTTCGGTATTAATACTACACGATACCTCCCCAACACATACACACACTATACGTAAGGCAGCACAGATGACGGAAAAGTGCTAAATAAACTTTCAAACAGAGAAATTTAATCAGTTTCATTTCTGACACGTGAAATAAGTCAGCACCTCTGCTCCCGGGAGTGATGAATAATGGAAATGTCCTATTTCATGTACGAGCGAGCTTCCAGTGAGGTGCAGAAGAGCCTTTCATTAAGCTCACGACACAACTCGCCGCAGTATTCTCCCAGCCTTCATCTTATCCTTCTTTCTAGCAGCACAGGAACAGTGAATCCTCCCATTCTAGACAGTTTCTGCAGTTATCTAACACAATGAACGATCTGGAATCGCACAAATGCTTCTCTTCTCTACAGAAGCGTACAAATAAAAACTGCAAAATGTGAATGAAAGCCTATTTATGTGAATGAAAGGGCTGGCTGGCATATCAATAATTCTGTGAATGAAGCAGGGCCATGCAGCCTCTGCCTGGCAATCCCTTGGGTGCTAACCGTTCCCTCCAATGAGAGACAGCCTGGATGACTCATTCAACAAAGGCTTGCTAAATAGTGGAAGAGTCCATTTTGATCGCAGGCAGCATTCTTAAGACGACAAACTCTAACCTAATTAAGCGGCTTTTGGAGAAACAATTACATCTCCTTAGCTTGACAAAGAAACAGACGCTAAGGATGAATAAAACCAGTGCGTCGTCGTCTGCAAGATATAAATCCATCTCTTAGAGGACTGTTTAACTATATACCTGCTTCATTCATGAACGTACGCATTCTGCCCGATATGCCTATTGCAGCACATTACATTGACATATTGAGCCACAGAGTCTTGGATCATCCTCTACTGGGAGAGGGTTTGTACAGCGCACATACTGGAGATTTAACCCTTTGTGCACAAATTGCTGGTAAAACTGCATCCTATTTTTTTAGATGCTGACATGAAATGTGGTACTTTCAAATGGAAGTACATTTTTTATTATTATTATTATTATTATTATTATTATTAATAATAATAATAATAATAAAAGTATTTTCAAGCAAATAAATAATAGACTACAGAAGAAAGTAGCAAATAAAATATAAAGAGGCCATACTTGGTAAACAACTCCATTTGTCACCTATCGACAATGAGCTAATCCTGCAGGTGAAGGTTAAAGGGTGACTTTATTTCCATCCTAACCTTAAAGGGTTAAAGACATCCAATCTTAGACATATATAATGTATCCATAGGATAAGCCATGAATGGCTGATAGGTGTAAGTCCCAGCAGAGAGAACTGCACCTCTCTCATGATAGGTTCCATTCACAGCAGGGCATTGTAACGAACCCCCTTTTTAAAAAATAGGTGTGTGTTCCAGATGTGAAATACACATTTATCAGGAAAGGCACATTGCGTGGCTATGCCATGAATGCCCTAGAGATGAATACTTCATTTCAAGGGGTTGTCCATTATTTGGATAACCCCTTCCCATACAGGGTATGTTTGCCCCTGTTAAAATAAAAAAGCTTATACGCACCCCTTGTGCCTGGCTCCATTCCAGTGATGCCAACGCTCGTGTTCCCGGGACTCACGTGAGGTTCTGAAGTCACGTGAGCCCTGCGTCCAATCAGCACTGGCTTCACGGACGTATAATGAACAGGGAGTGAGTGGCAAGCTGCAGCTCTCACCACCTCTTAATTTTTTATTTGTGCAAACGTTGGGAGAGGGAAGCTGATTCATGGGGCTCACGTGACTCCACAACCTCACATGAGCCCCAAGAGGGTGAGTGCTGGAACGGCGCTGTCACGTGAGGTCAGAATAAAAAATTTATTTTAATGGGGGCAAACAAAAGGTATGAGAAGGGGTTGTCCAATTGGACAACCCCATTAATAATAATTTTAAAGGGGTTGGCTCAATGTCTTTATTAGGTAAAATTGCCACCACCTTGTAAAAACAAGCAACTTTGCAATTTACCTTTTATTAAAACTCCTCTATGTTCATAAGAATTGAGGGATATTTAATTTTATATTTTACTGATTGTTGTCTAGGTTATCGGCCAACTCTGCAGTATATCAGCAGTGGCCAGTTGGCCATCAAACTTGAAAGCCATTTGTTGTTCAGCTTGCAAGAGCAGCTATGAAGTTTGTCATTTAGCTGGATCCATCCAGCTTGAGTGCCCTTGCACTCCTCTGATACTGCAGAGGCAAACCTGCTTCAGATTATAGAACTGGAGAGTGCACAGTTCAGAACAGCAGTGCGGTCATGCCACTGGTCCAAATGGTCAATCTTGAGGATCGTACTGCTTCCGAGAGGATATCAGGAGGCAGAAGACAGTAGAAATTTTAGCCATATGAATTCTCATCCTGTAATGAAGTGCTAAAGTCATTTTTATGACACCTTCAAACAATCTCAGATGATGTTTTGGCTACCACATCTGAGAGGAGATTCTGAATCTAACAATGTATCACTTACATTACTGTGTACAGCCATTTTGACACAATCAAGATTTTAGATTTAGCATGTTGCAGAGCCCAGACAGCTGCCCCCACCCACACCAGGCTTTCAGTGTACTTTCCATAAACAGAAGCTGTTAATCACAGAAGGAGTGGAGTCGGGCGCCACTGGGTCCGACTAATGATAAAGCAAGGAAGCTTAAGCTGACATTGCAGGTAAACAAAAACACACTTTGTGATGAGAGATGCAGGGCTGAATTCTCTGTTTTAACTCTTACAACATGCTGTCTTCAGATTATATACTGAAAACCTGCTGACAGAGTAAAGCCACCATACATATTAGATTAAACTAGCTGATATCAACAGGTTTGTCTGACAGTCTAATCTGCTTGGAGGTGCCAGCCGAGTAGTTGTTGGGTAAGATGGCATGCATGGAAAAGAAAAATTCGTTCAGCTCACCTTGCCCCCATGAAGATCTATTGCTCTGATGCTGCAATGCCAGACAGAGGTATATAATGGAATAGAGGGATTTCCAGCAACCGATCTTCTAAAAAATTTAAATCCTTTATTTATGAAGTTAAAAAATCACAGGAATGGTAGTACAAGAATCTCAGAAACAATGATTAAGGACTAAATTCTTCCGAAACGCGTCTGTTTTGTGACACTATGGCTGTCTGGTATTTTTTGTACTACCATTCCTGTGATTTTTTTTTTAACTTCATAAATAAAAGATTTAAATTTTTTAGAAGATCGGTTGCTGGAAATCCTTCTATTCCAAGATGTCACGCATGTCTGATTTCACATTGTTCTCCTGAACATAAGCCCCTGAATGACATGTCTGCCAGTGGCTTGATCATAGAGAGCACAGGAGCACTTGAGCCAACAAGCACTTCTGTGTATGGGAGAGTCGGCTGAAAAGGCTGTCAGCTGAACAATCAAATGAACAACAGCCATCTATTGTGCATGGACAATTTAGGCTAGTTTCACACTTGCGTTCAGCGCATTCCGTCACTATGGAGAATAGCGCAGTCCATTAACGCACTGCGCTATTCTCCATAGACTTGTATGGACGACGCACTGTAACGCAGGTGTCTGCGTTGCATCTGCTGGATGACGCAGCGTCGTTATTTTGACGCTGCGTCGGGCGGATGGAACGCTGCATGTAGCGTTTTTCTGCGCTTGGCGGAGTGTCAAAAAAACGCAACCTGCAGGAATCCGTTAGGCGTCCGTTTTTTTAATAATGGACGCCTATGGTGGCGGATTCCGTTAGAATGCGTCATTTGACGGATTCCGTTAACGCAGCTGTCTTTACACAATTGCGCATGCTCAGATGTGTAAAGTCAAGGAAAAAAAAATACAACGGATTGCGTTATTTTGTACGATCTGCAGCATGCGTTGTGCCACTATATGCAACGCATCCATTGCATGCGTCACACAACGCAATGCTACGGATCCCGTCCAACGCAAGTGTGAAACTAGCCTAAAAGGACTAAATTAAATTGCAGTAAATATGGTTTACTATTAGGGTATTATCTACAATATGTAACAAAGGGATACAACAAGGGAATGCAGAAGAAATGAGGACCCAACAGTAGGGTATCAGATAATTATGGACAATAAACACCATGCACAGCCATTGTAATAAAGTTGGTACATTTTTAGACTGCCTAAAAATTAGACCATTTTAGATATTCTCCCCAATGTGTTTTCTTCATTTTTGGGGATTCTCTTTCCCTATAAAAGAGTAAGGGAAAGTGAAGTTAAATGAGCCACTATACTTGTATATGCTGATGTTATTTGGGTTAATATATAAACAGATATAACGTTAAGGTCGCCAAAAAAAAAAGAACAAAGAAAGAAGGCGTTTGATAGAAATAAATGTTTTAATACCTTTGAGAATAGAGCCATAAGATGTTTTCCTTTCTGTTATGGACAATAGGACACATTTTGAGAAAGAGTGAAATGTACAAGCAGCATAAAAGAAAAAAATCATTACTGGCCCTTTGTGTGAAGTGGCCCTGTTGTAGCCCAATTCAATATACGGCATAATGTATTCATCGGCTTCTAGAACCATAGTGAATCATTGTGTTTTCTTCATAATGCCGAGCAGCAATGAAAAGGAACCGTTGTTTTAAACCTGCAAAATGCACCACGTCCTTTCCCGCTATGTCATTAGTGACATATTGTAATTCTTTTTCTCCTTCCTACTTCCAGCACAGGAGGGGTTTATAATGCAACAACGTTAGTACAAACGGCAACATTTCAGACTACCTGACTTTGCAAGGGAACAATTCATACAGCTGCAAACAGGATGATATACTGTGAGAACCCTCCCTTAGCAACAAGGGTTACCATGGAAACGCACATGGGAACAAGAATATGTTGGAATTTGTCAATGAAATCATTAGGATCTGATAGGAATAAAGAAAAACAAATAATGGTCAATTATTTATTGAAACGTCGTGGGTGTATTACAAATTCGATGACGATATAGAAAAAAGGATCTCTGCCAAATGTTTATCCAGGCAATTTAAAGAAAGAGGATTTATATTCCTGAGGATTAGGAATGCGTGTAATCATGGAGAAGCGCCTATGGATCGTCAGAATGAAATGAACCTAAAAGGACCATGTGGGAACATATGCCGTTATCAGGAGCACATCCATAATGATATTAAATGAGAAAATGATTGATACTGGTTTTTGCACATATTTACTGCATTTAGTGATAATTGCTGCATACAAACCATCCAAAGCGGTAGTTATAATGTATAGAGATACAGTGTATTAAGTATATGTGTTGATGCTGAGAAGCTGTGCCTATAAATGACTGCCAAACAATGCAGCTGAAGGGTTAAAACATCCAATACCCCCAAATCTGCCTGGTAACAGCTAATGATGATCAGGGGCTGCACCGACATAAAAAGCGCGTATTGACTTGCCTCACACTTATAGTGGGTTTTCAGTGCCATTCATTAAAATTGGGACCAAGTCTGATAATGCTTTCAATTAACAAACAAGTCATTTCTTAAAGGGGTAATCCCGCTCCACTCACTTCCGTATCAGACAATTCTAATGAATGGGCAGGTACACAATACATGCAACTTGTACATACAAGCTGGTTTGGTATCTATAGAAGTGACGTCACTGAAACTGCTAACCCCCAGCTACGGAAGTGAGCAGAGGCAGATTACCCCTTTAACACTAGAAGTCCCAGAAATTTCGAGCTCCCCCTGAAGTCCCGAAAGAGGGTCAAATGACCCTTAGTCCAAACTGTAATTAAAGCCATTATTGTCGCACCACAGGAGGTTGGAAAACAACAACCTCCTGTGGTGCGACAGTAATAGCCTTAATTACAGAACAAAAGATGGTGATTATAGGATTTTAGCTAAAATCCTTCAGGTCATTCGACCCGTCTCTGGGTTTCAAGGGTAGAAATGTTAAATGACCCCTCTCTGGGACTTCTAATGTTAAAAAAGCAGTCCAATAAAGCTATTTTTCCATTTCTAGACCTATGCCTTGATTGCTTTTCCCACTCAGCATTTTTTACAGGTGGTATATGTACTTCCATGCCAGTCAGTCTCGTGTTTGCTTGTCTTAAGACTCCCATCTTGATTCCCAGATAACATCCTGCATTCCTGTTCACTATGCACTGCTCTCAATAGCATGATATATAAACAATGCATTACATGGGCAACAAAAGATAATACCATCTCTGCCTACTTTGGTAACACTGATATAATCCATACTCTTATATTTTCCTAAATAAGCTAATATAAGTGTACACTATGTTACAAATTATTATGCAAATTGGATTTAAGTGTCATAGCGATTATTTATTAATTTTTTTCAATGAAACTCATTGATGGTATTGCATTGTGTCTCAGGGTTCTTTAGATCACTGAAATCAATCTCAGATACCTGAGATAGTTAGTTTGCCAGGTGAGTCCAAAAAAAGAAAAACTGGATGTTCCCCAATATTAAGCAGGCCACAGTTTTCAAGTAACATCGAAAGAAAATGGATCTCTCTGCTGACGAAAAGCATCAAATAGTGCAATGCCTTAGACAAGGGATGAAAACATTAGATATTTCACAAAAACTTAAGCGTGATCATCGTACTGTGAAGAGATTTGTGGTTCAGAGCACATACATTTTCGTGCCCATAAAGGCAGAATGAGGAAGGTTTCTGCCAGTCAAGTCAATTGGATTAAGGCTATGTGCGCACGTTGCGTCGTGTCACTGCAGAAAATTCTGCAGTGATTTGACAGCTCATGTGCGCTTCAAATCGCTGCAGAAACACTGCAAAATGGATGCAGTGTTTCTGCAGAAAAAATGCCGATTTCATGCGCTCGGGATACTGCCCCCACCATAGACAGAGTGGGAGCTGCATCCAGAGTGCACGAAAGAAGTGACATGCTGGTTTTTTTTGAACACAGAGATTTTGTCAAATTTTTGACACTCAAATCGCTGTGTTCAAAAAAGCATCGTGCACAAGGGTTATGCACAATCTTCATAGATTGTGCAGAGGATGCAGGACGCATCCATTTACGCTGCAGTGCTAGACGCAACGTAAATGCATGCAATACGCACACAGCCTAAGAGAGTAGCTGCTAAAAAGCCATTACAAACCAGCAAACAGATATTTGAAGCTGCTGGTGCCTCTGGAGTTCCTCGAACCTCAAGGTGTAGGATTCTTCAAAGGTTTGCTGTGGTGCATAAACCTACTATTTGGCCACCCCTAACGAGTGCTCACAAGCAGAAACGGTTGCAGTTGGCCGAGACATACATGAAGAATAATTTTCAAACAGTCTTGTTTACTGATGAGTGTCGAGCAACCCTGGATGGTCCAGATGGATGGAGTAGTGGATGGTTGGTGGATGGCCACCATGTCCCAAAAAGGCTGCGACGTCAGCAAGGAGGTGGAGGAGTTATGTTTTGGGCCGGAATCATGGGAAGACATCTAATAGACCCCTTTAGGCGGACTTTGCACGTTGCGACATCGCAAGCCGATCCTGCGATGTCGCACGCGATAGTCCCCGCCCCCGTCGCAGGTACGATATCTTGTGATAGCTGGCGTAGCGAAAATTATCGCTACGCCAGCTTCACATGCACTCACCTGCCCTGCGACCGTCGCTCTGGCCGGCGACCCGCCTCCTTCCTAAGGGGGCGGCTCGTGCGGCGTCATAGCGACGTCACACGGCAGTCGGCCAATTGCGGCGGAGGGGCGGAGATGAGCAGGATGTAAACAGCCCGCCCACCTCCTTCCTTCTGTATAGCCGCCGGCAGCAGGTAAGGAGATGTTCCTCGTTCCTGCGGCTTCACACACAGCGATGTGTGCTGCCGCAGGAACGAGGAACTACATCGTACCTGTCGCGGCACCGGCATTATGGAAATGTCGGAGCCTGCACCGATGATACGATAACGACGCTTTTGCGCTCGTTCATCGTATCATCTAGGATTTACACACTATGACATCGCAAGTGACGCCGGATGTGCGTCACTTTCGATTTGACCCCACCGACATCGCACCTGCGATGTCGTAGTGTGCAAAGCCGCCCTTAGAGTTCCTGAAGGTGTGAAAATGACCTCTGCAAAGTATATAGAGTTTCTGACTGACAACATTCTTCCATGGTACAAAAAGCAGAAACGTGCCTTCAGGAGCAAAATCATCTTCATGCATGACAATGCACCATCTCATGCTGCAAAGAATATCTCTGTGTCATTTGCTGCTATGGGCATAAAAGGAGATAAATTCATGGTGTTGCCACCATCTTCCCCTGACCTCAACCCTATAGAGAGCCTTTGGAGTATCATAAAGCAAAAGATCTATGAGGGTGGGAGGCAGTTCCCATCAAAACAGCAGCTCTGTGAGGCTATTCTGACATCATGTAAAGAAATTTAAGCAGACCTAAAACTCACAAGTTCAATGGATGCAAGAATTGTGAAGGTGATATCAAAGAAGGTGTGGAGACACTGGGGTCAGTGGGCGTTCTCGTCCGCTGGCCCGGCCACCTTCAGAAAGACAGCATGGCCCAGGGCTCATCCCAACTGAACACCCGACCTCCTTAACCGTGGGTGGAACACTACTCAGACAACACAGGATGTGGGAATCACAATATTAAGACTTTATTGGATCCCCAAACAATTAACGGCACATAACACATAACCAGCAAAACACACAAATGTAACAGGAACGGAGTCTCACATTTCCGCTGGCTCACCAGGGATTTAGAATGTCCGTGCCTCAGAGCTTCCAGGGCTACTTACTCCAATCCAGCAGCACCCCGCTTTTGGCGGGCACCCACCGAGAATGGAATAATGCCAGATTTGGAAGCTGACTGAGGACCACAAAGTCTGTAGTCAGATGACTGGATTGTCCCAAGCTGGATTCCTTCCTTAGGTAGTCCTTGGTATCACAGCTGAATTCTTGCATTCAATGCTGAAATCCATATAGAGTTATAATCCAGGTTTGGCTATGGCTTGCCAATCGGATCCGCAGGTCCTAGATTGGCAGCATGTAGCAAGAATCTCTCTGGGCAATGGACAGTCCTCCTTCTTATACCCCTGAGCTCTCCATTCAGACCATTGGGGTCTTCACAATTGGTGGAAAAGACTGGGCTCTTATTGGCTAGATTTCAAGCCATATTCAAATATCCAGAGACAAGGGAGAGACAGGTAAGTTACATCACATCTAGCAACTCACTTAGTAATACAATGGGAGGTTCGCATAATTGATTTATCTGGGTGTCTGGCCTTTATTAGGCAAGGCAATTACATGAGTCAACAAGAGTCTTGTAAAAACAATGAGGGCTTATCCCCCATCTATAAACAAACTATCTTCATGTCTGGCTGAATTTTAAGAAATGTAACCCCTGCTAAGCACTCACAAAGTCCATGTCGTCACAGAAGGGTTCCTATGTTAACATGTAACTTGGCCTGTTAGGATGTTTGGGATTTAAATAGCTTTTTATTGCAATGAATGTGACCTCCTAATGCTGCAAATTCCACAAATGAGCATTTTCAGCTCTTTAAAACATATAAAATGTTTAGAAACTCTAATGTGCCTAATAATTTGGAACAGTGCATTTTGAGTTTTTTTTATTTTGAAGATTATACTGTTATCATTGGGAGGTTTCTTCAATAAAATTTGATGTATACTCTAATGGGTGATAACTTTTATTAGACTACCATTTATGAAAATCAGAGAAAATTATCATTTGCATAATAATTTGGAACATGGTATACAGTCATTAGGCTGATCTGTTATCGCCTACATTATCATAGTGTAATTTTGCCTTTACCTGTTGAGAACGTCAGAGATACAGTTAATGAACCTCATATGCGCTCTCTGACTTTGATGTGGGCTCGTAAGCCAAGCACGCATCTTTCCTGGCCAGATGATGGAGTGATATCCACCATCATCTGCTTCTAAAAGTAAAATGGCGACACAAGGTATTTTTTTTTATTTTATTTTACAAATTTCTGAATTTTTTAACACTACTTAAGTAAAGCAAAAACTATGCATGCATGATACTATAATACTTGCTGAAGCATCCCCAGATCATCACCGATCCTCCACCAAATTTCATAGTGGGTGCAAGACAGAGTGACTTGTACACCTCTCCAGGTCACCATCTAACCGTTAGACGACCAGGTGTTGGGCAAAGCTGAAAATTAGATTTATCAGAGAAGATTACCTTACTCTAGAAATTGGGCAAATTAAACTTAGCAAAGGAGTATTAATGACTCAAGCCGCATACAAGGTTATCCTGGGAAAACAGTTGCTTTCTTCTGCTCAGGCAATGTTCCCCAACTCTGAGGACTGTTTTTTCTAGTAGACAAAGCACCATGCCACACATCTAGGTCAATCAATTTGTGGATGAAGGACCACCACATCAAAACCCTGTCATGGCCAGCCCAATCTCCAGACCTGAAGCCCATTAAAAACCTCTGGAATGTAATCAAGAGAAAGATGGATAGTCACAAGCCATCAAACAAAGAAGAACTGCCTAAATTTCTGTACCAGGAGTGGCATAAGGTCACCCAAAAGCAGTGTGAAAGACTGGTGGAAAGCATGCCAAGACGCAAGAAAGCTGTAAATAAAAATCATGGTTATTCCACAAAAAATTATTTCTGAGCTCTTTTTGAGATAAAACATTAGTATTGTTGTTTCTAAATGATTATGAACTTGTTTTCTTTGCATTATTTAAGGTCTGAAAGCACTGTAATGTTTTGCTATTTTGAC
Organism: Anomaloglossus baeobatrachus; assembly: GCF_048569485.1. Taxonomy (NCBI): domain Eukaryota; kingdom Metazoa; phylum Chordata; class Amphibia; order Anura; family Aromobatidae; genus Anomaloglossus; species Anomaloglossus baeobatrachus. The sequence goes on from NC_134353.1 coordinate 623,750,698, forward strand.
CATTTCTCATTTTCAGAAAATAAATACAAAATGTATTGCTTGGAAAATCAGAGACATGTTGTCAGTAGTTTATAGAATAAAAAAAAACAATTTACATTTTACTCAAAAATATACATATAAAGAGAAAAATCAGAAAAACTGACAATTTTGCACTGGTCTCTTAATTTTTGCCAGAGCTGTATATAAGATTACCTCAGCACAGGAACATTTTTTTTAACACATTCAATTGTGGAAATTATTATTATTCCAAGATCTATTGATTAAAATGATCTTTTGTTTGTGGGGAATACCCCTTTAATGTGTCTGTGACAGAAGCCACTTGCTGCTTTGGAGGTAGACGTGGGCCCCCTTACCCCCTGTGTGGCTGCACTGGTTTTACTAAGGGTATGTCTGCTCCTGTCTTTTAAAAGGTTATTACTGTTCAATAACTTTTATTTCCTGGATGTTTTCATCTGTATGCCACAGCTGCCACATGTGTTTGTACTCTTACCAAATGCAAGAAAATGTCACCATCTCAACTTATTTAAAGAATGATGTATCCACAATTTATCATTCAAAGTTCTATTTGCTATAGATTTGAGTGTAGCAGTGCATTCCTTAAACAAACATTATATATATATATATATATATATATATATATATAGTGTTTGTTTAAGGAATGCACGATATATATCTATATATATATATATATATATATACGATGTGTCCACCCATATCCTGTCCACCGCCATTAACTTGAGAGTGGCGGCAGCTATAGGAATAGAAGTGGTGTCTAGGTATAGGAAAGTAGCCATGTGCTAAGCAATGAAGCCACCTATAGCGCCACCTGGTTGAAAACAATGGAGTTAGCATTTTTATCTCGAAAACAGAACGAGATAGAGAAAAAAAGTGAAATAAAAAATTGTAGAGCATCATCAATTCAATACGAATCGACACCTTGCATACAGAAATGCTATTATTATAACGTGTAAAACTCACAAGGCTGCGGACGTAAAGCAATACCTCATAGAGACCTTCCTACAAGTCATTGGGAAAGGTGGCTATGTGGAGTGGCCTCCACGCTCACCTGATCTGACCCCATTGGACTTCTTTCTGTGAGGTCACATCAAACAGCAGGTGTATGCGACCCCTTCACCAACATTGCAGGACCTACGACGACGTATCACAGATGCTTGTGCAAATATGTCGCCTACCATATTGCACAACGTGCAGCAAGATACAGTATGCTGTCCAGAGTCCAGATGTGCATTGCAGCTGACGGTGGCCACTTTGAGCATCAAAGTTAAATGAGCGCCATATGCGTGACCAGCATTCAATGTTTTGGGGGGCCATGGGGTTCATATCATAGCATTTCTGTATGCAAGGTGTCCAATCGTATTGAATTGATGATGCCATACAATTTTTTAATTCACTTTTTTCTCTATCTCGTTCCGTTTTCGAGATAAAAATGCTAACTCCGTTGTTTTTCACCAGGTGGCACTATAGGTGGTTTCATTGGGTAGCGCATGGATACTTTACTATATCTAGACACCACTTCTATTCCTATAGCTGCTGCCATTCTCAAGTTAATGGCGGTGGACAGGATATGGGTGGACACACTGTATATATACATATATATATATATATATATATATATATATATACACGCACACATACTATATATGTATAATATATATACATTATATATATGTATATAAAACAGCATATAATAATTAAAATAATGATCTATCTACATGCTATGGTTCCTTTTGCTTTATACATCTTATTCCCTACTTTGATAAATCCTCACTGATGTACGTGTATGTACTTATGACACTTTACAGTTTTTGTTGGGGGGGATGCAAAGGAAGAAAAAAAATGAATGTATGCCTCTGGACGACAGACAGAAGATGAAAGAAAGGATTTCCTTTGATGGATACAGTCACAAAGGGATCTCATTTAAGGGTCTTGAGATTGCACAGACCTGGAAAAAAGAGATTCCTCCCACTGCAGGTCAATTACCTCCTTTTATCACAGCAAGACCAAAGCTGAGTCACATCCAATTTTTATACACACAATTAATATTACAAGAATTTGGCAAACAGTATTGTGTATAAATGTTTTCTGTGAAATGAGGGTAATATTTAGAAATGCATGGAAGTCCTGAATCCTGCATCGCGTAAGACAGTAGTGATTACAGGTTGCATCACTGCTGTATAGTCAGCCATGGTTGTATTATCCGATGCTCTGTTTTGCTCAGCATCTCTAATCTGAGGGGGATAAGTGTATTAGACCTGCGCGTTACTTCTATGGAAATGAAGCTCAGTCCTGCTAGGGTTAAACTGCTGAGTCGTGACTGCTTGTAGCAGTCAAATTCTCTCCAAGGATAAATAATTAAAGCTTCAGAAAGAATAAGCACACAGGAAGCAGCAGAGATTGGATGTACGTAGGTGTTAAGGGCATTCATTTTTATCCAATCGCTGAATAAAGAGTGCAATATTCATGCAATCTTGTTCATTCACTGATACGTGACCTGCACTACAATGGGAGTCTGCAGCATTGAGTTCTGCATCAGACAAGAAAGCTTTTCACACAGTACTGTAGATGTATCCGTACTGGACATTCCTAAAGAAAGCGCAGTACGGCTGGAGGTTACGTGTTAATCTGAGCAGAGGAAAGAAGTATTTAGTGGAAGCATTGACATTAATTATATGATTATGGAGCTTTATGTCCAGAATGTGCTCTAAATCAAATCATGAACGTGGTAAATTCGCATCAAAATAAGTCCAATTGTTGATATAACATTTTTTTGCACTGATAACTGGTAAAAACAACATATATTGGATGAATAATTTGTCTAGATGTTTCACAAAAAAAATCTGATTTCTTAATAGATTGAAAAGTTTTTCCAGCAAAGTTTCAAAATGTAAAAAGTCAACCTTTATTCACTCAACTCCCCCACTTGACATATTCATCAATGTCAATGGCTGCCCACTCTCCCCGGTCCCTCGTGCTCGCTGCCTGGGAGTATTCCTAGACTCTGATCTCTCTTTCAAGCCACACATCCAAGCCCTCTTCACCTCCTGCCACCTCCAACTTAAAAATATTTCACGGATCCGAACACTCCTTTCCCAAGAAGCTGCAAAAACATTAGTACATGCCCTTATTATCTCCCGCCTGGATTATTGCAACCTCCTGCTCTGTGGCCCCCCTTCTAACAGTCTCGCACCCCTACAATCTATTCTAAACTATGCTGCCCGACTAATCCACCTGTCCCCGCGCTACTCCCCGACCTCTCCTCTCTGCCAATCCCTTCACTGGCTTCCCATTGCCCAACGACTCCACTTCAAAACCCTAACCATGACCTACAAAGCCATCCACAACCTGTCTCCTCCTTACATCTCTGACCTAGTATCCCGGTACTTACCTGCACGTAACCTTCGATCCTCACAAGATCTCCTTCTCTGCTCCCCTCTCATCTCCTCTTCCCACCATCGCATCCAAGATTTCTCCCGTGCCTCCCCCATACTCTGGAATGCTCTGCCACAACACATCAGACTCTCGCCTACCTTGACAAGCTTCAAAAGGAACCTGAAGACCCACCTCTTCCGACAAGCCTACAACCTGTCGTAACCCTTAGTCTGATGCAGCGCCACACAATCAGCTCTACCCTCACCTACTGTATCCTCACCTATCCCTTGTAGACTGTGAGCCCTCATGGGCAGGGACCTCTCTCCTCCTGTACCAGTCTGTGTCTTGTATTGTTTATGATTATTGTACTTGCCCTATTATGTATACCCCTTTCACACGTAAAGCGCCATGGAATTGATGGCGCTATAATAATAAATAATAATAATAATCCACTTAGTCCTATAGTGTTCATCTATACCGCTACGAAGAGCTGATGTGTTTTGTGGCTATATGTGGTTTACATTCATAGTGTTTGCACCAGAGTCTGCCCAATTCTTGATACATAAATATATATGAACCCTCAATATTATCTTATATATGGTTTGAAATACACAAACAAGAAGTATAGGCATATAAAACTAATAAAAATTTGGGCTATGAGAAATTAACCCTTTCACAGCCAGTTTGTTCTTGTTTTTTTTTGTTTTGTTTTTATTTTGTTATATTGTTTTTTGTTTATATTTTGACATGTACAAATAAAAATAAAAAAAAAATGATATTAAAATTCCATTCCTACATGTCTCCCAAAAGTAGACACCTGCCACAATGTTAATAAACTGCTCTGCGCTTATCTATATGCCAGCATGGAATTATGGAATTGTTTATCAAAGTGAAACATTTAATAAAAAAAAATGTTTAAGAATTTACTTTAGTGTGAAAAAATTTCACCCAAATAGAAAATGACCCTTCATGACATCTTTTTTGATGTGGGTTCAGGAACTGAGTCTGCATCTCTACCAGCAGACAATGGCTGGTATTATTCAGCCATCATCTTTAACAGCCGCAAATGGAGCTTTGCTTCGCCCATGGCTGTTAAACTGTTAAAAGTGCCACTGTAAATCTCTGGCAGTGCCATATACTGCACCCAGCATAGGAGTCACTGTACTAACAGCTCACCTGACGTGATCGCTGGGCACATATGGGTTCTCTTGACAATGGGTTCTCTTAAGAATGGGTTCTCCTGAAGACCCCCGAGCTTGTCACGATGATTCTCCATAGAATTGGCCATGATTTTTACTATATTGTGCAATATTATTGTAGCACTGGCGTCCCTATACTAATCAGCCTCTCACCAGCAGGGACGCTGACTCACTCACCACTGCGGTTGGCCTGCACCTTCCTGCTTTGCTTCCCAGAGGTCCTCATATGTGAGCCTCCTTCTTTCTCCTCCCGGGGCCTCCTAGGAATATACCTTGATCACGTGCGCGCCTGCCCTCTGGCACTAGGTACTTCAGGCACCCTTCCAATAGGAGGTGACTGAGCAACTTGGTTAGTTAGTGGTGTCTCTCTAGCAAGCTAGTTGTCACATCCCTTTGTCCACTGTTCGCTGCCTGAAATCAGAATAAACCTTTCCCATTTTAGGTCAATTAGGATTACCAAAATTATTTATATTTGCCAAATGCCAGAATAATGAGAGAATGTTTTAAAGCATTTTTATTAATTTCTGCAAAGTCAAAAGTTTACATACATTTCATTTGTATTTGGTTCAATTGGTACGTCATCGGTCATGTCGTGGTAATCACCACCGGCATCTGCGGTGAGCCAGCGGTGATCCCCACACGACTGCTGATTTTAACAGCAGACATGTGGAGCTAACAGCCGCAGGTGGATCCACGATCCACCCGCACCTGATTGCCACTTAGATAGTGCTGTCGAAATGTGACAGAGCGATTTAAATGGTCGCAGAGGGGATCGCGCCGCTCCCTGCCGCCATCGGCGGCCCCGTGATGCAATCATCGGGGAGCCGATGGTTGCCATGATAGAGACAGTTCTTGTGATGACCCTTGTCACTATCATGACGTACTTACTCTAAAGGCCCCGTCACACACAGAGATGAATCTTTGGCAGATCTGTGGATGCAGTGAAATCATGGACATATTGTTCCATTTGTACACAGCCACAAACCGGGCACTTATTGTCCACAATTTCACTGCAACCACAGATCTGCTACAGATTTATCTCTGTGTGTGACAGGGCCTTAAGAGCCGACAGAGCAGCGGCTCTTTAAGGAACAGCACATTTTTGCTGATCAGAGCTCTGATCAACAGAAATACACAAGCGATCAGACTGCTAATGCATAAAGTAGGGGACTAGTAAAATAAATAAAATATGTAAAAAAAAAAAGTTTTTAAAATATGACAAAATAAAAAAACCCCTAAAAGTTCAAAATTTGAAAATAAAACAGATAAAAAAATAAAAAAATACACATATTTCGTATTGCCACATTCATAAATGCCAGATCTATCAAAATATAAAATCAAATAATCTGATCGGTACATGGCGTGATGAGAAAAAAATTTCAAACTCCAAAATTACATTTTTTGGTCACTGCAACTTTTTTTTTAAAATGCAGTAACAGGCGATCAAGATATACCATCCGCACAAAAATTGAAAAATTAAAAACGCCAGCTCAAGACACAAATAATAAGCTATCACTGAGCTCTAGATCCCAAAAAATGAGAATGCTATGGGCCTCAGAAAAAGGCGCCAAAAGCGCAATTTATTTTCAGGACAAAGTTCTGAATTTTTTTAACCCTTTGGATAAAAAAAGTAAAAGTATACATGTTCCGTAACATGTTTGGTATCTACAAACGTGTACTGACCTGAGGAATCATACTGACACATCAGTTTTACCATATATTGAACACCGTGAATAAAATACCCCAGTGAAAAGGTTTTGGTACCGTGGTAGCCAGCTGAAAAATTATTGAATGTTCTCAGTGAGAGGAATAAAATTATAATCTTGTGATACCTTTTAATGGCTAACTAAAATAAAATAAAATGATGTTACAAAGCAAGCTTTCGAGACATCTCAGGTCCCTTCATCAGGCATGGTATGACAAAATATCTGAAGAAACACAAATATAATTTATTATTAACAATTAATAATTATTAATTAATAACTATATTTGTGTTTCTTCAGATATTTTGTCATACCATGCCTGATGAAGGGACCTGAGATGTCTCGAAAGCTTGCTTTGTGACATCATTTTATTTTTTTTTAGTTAGCCATTAAAAGGTATCACAAGATTATAATTTTGTTCCTCTCACTGAGAACATTCAATAAAATACCCCAAAAACAATGGTGCAATTACACTTTTTTTGCAATTCCACCGCATTTGGAATTTTTGTTCCTGTTTTCTATTCAAAGAGCAATAGAAAGCAGGTTAATATACCGCGCCAAACCACAGGAGTCAAGATGTTGTTAGTAAATCCCTTTTTCTTTATTTTCACAGGTCTACGCATTTCAGGGACATATCCGTCCCCTTCCTCAGGACAATGTACAGAGAATACTATGACAAGAGGCAGGTTGTGAGCTCTTATATATACATCTGAAAAAAAGCCACGTAATCACTCCATACGTCATGATCCTGTGACTCAAAGGTGCACGAAGTAATGGATAAAGCTGTGAACATTGACAAGGGAAAAAAAGGAAAGAAAAAAAGAGAAAAAAAGAAAAGAAAAAAAGGGAGAGAAAAAAAAGGGGAGAAGAAGAAACAAATAAAAAGAAAAAAGAGGAGGAAGAAAAGAGGAAAAAGAGGGGAGAAAGGAGAGAAAGAGAAAAAAGTAAAGGAAGAGGAGCAAGGGGAGAAGAACGGGGTTGGGAAAAAAACGCTGTAAAAAATGTTTTTGTAAAAAAAATTTTTGTAAAAAAATGTGTTTTAGTAAAAATGAAAAGATTTTATGGACATCAAGTTATTGTGAAAAACAATAAAAATAGTGATTATTGAAAAAATTGACCTAAAATGCGAATAATGAATGATGAGAAATAAAAATTAAAATTTGAAGAATAAAAATGAAAAAATAAAAAATGAAAAATGAAAAATGCGGAGAATGAAAACATTTTTTTTATATGAAATAAAGTAGAAAAATGCCATTTTGATCTGTAAGGTTGTTAATTCTACCTACAAATGAAAAAGGGAGAGAATAAATAAAACAAAATAAAAAAAAATGAAGTGAACGCGCTTGCGCGAAGGGTGAGATGAGGTGAAGACTATGAAAAAGAAAAAGTGAAAAGCGCCTGCGCAAGGGGTAACTTAAGTTTAATACCGTGGGAAAAATGCTATGTGCGCCTGCGTGCAGGGATAATACTAAATCCAAGCTGCAAGAATGATAACGTTAACAGCGGCTAGATCATGAATAACAAGATGGTGGAAAGAAGGTTAAAAGTATAATGTGAAAAAAGTGTGTTTTAATTAGAAAGAAGTGATATCACTAGAAAAATACTTTAGTAAAATGCTGGGTATAGTAGTGAATAAATGGAAACATACTTAGCGGACTCTCCAAAATGGGAGGAAAAGAAAATAAAAAAAAACGAAAAAAAGGGGGAACAGATGTATGGAAAGAAGGGAACAGGGCTCCCAATGGAGCTAAATGTGTTATCTGGGGTCCGGAGCAATAATAGACCCGAAAATCTGAAAATCCCAAAAAAAAGGGGGGGGCAGAAAAGATTTAGAAAAACAGAAATATTTTTATATATGTATATATATATGATTTAAATTTATATGTATATTTATATATTTTTTTTTATATATTTTTATGATATGCCTCCAACTATCTTTTTATCTATAATATCCTGTATTTCTCTTTTGTGATTATGATTATACATCCCAATATGGCTGTTTCGTTATTGAATTGTGCATAATATGGTATATTATACCATATTATTTATTTATATCATGTAGATTTTTTATATATTTTAAATAGGAATCATTATGCTTCCCCTTTTCATAAAAATGTTGATAATAAATAAAGCATGTCCTTTAGTTTTTAAATATTTGCCCATTTCCTCTTTTCCGCCCCCCCCTTTTTTTTTTTTTTTTTTGGATTTTCAGATTTTCGGGTCTATTACTGCTCCCTCTCATAAAAAGTTATGGCTGTTGGAAGAGGAGTATATAAAAAGCCAAAAAACATAAAATCACCATGTTGAGAAGGGGTTAATGTTGATGGACTATCCTAAGCAGTGTCCACTTCACTGATTACCCAGACACACCACTACATATACAGGTGTGGCCATATCAGTCCTGTTCTGCTGCTCACTTCTATTCACTTCAATGGGACTCAGCTGTAGTGACATGCAGCACCAGGCACGGCACAACCGTATGGTGTAAAGCCAAGGTAATCAGCGAAGAGGATATTCCTCTCACTAGAGTAATGAATTATTATCACTGAGCTGATAGATGGGGGCTGCAGAAGACAGATCCCCACTAAACACGATAACCCAACAGTCAGGAAATGTTACCGAACAGATTAAAGAAAGCAGCCCGTTCTTCTGGACGCAGGTTAAGCTTCTTCATCTTCTTTTGGCAACTTTCTATCATGGTGGTCTGTGAACTGATATATTCAAACAACAGTAGATATTTTGCTCAGATATTCCAGTGTTGTTATATACAAATAAAGATTGGTATAAATGAATACATTTACAATTAACTCCTTCTTAGCATCTGCCATACATATAAGGGGCACGTTGGGTCTGCTTTCATAGAGCAGGTTCAAGTCCCATAAGGGGAGTAAAGCAATATAAAAAATAAATAAATAAAGAGAACATTTGAATCACTCCCATTTTTACTGCCAAATAAAATGTTATATATATATATATATATATATATATATATATATATATATATAAATTACACATGCATACAGACCCTGACAAAAGTTCTGTCGCTTATCCATGTTATGAAGATAAAAGCTTATAACCTGACTTTAAATTCATCCATTCATTTCATAAATTACTCTTTTGAAAGCTGAAACCCTCCCAAATTTGGTTTAGGTTATGAAAATAAAGTTGCTGCAAAGCTTAAGTATTGATCATTTAATGCAGAGGTCCCCAACTCCAGTCCTCAAGGCCCACCAACAGTGCAGGTTATTGGGATTTCCTTACTATTGCACAGGTGTTAATGTAATTACCTGCCCAGGTGCTGGTTCCAACAGCAGTGCAATGCTAAGGAAATCCTGAAAACATGCACTGTTGGTTGGCCTTGAGGACTGGAGTTGGGGAACCCTGATTTAATGTACACAGAAAGGTCAGATTTTGGCAAGACAAATGTTTTGTCGCCTTGTCATATAATGCACCCAATCCTAGTTTACATCCTCACCTGTGCTCACTAAATGATCGGTTAATTAGTGGGTGTGTATAAAAAGAAACCCAGCACCCCAGACCTTCAGTTGAACTGCAACTTGACCTCTGACAACATGCCAAAAATCCACCCTGCGACCAAAGCCTTGATTATTAAGAGGCTAAAGATCAGATCCACTGCAGAGGTGGCTGGCACCTTTAATGTGTCTCAGCGTCAAGTACAAAGAATTGAAAAAAGATTTGAAGAGACCGGAGATATTTTTGACAAGCCCAGGTCCAGCATGCCCCGCAAGACAACTGCTCAGGAGGAACGTTTGTTGGTTAGAAAATCCAAAGCCAGTCCCTCTTCCACTGCAGCAGAGCTCCAAAAGGCCTAGTCACCTCAAGTCCCTGTGTCAACTAGAACAGTTTGTAGGATTCTGTCTCGAAATGGCCTCCATGGTCAAATCAGTGCCCAGAAGCCAGCACTAAACAAAAGGCAATTAAAAAACCATGTGGCATTTGGCAAGTCACACAGCCTGCTAAACAGATGGATGCTGGAAAAGTGGCAGAAGATGGATTTCTCTGATGTATCTTCAGTTGAATTACACCACAGCCGCCACAAATACTGCAGGAGACTTATTGGAGCCCGTATGGATCCAGAAAACAGTTACGTTTGGAGGTGGAAAGATCATGGTCTGGGGTTACATTCAGTATGGGGGTGTGCGAAACATTTGCAAGGTGGAAGGCAATATCAATAGCCTAAAATATCAAGAAGTATTAGCTACCTCTTACATTCCTATTGTTTGATTTGATTCTCTTGCTGTATGATTACTTTTTAACCCTTTCCATTAGTTTCTTTTCCTCTGGAGCATATATGGTGTTGTTCATCTTGATCTCCAGTATATTCAGGATATATCTGTGTAACCTCATGTGCCTGCTTTTCATTCATTACTGAGAGTGATTATTTACAACTGTTCTCTTATAACCTTATTGTATTTTTTTGCATTTGTTATTGGCAATTGTTTAGTAAGCTTTGTGTTTCTACGAGATATCATTTCACATGTTCAGGGCGGTAATACATTGGAGGTGTATTTAGCTTTATTGTTTAGTATCTAGCTGAGTATCAGGGATGGATGTTTTAGCTTTTTTATGGCTTTTTAAATGTTTTTAAATTGGTTTTGGCTCAACATTATGCTTGTTTAAATTGTCTTAATAAAGTTTGTATATTTTTGGGTGATCCATCTGTGTTTGGCACATTCTTTTCTTCTTTCTTTATTAAAGAGAACCTGTCAGGTGCAATATGCACCCAGAACCACGAGCAGTTCTGGGTGCATATTGCTAATTCCTTCCTAGCAGTCCCTGTATACACTAGCATAGATAAAGAGATCTTTAGAAAAAGTATTTCTAAAGATTGTTTATTATATGGTAATAAGGCCAGGGAATAGTCGCAAGGGTGTGAGTTCCCCTGGCTAGTAAGCCCACATAGCATGTTAGCTTACACCCGGCATCAATTTAGTGCGCATGATTAGAAATCCAGGGGACTCCGGATCATGCCCAGTGCGCTTCCATCCTCTGCTGACAACCATGAACAGTGGGGTATGTGCAGCGAAGCTGCACATTCATTATCATATTAGTACGCTCACAAGGGTGTGCTTACATGCTATGTGGGCTGACCAGCCAAGGGAAAGAGTGCCCTTGCGACTAGTCCCTGGCCTAATTAGCATATAAGAAACGATATGTCTTTAGAAATACTTTTTCTAAAGATCTCTTTATCTATGCTAGTGTATACAGGGATGGTTAGGCAGGGATTATTATTATTATTTATTATTATAGCGCCATTTATTCCATGGTGCTTTACAAGTGAAAGAGGGTATACGTACAACAATCATTAACAGTACAAAACAGACTGGTATAGGAGGAGAGAGGACCATGCCTGCAAGGGCTCACAGTCTACAGATTAGCAATATGCACCCAGAACTGCCCGTGGTTCTGGGTGCATATTGCACCTGACAGGTTCCCTTTAAATGTTACATCCTCATGTGGCCTTGGTGATGCCCTTTGGGGAGAGAGTGCCCTCCGCATCTCCAATTAAACCCTTGTTTCTCCAAACAAGAGGCGTTTTGAAGCTGCGATCACCAACAGAGGCCTTTGTATAACTTATGAAATACATTTCCACAAGCGTATTCAAGATTTTTTTCCCTTTGTATGTTCCCATTATTACACATTAATAAATTTATGGACATCTATGGTTTTATTTCTTTGCCAGTGTGGATTGGATGGGTTGTTACCGACATCTGGTAAGAAATACCTGTCAATTGCACCTTTAGAAATATATTTAATTAGAAAATTGGTGACATGTTCAATACTTATATCACCTTTTGTATATAACAAGTGTGCATCAACACTGACCAACTTTCCTGTGCTTGCTGAAGAAAAGCATCACCACAGCATGACTCTGCCACCACCATGTTTGAGAATAAGGATGTTGTTTTCAAGGTGATGTGCAGTTTTACTTTTCCACCAATCATAGCATTTAGCATTTATCCCAAAATGTTCTACTTTGGTCTCATCTGACCAGAGCACCTTCTTCCACATGGAAGGGACACAGCTTGCATGTTGTGCTCTGGTCTGATGAGACCAAGAAGAATGAGCAACAGCTTCAGCCTCTAGATGTGCAAAAGCTGGCAGAGACATACCCCAAAAGACTGGCAGCAGTAATTGCAGGGAAAGGTGGCCCTACAAAGTATCAGACTACAAGGGGATGAATACAAATGCACATCACAATTTTCAGATTTCTATTTTCAAAATATTTAGGAAACTCATGTATCATTTCCTTTACACGTCACAAATACTTGGTACATTGTGTTGGTATTTCATATATAATCCCAATAAAACACATTTAAATTTGTTGTTGTGACGTGAAAAAATGTTTAAAAGTTCACAGGGTATGAATACTTTTTCAAAACACTGTACATATATAAATACATATTTGTGGTATTGCTGCATCCTTAAAAGTTCAATCCATCAAAATATTAAAATATGTCCTATATAAAGTAAAATCAGTAAATCAAAAAGAACATTAGAAATGCTGTTTTTTATGTTACATCTCTGAAACAAATGCAATAAAAAGTGATCAAAATTTCATAAATAAACAACAATAGTAAGAAATCCATCAGATTGGCTGCAAATAAGAAAACAAACAAAAAAGACCTCACACGGCTCCATCCATGGAAAAGTGACAAAGAAAATGGCATCAAGAAGAAAAAATGTTTTGTTTACCACTTATTACTAGTGATGAGCGAGTATGCTTGTTACTACTCGGTACTCGCACGAGTATCACTGTACTCGGGCTACTCGGCGGGTACCGAGTAATTTCGTGATACTCGTGCTTTACTCGTGGTCTTCATTTCTGCATGTTGGCGCTCTTTTGAGAGCCAGCCCTCATGCAGGGATTGGCTGGCAGACCACTGCAATGCCACAGCCCTGTTAGTTGTGGAATTGCAGTGATTGGCCGGCCTGCACAGCGTGACCGAGCCTTTATACCGGCCGGCGCGCTGTGCTCTGTACACAGCCATCTCATATTCCCTGCTTTCCACGCCCACAGGCGCCTATGATTGGTTGCAGTGAGACACGCCCCCACGCTGAGTGACAGGTGTCACACTGCACCCAATCACAGCAGCCGGTGGGCGTGTCTATACTGTGCAGTAAAATAAATAAATAAATAATTAAAAAAACCGGCGTGCGGTCCCCCCAATTTTAATACCAGCCAGATAAAGCCATACGGCTGAAGGCTGGTATTCTCAGGATGGGGAGCTCCACGTTATGGGGAGCCCCCCACCCTAACAATAACAGTCAGCAGCCGCCCAGAATTGCCGCATACATTATATGCGACAGTTCTGGGACTGTACCCGGCTCTTCCCGATTTACCCTGGTGCGTTGGCAAATCGGGGTAATAAGGAGTTATTGGCAGCCCATAGCTGCCAATAAGTCCTAGATTAATCATGTCAGGCGTCTATGAGACACCCTCCATGATTAATCTGTAAATTACAGTAAATAAACACACACACCCGAAAAATCCTTTATTAGAAATAAAAAACAATAACAAAGTCCCTCATCACCAATTTATTAACCCCGACAAACCCTCCATGTCCGGTGTAATCCACGGTCCTCCAGCGTCGCGTCCAGCTCTGCTGCATGCAGGTGACAGGAGCTGCAGAATACACCGCCGCTCCGGTCACCTCCACGCAGCTAATGAGGTGAGTATAGCGATCAGCTGAGCTGTCACTGAGGTTACCTGGATCCAGCGGTGGATCCAGCGGTGGCCGCGGGTAACCTCAGTGACAGCAGCTGATCGCGCTACTTACCGCCGCTCCGGTCAGCTTCACACAGCAACTGAGGTGAGAAGCGCGATCAGCTGCTGTCAGTCAGGTAACTCGCGGCCACCGCTGGATCCAGCGGTGGCCGCGATTAACCTCAGTGACAGCTCAGCTGATCGCTATACTCTCCTCAGTTGGTGCATGGAGCTGACCGGAGCGGCGGTGAGTAGCGCGATCAGCTGCTGTCACTGAGGTTACCCGCGGCCACCGCTGGATCCAGGTAACCTCAGTGACAGCAGCTGATCGCTATACTCACCTCATTAGCTGCGTGGAGGTGACCGGAGCGGCGGTGTATTCTGCAGCTCCTGTCACCTGCATGCAGCAGAGCTGGACGCGACGCTGGAGGACCGTGGATTACACCGGACATGGAGGGTTTGTCGGGGTTAATAAATTGGTAATGAGGGACTTTGTTATTGTTTTTTATTTCTAATAAAGGATTTTTCGTGTGTGTGTGTTTTTTAACTGTAATTTACAGATTAATCATGGAGGGTGTCTCATAGACGCCTGACATGATTAATCTAGGACTTATTGGCAGCTATGGGCTGCCAATAACTCCTTATTACCCCGATTTGCCAACGCACCAGGGTAAATCGGGAAGAGCCGGGTACAGCCCCAGAACTGTCGCATATAATGTATGCGGCAATTCTGGGCGGCTGCTGACTGATATTGTTAGGGTGGGGGGCTCCCCATAACGTGGCGCTCCCCATCCTGAGAATACCAGCCTTCAGCCGTATGGCTTTATCTGGCTGGTATTAAAATTGGGGGGGACCGCACGCCGTTTTTTTTAATTATTTAATTATTTATTTCACTGCACAGTATACACACACACCGGCTGCTGTGATTGGGTGCAGTGTGACACCTGTCACTCAGAGTGGGGGCGTGTCTCACTGCAACCAATCATAGGCGCCGAAAAGCAGGAAAGCAGAGAATACGAGATTGATTAATGACCGGCCGGCTTTTTCAAAAGAAGAAAAGCCGCAGGAGCAGTGTGAATGCCGTGCAGTGCCGCAGCAGTGATCGGCGAACGGTGAGTAAGAGAGAGGGGGGAGAATGACCGACAGACTGTGAGAGGGGGACAGACAAGACAGAGAGAGACCGACAGAGCGAGACCGACCGACGGGAGATAGAATGAAAAAAAAAATGACCGACATCGCTAGTAAAAAGCACAAAACGTGCGTTTTGGACATCGGAGTGCCACACAATGTTTATGTAAAATCTTTCATGTATTAATCTCAAAAAGTAACATACACCAGCTCTATCTCACTATTGGGTATGTGCCCTTAACATTTCCGCCATGAAAATTCATTTTGGGGTCATTTTGCAAGGTTTTCTGGTGAGTCCGTAAAAATGGCGTAAAACTCGGACAAAATTGTTCACAGCTGTGACTTTTGAGTGATAAATGCTTCAAGGGGTCTTCCCCATGCTGATGCCATGTCATTTGAGCACTCTTCTGAGACTTTTGTGACAGTTTTAGGGTTTCTCCATGCTGCCGGGGGGTCATTTCACAAAAATACTCGGGTCTCCCATAGGATAACATTGGGCTCGTTGCTCGGGCCGAGTACACGAGTATCTTGGGAGGCTCGGCCCGAGCCTCGAGCACCCGAGCTTTTTAGTACTCGCTCATCACTACTTATTACATTATTTTACCAATGAAATACTAAAAAAAAAAAACCCTGACTGAATTACTTGGCTGTAATTGTGCTAAACTGGAGAATGATGTGTCCAGGATATTTTCCCCATACAGATAACTGTAATACAAATCCCATAAATAATGGCAGAACTGTGATTACTTTTGTAATTTCACTGCGCTTGGATTTTTATTATACTGATTCTCCAGTACGTAGTAGGGTAAAATGAATGAAGCCAATAACATTATATCTCTTCCTGGAAAAAAAAATACCGGACAACATATATACAGCTATGTGGACGTAAGGGGAGAAAAACAAAAATACCTAAATAAAAATTGTCTGCGGTGTGAAAGGGTTAATAAGAAATTACGCATTGCAGTGTAAGTAAGATCCATGACCCGACCTTAGTGCTGTCATCTTGTAAGAACGTGAAACGGAAATATAACTGATGAGTGTTGTGCCATAAATATCATATCAGATAACTTGCAATAAATAAGTCTGGACTCTATATGTGGGGACTATAACGCTAATAACTCTCACGTCTCTTCTTCATAAAGAGCGGTCAGCACTCTCCTCCTCTTCCTGCTCATCTCTTCTTCCTGGGAGTCTTAGAGAGAAGGGAATATCACCATGAACATCTTCCAGAGACCTTACAGACACCTATATTACCATGAGCCTGTAATATAAGAGCTGGACCTCCATTATACCATGGGCACAGCTATAGGCAGTACACAGGGTTGGTGTCACACGTCAGCACCGGTGCTGGAGGGAGCCCAATAGCCACATGAAGTGACGTCTCCATTAGAAATGGGTCATGGTGTATGAGGGCCCTGATGAGATGTTATTGAGGCCCATGGGCTTCATACCTCAGCATTATACAGATATATATTGGTCTAGAAATAAACACCTAATACTAAATCTAATCTTTGTGTCCGATTCACTAAGACTGACATTGCGTTCTTAATGCCAGTACAATTGTAATCATTAATACGTGTGTGGCACCTGATGTATTCGGCGTGTCTCCTAAGTTGTGTCACCTAAAATGTTACTCCAATCAAAGACTGGAGTAGTATTCCTGGAGTATGAAACGCCGGCACTTTTGCTGAATTTGATAAGCGGGCACTGCCATGCCCCATTTTTTCCTGCCTCGTACAAGCTCTTAATGTCTAAATTCGCAACATTATTTTGCAACTTCATCTTTTGCCCAAAACGTCTGTGACTTTACAAAGTGTTTTAGGCCATATTTCTGGTGAAAACACTGATAAATCGCTTCCTTTGTGTTTCCCTATTGAGTATAATTTTATTTTCAGTAATTACATGATATAATAAAAGTGCTATCATTGCATTTGTTCTGGAAGATCACAGTTCAGCTGCCCTGGCCCCTGTCATTTCACATAACCCCTATATATGTTCTACCCCTCTCAGTCCACTGCATTCCCCCCAAAATGTCTGCAAACCCCATTTAGATAAATAGCAAAGTCGCTGAAATTTCGGGAGCAAATATGACACATGGGACTATACTCTTAGAGACTCTAATAATCTTCACAGCAGAGACCCCTTACGGGTGCAATTTTGAGTATAAGGGAATCACTTAACACAGAATTTTCCCTCTTTGGGTTTAGGTCTCTGTATAATTGTTCCATAAATCATAATATAAGGACATAAGACAAATTTCCCCATTACTTTCGACTGACTCAGAAAGAGTTGACTTCTTCTTCCACTACCGGCCCGCTCCTGGCTAATAACAATAGAATAATAATGATGACTAACACCAAATTACTGGGTGATTCTCTATTGTCCTACATCTTGGATCCATCTATCAGACAGAATTGGGAATGGCAGTGAGAAGTCTTGGGCTTACTCTGGTCACCACCATTTATCTACTTTCTGGAGAATTTAAATGAAAATCTTTGAGTTTATTAAGTCCTTTTCATTGGGAAATGTCTATCTGTCTTTGGGTTCTGGATGACCTGGAGCTGTAAATCTAGGTAATGAATTATGGTAATTTACCACTGATGACTTGAAGACAGTTGGAGTTATCTTCCAGAAGATGCTGATGTGCAGTAGGGGGTCTTCCTCCTCCAAAAATGTAACAAGTTCACTAAATCACTTCTGAGATCAAAGTGAAGCCTGTGCTATCTTTATAAAAGCAATAGCAGACTGGCACCAACTGACGGTTTCTTTCTATTTTTAAAAGAAACTCTGCGATTCTATTGGCTGAAGCTTGCAGCACCCGCCATGATGGTTTATTCTCTAGCAAATTTAAAGAGAAAGTTCATTCAAATAATGTAATGTTGAATTTAAAATATGAGGTGTCCAATTCAGTAAATGAAAAATGTAAAGTTTTCTTTATATTATCAATCCTTTTTATTGCCATTGGTGGTTGCCATGTTGTTATATGTCAATTCTTAGGCGGGCTTTGCACGTTGCGACATCGCAAGCCGATGCTGCAATGTCGCACGCGATAGTCACCGCCCCTGTCGCAGGTACGATATCTTGTGATAGCTGGCGTAGCGATAATTATCGCTACGCCAGCTTCACATGCACTCACCTGCCCTGCGACCATCGCTCTGGCCGGTGACCCGCCTCCTTCCTAAGGGGGCGGGTCGTGCGGCGTCACACGCCAGGCGGCCAATGGCGGCGGAGGGGCAGAGATGAGCAGGATGTAAACATCCCGCCCACCTCCTTCCTTCCGTATAGCCGCTGGTGGCAGGTAAGGAGATGTTCCTCGTTCCTGCGGCTTCACACACAGCGATGTGTGTTGCCGCAAGAACGAGGAACTACATCGTACCTGTCGCTGCACCGGCATTATGGAAATGTCGGAGCCTGCACCGATGATACGATAACGACGCTTTTGCGCTCGTTCAACGTATCATCTAGGATTTACACACTACGACATCGCAAGTGACGCCGGATGTGCGTCACTTTCGATTTGACCCCACCGACATCGCACCTGCGATGTTGTAGTGTGCAAAGCCGCCCTTAGCCTTATGTTCAATCAGCATCTGGATAAAACGTGTTTGTGCCAAATTTACCTAATTTGTGCCAGACTCTCAAAATTGATGTATGGAATTATTTAACTTTGCATCAATTATTTTATGAGGCCTTGCCTGAAGTTTGGAGTTAGATTAGGGGTTTTAGTGCCTTCCTATCAGCAAATCCTACATTTTATCCTTATGTTGCTGATAATTTGTGTGCACCCGTTGTGTTTTTACATCTCTTCTTAGGCTTTGTGCGCACGCTGCGTTCTGACTTGACAAATAAACTGCAGCGTTTTGACAACTGTAAACACTGCTTTTGACAAAAAAATGTATCCAAAACGCATGCATTTTGAAAGCATTTTGAATGCGTTTTGGATGCATTTTTGACAGTGCGGTCCTACTCGGCTCTGCTACATCCCCATCGAGCATGGTTGGCTGCGAGACAGAGCCGTACGATCAGAATGAACTCGGATGAACTTCACCCGACTTCATTGCCATCGCACGGCTCTGTCTGTGTGCCGCGGCCTGATTTGCGGTCACCGGTGAAGGCGTCACCGGTGACCGAAATCCACTGAGTGACTGAAGAGAGCCGCGCGATCAGCGGTGCCATCATTCAGGTTACCGGCGGCTAGCTGCAGTCCTCCACTTGAGACTGCAAATCACCTGAGTGACGGCATCGCTGATCACTTCAGACACTCGGGCGACTTGCTGTCACAGTTGGAGGATCCAGCGGTGGTCGCAGGTAACCTGAGTGACGTCATCGCTGATAGCGCAACTCACTTTAGTTGCTGCATGGAGCTGACAGAGAGCGGTCGTGGTCTGTGGCTGCTCGCTGTCAGCTTCCGATGTAGCAGAGCTGAAAGCCTCGTGGGACCTCGTGTGGATTATGTCGGACCTGGAGGGCTGTTTGGGGATTAATAAAGTGGTGAAAGAGGGTGATTTTTTTGTCTTTTATTCCAAATAAAGAATTTTTTGAGAGTATGTATTTATTTTCTTTAACTTACAGGTTAATCATGGGGGGTGTCTCATAGACGCATGCCATGATTAACCTAGGACTTAGTGGCAGCTATGGGCTGCCACTAACTCCTTATTATTCGATTGCCACTGCACCAGGGCAATTCGGGATAAGCCGGGTAGAGTCCCGGGACTGTCACATTTAATGAATGCGCCAATTCCGGGCAGCTGCTGGCTGATATTTTTAGGCTGGGGGGGATCCCCATAACATGGGGCTCCCCATCCTGAGAATACCAGCCTTCAGCCATGTTTCTTTACCTTGCCTGATATCAAAATTGGGGGGGGTCGGGTTTTTTTTGGTTTTTTTTTAATCATTTAATTATTTTACTGCACGATATAGATCTGCCCACCGGTGGTGGTGATTGGTTGCAGTGAGACTGCTGTCACTCAGCGTGGGGGCATGTCTGAATGCAACCAATCATAGGCACCGGTGGGCGGGAAGCAGTGAATACGAGATGTAATAATGAGCTGCCGGCATTTTCAAAAGCAGGAGAAGCCGTCGGAGCAGTGTGACAGCTGTGCAGTGCTGCACCGGTGATCGGTAAGTATGAAAGAGAGAGGGAGAGACTGACCGACAGAGAGGGAGAGAGAGACCGACATCGACATTGATTTCAATGGGTGGAAAATGCAACCAAATTGCACAAAAGAAGTGACACGCTGATTTTTTAAACATCGATTTTGTAAAATATTTGGCATCCAAAACGCTGCATTCAAAAAGCAACGTGCGCATGGAATTTGCTGACTTCTCATAGCCTTTGCTGAGGAAACACAACACATGCATTTACTCTGTAGTTTAAAACGTTGCGTAAACGTATTTTTCTTGAAACAACCTCTGTGAGCGGTATGGCACACATGACGGCCAAAGAACAGGGTCTGAAGAGAAGAGCAACCCAGTATGGATCACTGTATGCAGAGAGCTTGAGAAGAATGATGGCCAATGAGCAGGGACTGAAGAAAAAAAGCACCCCTGTATGGACAACTGTATGCAGAGAGCCTGAAAAGAATGATGGTCAATGAGCAGGGTCTGAAGAGAAGAGCACCCCTGTATGGACGACTGTATGAAGAGAGCCTGAGAAGAATGAGTTTGGTCGGCTTTGCTTTTATAAAATACATTTCGATAAAGTAGATCTCTTTTATTAAACACTTGTAGCCCCTACTGAACTCCCCAACATTGAAATTTCAACAGCAAGAAAAAAAAAAAGTCATGGAATTATGGAAATCTCAGGATTTATAGACTTGTTGGTGATATGGAAATGATGAAAAATAGAAACAAAATATTGAAAACATCTTTATTCAGTATTGAGTATGAGCACCTTGTGCAAAAATGCCTTAGCATCCTTTCAATGAGAGTACTAATGGTCATCTGAGGAATGTTCAACCATACCGAATGCGCTTGGGCACACAAATCATCAAGATCCGCTGCTGGCAACTCCCTTTGCAAGTGCCGACCAATGACATCTCAGATATGCTTGATAGTAGACAAGTCCAGAGATGCTGCAGGCCATGGTAGCACGTTTAAGCCATGCTTCTCATATGTTCATAGTAGTATGAAGAACATGTAGCCTTGCATTGTTGTTTTGAAAAACGGCTCCTGAGATACTTTGGAGAAATGGCTGTTCTACGGGTTCCACAACCAGATTTATGTAATGCCAACCCGTTAGTTACCTGGAATGAAGACCAGAGAAAGTTACAATCCCAATGTTGAGAAGTATGTAGAACAATTCAGGAGCGTCTTCTGTTAGAACTTCATGTTGTATTGTTTCTCTGTTATTAATGATAGAAATGTATAAATAAATTGGGAAGTCGTTGTTACCAGTTGGGGGTGTTCATGCATAGTCCGGCACTTTCAATGTCAGTAATATGGATGTAGTTACCCAAAGACGGTTGTCTCAATTCATTTAGATGGAAGCTTAAATTGCTAAGTAAGCACGTTCACCAGAAGAGACAGACGCACGTGTGTGCCCACCTCTCCATTCCTGGGAATGTGCAAAGGGGCCTTATTGAAACACTAAGTGTGAATCCAGGTGGCAGCATATCCTGACAATATGTCATAGATGTACCAGATGGAAGAGCTCCTTTAGGCCCTGTGTGCACGATGCGTTTTTTTGCCGTGGATTTGCCGCAGTTTTTGACACAGAAAAGGTGTGGTTTTTGTTCATAACCTTTCTGCAGTCCTTCTCCTGCAAAATCTATGGGCAATCCAAAATGCTGTGCTCACACTGTTTTTTTTCCTACAAGTTTTTCGGCAGCTTTTCTGCAGCAAAAAAAGTAGCAGCATGTTACTTCTTTTCCACAGGTACCTGCGTTTTTTCCATAGACATTGATAAAAAAACGCAGGGACCAACCCGTGAAAAAAACGAGGCAAATCCGCAGCAAAAACGCAACAAACTGCGGCAAAAATTTGGGTGTTGTTTTAGTGCGGTTTTTTTTTTGCCGCAGGTGCGGAATTCTGCCAGAGGTGCGGATTTTTCTACAGAAACAGCTATTTCCCCGTGTGCACAGGGCCTTGGGGTTTCATTTTATGCCTATGTTGTTCAGAATTAAGAATTCTGCTTGAGGATCTGATTTCAATCAAATATGTAAAACCAATCTAGCAGCCAAACAGAAACAACAGAAATTATTTTTTATAATATTCAGACCACAGTGGCATTAAGCAGACCGATATGAACATGTTGGGTGCAGCTCTGGCTCCAGGTTTTTCTGGGCTGTTGGGTGATACAGGCCCCTTTGGCATCTTTCTCATTTGGGTTAATCTCTATGACTAAAGCAGGCTTTACACACTACAACATATCTAACGATGTGTCGGCGGGGTCACGTCGTAAGTGATGCACATCCGGCATCGTTAGTGGTGTTGTAGCGTGTGACAGCTATGTGCGATTGCGATTGAACGTAAAACCGTTCATTGCATACACGTGTTCATTTACTAAAAATTGCACGTCAGGTTGTTCAATGTTCCCGAGGCAGCACACATCGCAGTGTGTGACACCCCGGGAACGATGAACAGATCTTACCTGCGTCAAGCGGCTCCCGCCGGTAATGCGGAAGGAAGGAGGGGGGCGGGATGTTTACGTCCCGCTCATCTCCGCCCCTCCGCTTCAATTGGCCGGCCGCATTGTGACGTCGCTGTGACGCCGAACGTCCCTTTCACTCCAGGAAGTGGATGTTCGCCGCCCACATTGAGGTTGTATGGAAGGGTAAGTACATGTGACGGCAATTAATCGTTTGTGGACACAGTCAACAAATTGAACGTGCCGCACATACGATGGGGGCGTGTCACATCGCATACGATATCTTTGCTTAATTGTAAGGTGTAAAGCAGGCTTTAGATTACATGATAATGGCATTGTTCAAAGTAGCCAGAAAAAGCCAAAAGGATCTAGGCCTGGCAACTACAGTTGATGACAACTTGGGAGACTGGACCAGTATTTCTTTATTTTTCTACCCCCTGTGGCTCACTCCGCTGCTGTGTTACCTTAGTACCCTATGTTATTTACAAGTACTAATAGTATCTACTTATTTACTTACTGCAGAGTATTTGCTCATTGTTATTATTTTAGCTTTTTTTTGTTAATGGCTACAGTGTGAATTATCACTTACGCATTAGAATTATACCAACTGGTGTTGATCCGTTTTTCCAGTTTTGCAAATATTGTTAGCTTTGTGCTTAACCAACTCTGCAGTGACGGCTGACAGCACAGAACTGTCACTGTGTGTTTACATACAGAGACAGTACAAAGCCACAAAGCACACAGCACGTCATGGTGTGAGAACTGACACCCAGTCATGATGTGCTATGTCCGTCATTGGTCATTAAGGTGTTAAAGGGGTTGTCTGGAACTTTTACATTGATGCCCCTATGCTTAGGAAAGGGTCATCAATGTCTAGCATTGTCTAGAGGAGCTCAGTTGTGGAGCCGGGTACTGCACATCCGTCCTTTATTAATTCTAATAGGAGGCAGATGTGTAGTACCCGGCTGCGGCCACAATACAGATGACGAAGCTGTGCTGTGCAGTTCCACAACTGAGCATTTCCGGCCCCTTCCACCATTGAGAACAGCTGATGGGGGGGGTGAGTGTGTACCAGGTGTCACATTCCCACCAATCAGATATTAATGACTTTACCTAAGGATCGCAAATTAATGTAAAATTGTCAAATTTATCAGCAATACACCATACACCCAATAACCATACTGCATGCTGCATTTATTAATTCCAAACGTTAAGCTACGTGTTGCTACTTTACAACATATAATTTTAGGGTTACATAACTTACATTGCATTTTTGTTTAACCCCTTTACCCCCGAGCTTGTTTTCACCTTCATGCCCAGGCCAATGTTTTCAATTCTGACCAGCGACAATTTATGAAGTTATAACTCTGGAACGCTTCAACGGATCCCAGGGATTCTGAGATTGTTTTTTCATGACATATTGTGCTTCATGCTAATGGTAACATTAGTACGATATTTTTTGTGTTTATTGGTGGAAAAATCAGAAATTTGGTGAAAATGTGGCAATTTTCAAACTTAATTTTTATACCCTTAAACCAAAGAGTTATGTCACACAAAATAATTAATAAATAACATTTCCCACATGTCTACTTTACATCAGCACAATTTTTTAAACATTATTTTTTTGTTAGGAAGTTAGAAGGGTTCAAAATTTATCAGAAATGTCATTTTTTTTTAGAGATCACATCCCATTTGAAGTGACTTTGAGAGGCGAAGGTGACAGAAAATACCGTATTTTTCGTTTAATAAGACGCATCGGATTATAAGACGCACCCCAAATTTGGAGGTAAAAAAAGATAAAAAAAATATGGGATCCGTTTATAATCTGGTGGTGTCTTACCAGGGAGGGGGCCTGCAGAGGAGCGGGGTCACAGGAGGCAGGGGCGGTAATGGAGTATTGCAAGTAGTATAGAGTGGGACCCAGATACTCACTGCGGGTGCTGCTCTGTGCGGGGCCGGTGTCGCTCTGCTCTGTGTAGGGCCGGCGCCGCCGCTCTGTTCTGTGCGGAGCTGGTGTCGCTCTGCTCTGTGCGGGGCTGGTGATGAAGCAGCCGAGCAGAACGGAGGAGCCGATCACCGAGCAGGACTGAGCAGCCGTGCACAGAGCAGCTGAGCAGGACGGAGCAGCCATGCACAGAGCATCCGAGCAGGATGGAGCAGCCGAGCAGGATGGAGCAGCCATGCACAGAGTAGCCGAGCAGGATGGAGCAGCCGTGCACAGAGGAGAACGGAGTGGCTCCAAATAGAACAGAGCAGCACAGAACAGCGTCGCACAGACCAGCAGCGCCGGCAGCACAGTGCATTGCTCGGAGTATCTCCCTGCCTCCTTTGACCCCTCTGCACAACCCCCCCGATAAGCTGCATTCGGATTTTAAGACTCACTGTTGAGTTGAACTCTTAACCAGAGATCACTAGTTGCCTACTGCCTGGCTGAATTGGTATGGACCAAGTGCATGCGTATCCAGACACAGTCGGATATGAAATCTCTTCTTGGTCACAGTAAAAATGGCACCGAACAGACAGAGTACAGAGCGTGAGTCTTCTGATATAGGCTAGGGGCGTACACAAGTTCAGATATGCCCATTTAGTGGGACAGTTCATGGGTTAGCCAATGGGGAGATCTGTGTTGCTGTTGCTGGGCGGGTCTGACTTCAGTACAGGAATCCATGGTGTCATCTGACCTGGGGGTTGGTCTTCTAGCTTGACCAGGGGTCTTCCCTTATATGGTGGTCTTCTTTCATCTGGACATTCCTCGCATTCCAGGCAAGGTGTGGAGAACAGGAAACGGCAGCCATCTTTATATCTGTGTCATGTGTATGATCTGAAACCTGAATTATGTAAGCAAATCAACATATTTCCCACAATCCCTTGTCAAGAGGTTAATTAAGTATTTCATCTTATGGCTCTCCTCAACAGTCCCCCTAAATACTTTAATAACCTTCTGACCCTACCGTGGTCCTCTAACACATCAGCTCTAATGCTTTAACTGCAACTTTTTTTCATTTTTCTATCCGCTATACAAGCAATGCTAAGCCTTTGCCCCCACTGGTACAGACTGTTGATCAGAGAGTTGATCACATCTCGCACACACAGTTTACAGAGGCATAAGTAATGTCCCAGTCCTTATAACAAACTATTTAATGCCGAAGAGCTCACCCAGATTTTGAGATTAATCGATTAGAAAGAGTAAGGCAATTGTAAGAATAAGCTTCTTACTGTTATGCTGCAGCTTTTAGCATTACCGTTTCTGAAAGACTGATTCTCAGTCAACATCTGAGTGCTGTCCGCATCTTCGAGACTTTTTTACCTGAATACACCTGATTGTATAACAACTCTAATGGATCTCTTCTTGTCTCGGGTCCATAATCTACCACCAGGAGGCCTTTAACAAGATTTCCCTTACGCATGGATCCGATTACCTTCAGTAACACAGAGTAGCACTTTTACGGCTTCAAATACCAACAAATAAGACAATACCAGTTACCTACAAGTGTATGGTACCCTTAAAAAGGTCACTTAAACCCTTAAAATAATGAGCTGGGAGTACCTTAGAGATAAATTCTCTCTCTCTAATCGAGAGTTTTTCCAATATTTGCAGATCAGAGACTTGGCTGGCTCCTTGTTTGGCAGGGCAGGGGCCTCGATTCCCACAGATTTTGAGAAAATTTGTAGAAGGGGCACTGATACTAAGGGACTGATTTCGGAAATTTACATTTTGCTTTCTGAGTCACGAGAGGGGCCCGAGGGGTCTTTTCCATACATGCGGAAATGGGAGTCTCTATTGGGAAGGCGGATACTTCCTCAGGAATGGGCAGCAATCTGGGGAAACGCCGCCAAGACGTCAATATGCACACTATATAAGGAAAATATCTATAAAATTTTTCTATTTTGGTACCACACTCCAGATTTCCTTCATGGCATAGACCCCCTCCATACCGGCTTGTTGCTGGAGATGCGGGGGAGGCAGGGGCACCATTCTGCACATATTCTGGTCCTGTCCAGGGATAGTCCCCTTCTGGGAGTGGGTTAGAGGGTTGATCCATAAAGTACTATATATAGAGGTTGATCTTGATCCCCTGATCTATGTTCTGGGTCTTGTGAATGGGGGATTGGGAAAAACGGCCTCTAAGCTTTTGTCCCACATCCTTACGGCGGCCAGATGCTTAATTGCAAAGAATTGGAGGCAGCCAGGGACACCCTCACTCCAGAGCCTCAAGTATAGATTACTGGACGTTAGACGCATGGAACATCTCACGACACTATTGCATGACACAGTTGACCGTTTCCAGGCCGTGTGGGCACCATGGGACTACTTTGCGGGACAGGAGGATCTGTGAGACTGAGGCCTATGGGTCCTATGGAAGGAGCATGGACTCTTGAAACCCTTCCCTCTTATTTCTCCTCTCCCCTCCTAACCCTCCTCACCTGTCCTGTCATTGTTTGTCTAGGTTCGATAAGAATTGTGAATTTTATGTTTTATTTTATGTATGAAAAACGTAAATTGAAAATCTCAATAAAAATTCAAAGTTTAAAAAAAAAAAATAATAATAATGAGCTGGTTCAGGTTCGATAATGTTTTTCCCACCATGAGCCCTTATTTGTGTAATGTTCCTGTACCCATTGTTCCCTTACCATGGTTATTCCCCAGTTTCATCCCCAATCTAGAAATTCTCCATAAGGTTCTATGTGAGATAATCTAGCACTATGTGTGTTGTGACCCTCATTCTACTGGTATGATGGACTCATTACAGCGGCTGTTGTCTCCAGATGGGTTTTCCCTCAAGCTTTATGGAAGTTGCTGTGGTCGGGAAAAGCTGATTCTGACTCGGGGATCATTCTGACTTGTCTTTTTAGGATCACCCAGTCTCCTGGCTGGAGACCACGTGCTCCTAACACTGATTTAGGATCTGTAATTGGAGGATACACATGTTTAACACACTATATAGGCAGTTGTATAAGGCTAATACATCACTGGTCAGGAATCATAAGCAGGAATCAGTGTAGGTGCCCCTCAGGGAACGGTGCTAGCGCCCTTTCTATTCACACTGTATACATCAGGCTTTCGGTATATATCTGATTTTTGCCACCTTCAAAAATTCTCGGATGACTCCGTGGTAGTCGGATGTATTCGGGAGGACCAGGGTGATAAGGAATATAGAAGGGTGGTGTCAAATTTTGTGGATTGGTGCCATGGTAACTATCTACAACTAAATGTTAAGCAAACTAAGGAGTTGGTGGCCAACTATAGCAGGAGAAAGATGGAATGTTTACCAATCACTAATGCTGGTCAGGAGGTGGAGCTGGTGGAGAGTTACAAATATTTGGGGGTCCACCTGGATAGCAAACGGGACTGGAGATGCCACTCAGAGAGGGTCTACAAGAAGGGGATGAGCAAACTGTATTTCCTAAGGAAACTGAGGTCTTTTAATGTGTGCAGCAAAATGTTAGAAATGTTCTACCAGTCTGTGCCATCTTTTTTGCACTCATATGCTGGGGTAGTAGTGTGTGGGTCTCTGATGCTAATAAGCTGAATAAGCTTATCAAGAAGGCAAGCTCCACTGTTAGCTGCAATCTTGACTCTTTTGAGGAGGTAGTAGAGAGAAGAACTCTGAAAAAGTTTATGAATAACAATGCACATCCATTATATGAGCTATTCATGAGACAGAAGAGCACCTTCAGTAACCGGCTAATCCTTCTGAGGTGTAAGAAAGAAAAATATAGGAAATCATTTGTGCCAACTGCTATGGGAATGTACAACAATAACATTAGTGTTAAATCATCAAGGTGAATGTTTACTTCTTTATTTCTTCTACTTTTCAGTTTACCCACTGTGTATGACCTAACCTAATGTATAATGTTCTTCTGTCAACTCTACTGTCTTGTCAATTAAGTAATTCATGGTATTATTTAAGTTGTGCTGTTGTGATACCATAATTTCCCATTGGATCAATAAAGTGTATCGTATCGTATCGTATGAGAGAATCTGAGATTCGATGTTCAGAGTTCGGGTTCGCAAACCAACTTTTGCAGTATACACCCCCTGGCCCAGCCAGGCTAGTTTAGTTTTAGTACACAAGCAGTAGGAGAACAAGTAACAAAAAACGTGAATGAATACTCATAACAAAAAAGTACTGAGACAGAAAAAAGCTAAGGCCCAACAGTGCAAAAGGGAGGGTGCTGTGTCCCCCAATGATGGCTAAGAGAAAACGATTTTACGGTGAGTACACAAAAATCCGTTTTTCTCTGACGCCTCATTAGGTGACACAGGACCATGGGACGTCCTAGAGTAGTCCATGGGTGGGTAAACAATAAACAACGCAACCCAAGGACTAGGAACCAGTCCCAGATAGCCAGGAGCGCCTACTGAGATAGGTACTCCACTATCATTTGCAGAATTTTCCTACCTAGGTTCGCCTCAGCCGAAGCCTGGGTATGGACTCAGTAATGCTTTGAAACAGTATGTAGGCAAGACCAGGTCGCAGCCTTACACCTCTGTTCCACTGAACCCTGATGCCTAA
This sequence comes from Anomaloglossus baeobatrachus, assembly GCF_048569485.1. Classification (NCBI taxonomy): domain Eukaryota; kingdom Metazoa; phylum Chordata; class Amphibia; order Anura; family Aromobatidae; genus Anomaloglossus; species Anomaloglossus baeobatrachus. The sequence goes on from NC_134353.1 coordinate 623,779,953, forward strand.
TGGCCCAAGAGGCGCCAAGTGCTCGTGTGGAATGAGTCCGCAGCCCACTAGGAATGGGCTTGAGTTGCAAGCGGTAGACCTCCTGGATCACAGAGCGAATCCAGCGAGCCAGCGTTGCCTATGAAGCTGCCTCTCCTTTCTTAGGCCTTTTAAGAATGACAAACAAGGAATCTATGTTCCTAAAGGGGCTGTCCTAGGTACGTAATATCTGAGAGCCCTCACAAGATCTAGCGAATATAGAACCCTTTCCACCCTATGGACTGGGTGAGGACAAAAGGAAGGCAGAACAATGTCCTCGTTCATATGAAACGGGGAAGTAACCTTCGGAAAAAAATCCGGAAGGGGGCATAGAACCACCTTGTCCTGATGAAAGATCAGAAAGGGTTCGCGGCAAGAGAGTGCTGCCAGTTCCGAAACTTGTCTGATGGACGTAATCGCCACTAAGAATGTTACCTTCCAGGAGAGAAGAGCAAAAGATTCCTTAAGAGGTTCAAAAGGGAACCTCTGGATACCGTCCAAAACGAGATTGAAGTCCCATGGGTCCAACGACCGTTTATACAGGGAAACTAGATGGGAAACACCCTTGAGGACAGTCTTGACTTGCGGATTGCAAGCTAGGCAGTATTAATAGAATATCGAGAGAGATGAAACCTGCCCCTTAAGGGAGCTGAGGGCCAACCCCTTTTGCAACCTGACTGCAAAAAACAAAAAAAAAAATCAAGAATTCTGGGGATCGCCAGAGGCATAGGTTGGACATTAGATTCCCTGCACTGGGAAAGGAAAGTTTTTCACGTACAGTGGTAAAAACGGGATGAAGGCCGGCTTTTGGGCACTGTACATGGTGGAGATGACCGCAGGAGAGAATCTCGTCCAGGTCCAGGTCTCAATGGCGAGGCCGTCAGCTTCAGGGCTCTGGAGTTCTGATGGGAAATGGGCCCTTGGGTCAGCAGGTCTGGGATGCTTACGAGGCGCCATGAGCAATTGTACTAATTCAGCATACCAGGCGCACCTGGGCTAGTCCGGTGCTATTAGTATCACCGGGACTCCTTCTGCCTTGATCTTCCTGATTACTCGCGGCAGCAGGGGCAGAGGCGAAAAACATGTAAGGCAGACTGAAACGACTTCAGGAGACTAGAGCATCCGCGCCAATGGACTGTGGATCACGTGACCTGGCTAAGAACGCGGGTACCTTTGCGTTCAACCTTGAGGCCATTAGATCCACGTCTGGTGTACTCCAGTGAGTGCAGATGTGTGGGAACACTTCTGGGTGGAGAAACCACTCTCCGGCAGCCAGGCCTTGGCAACTTAGAAGGTCCGCCGCCCAGTTCTCTACTCCCGGTATGTGTAACGCTGAAAACACAGACCCCCGTCGATTCGGCCCAGGTGAGGATCCTGAGGACCTCGAGATAAGCCGTCTTGCTGCTGGTACCTCCCTGCCGATTGACCTACGCCACAGCTGTTGCATTGTCCAATTGGACCCGAATCAAACAACCTGCTAGCAGAAGAGGGGAATGACCTGAGCGCGAGAATATCGCACTGATTTTCAGGATGATTTCTGGGAAGGAATTCTCCTTCGACCATAAAGGTAATAATGGATCCTAGGAAGTCCATTCTGAATCTCCTTACGTGCACATGTTTGCTCAGGTGTTAGAGGTCCAGGATGGGACAAACTGACCCGTCCTTTTTTGAGGACCACGAGAGGTTGGAATAGAAGACCTTGAACCTCTCGCCGTCCGGAACAGGTACCATCACCCCCGCCGTTTGGAGGGAGTGGATTGCTGAGGAGAAGGCCTCGTGGTGTTTAGGAGCCTTTGGGGGGGGGGTTTGAGAGAAAAGACTGACCAGGGGATTGGGTCCAGAATTCAATGTGCTAACCGGAAGACACAAGGTATCACACCCATTTGTGGTCTGAGGCGGCAGCCCAGATGGAGGAGGACGAGACTCCTCGGTCTTTGTCTAGACTGCCAGGATGAGGTGGACTCAAGGAGGGCTGAGAAGATCGGGGCCTGCATGTCTAGTAAAAAAACATCCTGGGCTAGAGTTGGGGGAGGGAGGTACTCTTTTCCTCCCGTGGTGTCAGACAAAAAAAAAAAAAAAAGAGCCTGTCCAGATGATCGGCAAACCATCGGTCTGGAAAGGAGTACTGTGAGAGGCTTCTTAGAGACCGAGTCCGCTCTCCATTATCAGAACCAGAGGGCCTTACGGATGGCTATGGTATTTGAGGCGGCAATAACTGCGCAGGTAGCAGCGCCGAGGGAGGCCTGCATGAGGTACTCTGCCGCCGCAGCAATGTGAACTGTTACATCTGTGAGGGTCTGAGGGAAACTGGTAGTCCTGGTGCCTGAGCGACCCACACGGAAGGGGAGAGGGACCCGCGGCCTCGAGGCAGAGCGATCGAGATGCTCCACTTGTCTGTCTGTCGGGTCCTTGAAGGAGGATCCATCAAGTAAAAGCCAGGAGTGGTCCATCAGGCAGGCGGAAGCCAGGTGAGGGTCCACCGAGGCCGGATCAGCCCAGTCCTTAGAGAAAGCTAAGCCAAAGGGCTACCGGGACTCCATGAGTTTACGAATACCGAAACAGCGTTAAAATCCCTTTTTTTTTTTTTTTTTGAGGTTTCTTCACCCTTTTAAAGGAGACCGCAGGGTCAGTAATAGTGGATGGGAGATCTTCCACATGCAGAGTTTTGGTTGATTGCTGCAATAAGTCCATTGCAGCTTGATCGCTTGGGGAGCTTGAAACCAAGGAATCATCCCGGTACAAACATCATTCCCCTTCCTCCGGCTCCTCAGAGACCGCGGAACATGTGGGAGAACCCCATCTGTGTACCCCAGAGGGAGAACCATGGTGGTCATGCCCTTTTTCTGATCTGCAACCGGTGAAGCAGAGGGCTGATTCTTATCAGAAGGACCCTCTATAGAGGTGTCATCAGGCTGCGTTCTGTCCAGGGGCCCCGAGGGGTGTGAGGACGATGTTGCATAGCCAGCACCAGGTTCTGGGAACTGTGCCCATTCCGGGGGACTGGGAGCCGTAGGCTCTGAGCTGGCTGCGGTGGTGGCGGGGGGTAAGCTACAGGGGCACCGGACTCACAGAAGGAAGAGGTGCTATCATCCCCTAGTAGCTCAGCGTCTTATAGTTGTTGCAGTAGTTGTGACTGCATCGAGTGTCGGCGGGGACGGGGCTTAGCTCTGACAAGAATGCATGAGAAAATATAATAAACAAAAAAACAAAAAATGGTGGGAAGGGACTCCCCTTCCCCCCTCCAGCCCTGCACAACAATGGTGGACAGATAAACCTCTATAAGTGTACCACAGCTGCGGCTGCACTGAGTCCTGGGAGCTCTCCCCTCCCCCCGCCACAGGTGGAATGCTATGCAGGAGTCTGCAATCACAGCCCATGTGTATCCAGTAGGTGCGACCTTTGCTCCAATTTCCTGTCAGGGAGCCAGTGTGCAGATTCTGACGCCTGCTGTGCCCGGTCACAGAACGTGTATCAACTTAGACCCTGCCAGAGGGAGTGAGGAAGTTTTCATCTGCTCTGTGCTCTGGAAAAATTGGAATGATCTCAGCTCCTGTGGAGATGGCAGTCTGATGCCTGGTCACACTTGGTGCAGAACGTGTATCAACTCAGAGCCTGCAAGAGGGATTGAGGAAGTTTTCATCTGCTCTGGAAAATCAGTGCCATGAGACCTGTCGTCCAGTGAGTAACAGCCCAGGATCCAGCGTCGCAGGAGGGGGTACGGGGAGGCGATACTCCGCATTCCCGCCTGTTGATGGTTTTGGGAAATCGGTCGCCGAAGGAACCGTCGCCCTCTAAAAACAAAAAGTTCTTGCTGCAGTAGTCTGCAGAGATGTGCCTCCTATAGACACTAAGCTAAAACTGAACTAGCCTGGCTGGGCCAGGGGGTGTATACTGCAGGGGAGGAGCTAACATCTTTGCATCTACTTAGTGTCCTCCTATGGATAAGCAGCATAACACCCATGGTTCTGTGTCCCCCAATGAGGCGTCAGAGAAAAACAAAGTTTGGGTTTGAAAATCAAGTGAGGTGCGAGTGCAAACCACTCAAGCTAGCAACACTGTGCTCGGGTATGAGTGATGCATAGACATATGTGAGTATTTGAACAGCTCACACTTGGGGTAAAAGCAGCGTAATCAGATGCAGGGTGCACACACTAAGAATAAAAAGAAAAATTTGAAAAACACCGCCCACCCTCCGCTGGACGTGTTTTGCATATGGCTGGCAGGATGTCGGTGGAGTAACAAAATGCCCAATTACTGACTTCCATTGAGGTTCGGATGAAGTTGGGGTAAAAAAATCAAACTTTTTAAAGGTTCGAATGTACCAGACGAACAAAACTTCCAAAGGTTCTCTCATCTCTTACCTATAGTAAATACAGACTGCAGATTTGCTAAATAATTGCTCCAAAAGCATGTTCTCCAACACGCATTTCACATATGTAGATGTTGGTTCCTCATGGGGGTCTAACCGTTTTACTATACTTGACTTCAGGGGTGCTGAATACAAATGCACATTACAATTTTTCAGGTTTATATTTTTCAAATATTTAGAAAAACGTGTGTTGTTTCCTTTACACGTTACAAATACTTGTTACTTAGTGTTGGTATGTCACATAAAATAGCAACAAAATATACTGTATTTAAGTTTGTGGATGTAAAGTGAAAAAAGGGTATGAATAATTTTCCTAGGCACTGTACATATAGGAGGAAAAAGCTCCTTGTCAATGTTAAAAAGTTATACTGGACTACAAAACAGGGTATTGAAAACGAGCCAAAGGTACAATTTAGAAAATGTATGTATCCTTCATTAAAAAAAACAAAATAACATTAGGATATCCCAATTAGAAGATTTTCAAATAATTTTAAGCTCCTGTCTGCAATACAGAGAAATTACTGTCGTTATTCTGAATTACACCTAACTTAAAAGACATTGCTACTGGGCTGCAAGTATAGCCATCTCATTTGCCAAACTGTGGACAAGGAATAAATCAGATATTGCACTTATGGGTATGGAGTTCTCTAGGTAGAAATAACTTGGAAACCACTAAATGAAATCCGTAAGGTCTGGAAGTTAAACAACTAATCTGTCAAAGACAGGAAAGTAAGTCACTACACCAGCAGGTCATCACAGTGCACTAATGAGGTCATATTAAAAAATATAAATAAATTGTGTGACTGCAATCTAATAAATGTAACTGAACTGGGTAAATTGTGTGGAAGTGGGATTTAATTTTGGATTACATAAAACCATTTTGTGCTACTGAACTGCGAAAGAGATCAGATCCTAATTTTACAATTATGCATTAATGCAGCAACAGCGAACATAATTATCACAGAACAAACACACCCCTGGGGCTCTTGAGAGAAACAAAAAGTAGTGGAACGCCCTAAACCACCAGGGAGGTAATTATCTACTGGAGAATAATCACTGGAATTACCTGATTTTAAGAAACTATTCGGAGAAAAGAGCATTCTATACTTCACCATTTTTCACCATTGTAATTTCTACACAGTTCAGGCAGTTATGAATGATGAAAGTAACTGGCTGCAGGAGTGATACGTTGGTCATCAATGTACGAGAGGCTGCTGATAAGTCTTTGGCTTTGTGATTTTTTTTGTTTCTATGGCAACGAATGTTACATCACATGAAAGCCTATGTGTCTAATATATATGTGTTCAAAATTTTGTTTGTTGCTTATGATAATAATTTTCTACGCACATGGGAAAACAAAATGGTGGAGTCTAATGCGATATTCAAAGCAACTGAGAGCAGAGGAGTGATAAAATTCTTGTTTCTGCAAGGAATGTCCATGAAGGATATTCATGGTGATATGTCGCAGACATTGGGGGGATCAATGCCCTTCATATTCCACAGTTAAAAACTGGCCTGCCATATTTAAAACGAGCCACTTCAGCACCAATGATGAGGAACGGCCTCGATGACCGAGAGTGGTTGTTGTTCCAGAGATCGTCAATGCTGTGCACAACCTCATACTGGAGAATCAACTAATTTCAGCTAAAGCAATAGCAGACATCATGGGGATTTCCAGTGAACGTCTTTGTGTCATTATCCATGAACATTTGGACATGACGAAGCTATCTGTAAAGTAGGTCCCCAAATATTTGACAACAGATCAGAGACGCATACAAGTGAAAATTTCCTGGTCCATTTGTCAGCATTTCCGGACTGATAAGAACTTCCTGGATCGACTGGTCACTATGACTGATACCTGGATTTATTTGTATGACTCTGAAAACAAGGAGCAGTCAAAAGAGTGGAGGCACAGTGGTTCTCCTCGTCCAAAAAAGCTCAGGGTGCAAAAATCAGCCACTAAGGTGATGGCGTCTGTGTTCTGGGATAAGGAGGGTGTGCTGTTAATGGACTACCTTCAAATGAGTTCCACCATCAATGCAACGTATTACATTGAACTTTTGGACCATTTGAAGGCAGCTCTGAATGCCAAAAGGCGCAGCAAGCTGTCCAAAGGACACACACTGCATAAGCGACCATGGCTAAACTGGCAGAGCTGGGCTTCCAGGTAGTTGACCACCCACTTTATTCACCAGATCTAGCTCCCTCTGACTATCATTTGTTTCCAAACCTGAAGAAACACCTCAAGGGTATCAAATTTCACACCATTTCTAATACCATGGCTGCTATGGACGCTTGGTTTGAGGCACAACCGAAATCCTTCTTTTTGCTTGGCTTAGAGAACTTGCAATACCGAAGTAATAAATGTGTTGACATCAGTGGAGAGTATGTGGAATAAATGTAAAGTTTAATTATCCTATCGCGTTTCTTTCTGGGTAAAGCTAAAGATTTATCAGCAGCCCCTCGTAGTCAGAGATGGGCAGCAGCTGTCACATAGCTGTCCAGCTAAAACACACCGTATGAAGAATGGCAGAAAAGCCAGACAGCATTGAAACAGGAGTATCAGGGAATAATTACACTGCTATGGTCGTTTCCCAGTCATATTTAACGCTGTGGAAATTATTATGAAGTTGTGGTGCAACAAGATTGCAAAAGAGAAAATTCACACTGTCGTGGAAACACTTCTTCAGGGAGAGCTTTAAGGGTCTGTACATTGCCAGGTGTTGTTTCGGATTAAAGCAGTCAACGATCGATGGAGACAAAGTAATGATACACACGTGTCTGTGCATAGCGCCACATCTAGCTCCTCCTCTCAAGCACTGAGTTTTTCTTTCAGAAAAGAACAGGAAGTTACAGTACTTTACTAAAAAAAAAGAGGAACTATCAACTGGAGAAAACACGCTTTTTTAGCTAAACCACAGCTATTCTACCTGGAAATGTAATCATTGTCCTGGTCAGTTTGCTTCATGACACAGCAGAAAGACATTAAAGGGAACCTGTCAGGTGCAATATGCACACAGAACCACAAGCAGTTCTGGGTGCATATTGCTAATCCCTGCCTAACCGTCCCTGTATACGCTAGCTTTATACTGCGCATGACTGCAAATGTTGGGCATTCAGAAGAGCGGTCACAGCGACCTCATGTGTGGGCGTGCTAACATGCTAAGAGGGCGCACTAGTCAGGGATACCTCTGGAAACTTCTGGAATGTAATCAAGAGGAAGATGGATAGTCACAAGCTATCAAAGAAGAACTGCTTACATTTTTGCACCAAGAGTGGCATAAGGTCACCCAAAACCAGTGTGAAATACTGGTGGAAAGCATGGTAAGACGCATGAAAGCTGTGATTAAAAATCATGGTTATTCCACAAAATATTGATATCTGAACTCTTCCTGAGGTAAAACATTAGTATTGTTGTGTTCGGACACATGTCAGTAGTTCACAGAATAAAAGAACAATTTACATTTTACTAAAAAGTATACATATAAAGAAAATTCAGAAAAACTGAAAATTTTGCAGTTGTCTCTTAATTTTTGCCAGAGCTGTATAAATAATTTTGGCAATTGTAATTGACGTAAAATGGGAAAGGTTTATTCTGATTTCCTGTCAGATAGTGAGAAAAGCATACATGTGTGTCTTTTTAGAAAATCTATGTAAACTTCTGGTTTCAACTGTATGTACCAGGGACATACAGTATATACCAGGAGAGTGTATTATCCAACTTTTTTTGGCAGTATGATGAAAAAGCATTTGTTATTTTTTTATGTCAAAAAGTGTGACAGTTTTAAAGATCAATTGTTCCAGATGCAGCAATACTAAATATGTGTCCTTATTTTTTGTTTTTACATAAACATATGTATTTATTGGTAGATTTTTTTGGTCCTTTAATTTATTAGGTTTTTACATATTTTTTTACAATTATTTTTGTTTACTTAGTCCCTCTATGGGACGTAAACTTTTATTATGATCGCTGGTGTACTGCATTGCGATGCATACCCATGGCAATGGATGACACCTGTTGGGCTGACACTGACCATGCCTCTTAGACCATGCTCATGGCATGAACTAACTGGTGACCACAGCGAGTAAACCCAGAGGTCATTATTTAGTTGACTTCTGGTTGAAATGGCAACGATCGACAGCCTGTGGTTGCAAGGGAGAGGGAGTGCACTTTTTCTCCCAGCCTCTTAAATGCTGCAATCATGGCGTTTAGGTTGTTAAGCAGCCGGGGGGTGGTCGGGAACCCTTAGGTGACCATGACGTATAAATACGTCAAATGTCAAGAAAGGGTTAAAGGACATGCATCACCATAAAATTACCTATTGCTTAAATCATCATTTCGTGCTGCATATTTTTTTTTTTCTAATTGTTGGCAATTATTTTCCCATATCATTATTTATATTGAAAATCAATTAGTAATCTAGCAATTATTACACTGACTAATGAGGATACTTTACACTTACAGTATATTTAATGTCCTTTTAGGGAAAGTTTTTACAAGTCTCATTATTATCAAAGGAAAGATTACCACCTCTTATAAGACAGGGTGAGCAATTCACATTAGGCAGCATCACAGCTAACCCTGCTCTCACTACTGTTACAATTTGATTCTCAGATTTATTGCTAATTCTTATTGATATTGCTAATTTGATTCTTTAATTCAAAATATAGGGTTTGAGTCTGTCTAGTGCTGCTAATGTATATGAGAATTTCAAGAAAAGATTAGGGAGTGTAAAATATTTCCAGTGATAATTGCAAGATTTAGCATTTTTATTTTTTTAATACAGATTATGATATGGAACTGATGTCATCCATGATCTGTCCATGATTTTCACTGCCAAATAGACATATACTAGTACTTTTCATCTATCATGCCAGTAAAAAGGACAGATCTCCATAATATTTCCTTGGACACACAATTCGCAAAAAAAACTACAGACGTGAACAGCCCCATAGACTATAGTCGGTACGTGTTCGTATCAGTGAAAATCACGGATAGAATACGAACCTCTGAATTGACGCCTAACCAAAATTATTAACCACCAATATTAGTTCCTTATCTATTACCTAATCTTGATCTTTTTATTTTTATTAGATTATAGAAAAAAAAACATATAAAAATGAAAACAAAGGGAGGAGGGAGGGAGATTACGGAACTGGGAGAATCAGAGGCTTTGAAAGGGTTATTTTTTTTTTTACTTGTCTGAAAAAACAAGGCTAATCTGGTATCATCTCAACAGCACTGAAATGCGTTTGAACAGCTTTATCTCCTCTCAGTATGACGATTCATGCTATGATTGGTCAGTCAACTTATAACTAATCAATCATAATGATTGGTGAATACAGTTACAATTAGTCCCTTATCTCAGTTCCGTGCCAAATAGCTTTTTAGAACAGCCGATGTGTCATGCCAAAGCGAGGGAACGCCCGATGTGCGGTGCAACACAAACAGGGAAAACTTGGAGAAGGGCCTGGCGATAAGGAGAGGAGTCGCCACCTCACAGTCATCTATGACTGATCCCTGATGTCCCTAGATGGGTCTGTCAAGGGAGGAATTTGCGTTGAAGACTGCTAATGGAGTCCTCATTTGGGATATCCAGAGACGACGCCGTATAAGCTGTGTATCGGTGCCAATATATATATATCAATGTATATAAGACAAAGAACACAGACATGCTCTCTTTTCAGCCAGCGTCACCAACTGACTCGTATAATACGATAGATCCAATTATACAGTAAGTAAGCATAAATAACCTTGAAGCTAACAAGGAGTGCTTTCACTCCCCAATTTCTCACATCACACTCCTGCCCTCCCGTACATTCCTTTTGTGTGAACATTACTGATAAGAGTTTGCAGCTTCACATTCTGGCTTCATCATCTCTGGTTAACTCCTTCATGATTATACAACTTTGAATTATACTATAGGTCTGTGCAATGGCTACATAGACAGACAGATAATTATACAACTACATTTTGATTATTTATATACCCAGATATTCTTATTACGTTTAAACAAACATACTACAGCTCAGGTGACCTCCACAGTCCCCCCTTAATAAAATATCTGTGAATATTATTAACTTTAAATTTTAAAATTTTTACGATTGAGATATATTTTATTATTTGAGACTTATTTATGACTTATTGCCCTTGGGACTTTAATTATATCTATATCTATATATGCGGGCTTTTTATGAGATCGGTTTAACGTAACACTACAGACTTTAACTTCCCCCTTAAGTACTTATTTTATACATTTAAAAATAACTTTTTGATCTATAGGGGCTATTAGAATTGGCGTTATTACTCTCATTAGGGCACATTATCCTGATTAAGAAAAATTGAATCTAGACCTTATTTAAAAATTAGGACATAATTAAAAAACAAAAAAAAACAAAAGGACATTTGAAAATTGGAAATTGTCCATGGTTCTTCTTTCAGGATATGAAACAAAAAGGAGGATGCTTGGTCAGTGCTAGTCTACTTAGGGCCACTTTGTGAACCTGGATAATCTGCTCTTGATAAAAAAAAAAACAACAAAACATGATGAGGCTTCATGTGAACAGTTTGAGGCACAGACTTGGAAAAACCTTCTGGGATAATGGGTTGAATAGCGGCCGCTTTCTGCTTCGGTTGTGTCGGGTCCATGGGTTTCTGAGATGTGACGTTAATTCGCGTGTCACTGTCAGTGCTCAGCAGACTAGGCCGGAGAGACATCAGCCTGATGGGATAGGCTCTTCCAAAACTTTTTCCGAGATGAGATAATCCATAGCTAGCATTTTATATTAAGGAAAATCACTGAATATATTCATATGAGTTAGTAGGAGACAAAAACATGTGTAAATGGTTAGATTACATTAACCAAACCACATTTTTGGGTCTCTGAAATGGCTGAATTAAGTATTTTAGGTTACTCAATTCGTACCCTCAACAGTCCCCCCTTGACTTACTTCTGCCATTTCCAAATACTAAGGGTACTGTGTTCCCTTAGTAAAAGAGGAAGAAAGATCTGTTGGGAAATCCTGCCTGACTGAACGTTGAGGCATGGGTGGAGAGGGGAATGGGATTTCTTCACCGGTTTGAGACCAAGGACCCCTAGGCGAGTCCTCACCCTTTGTAGTTGGACTTTCCCATGTCTCAAGGTTCTCTAAGTCCTCTCTTCTGTTTCGGTAATGATGGTTTGGGACTGTACAGGTTTTTTTGTAAAGGATAAATATGAGCAGGACGCTTCGTGCAGCTTCGGTGGATTGACCCTTCTGCAATGCGGGGCGTGAATCCATGTTGTCCTGCCGTTGAGCTTTATCGAAATTTCTGTGTCCTTTTAGGATTAATCAGTCTCCTGACCGAAAACCATATACTACTAACTCTGATTTAGGATCTGGAATTAGAAAATACACTTGTTTATTTCTCTATTTAGTCAATCATATGAAAATTATACGTGGTGTGCGCTAGACCAAAGAAAAACATTTTACAATGGAACCTGTTTATTACTAAAGAGAAACATAACACACACTAAAGAGAAATACAACATGCATTGATTTACAACTTATCAGTTTGGTTTGTTTTTTACATACCACTTGCATTATGTGGATTTTCAGCAATGACGTCGTTTTCTGCACTGGAATGCCTCTGACCAGACCTGGAAAGAAATCTACACAACACGCACAGACTTGCATACAACGTGCTCATGATAAACATCTATAATCAGCTTGCAGTCTCTAAGAATGGGTAGAGCAGGTCCAGGGTGTTTCTATGGACTCTTTACAGTTTTTCCTCATTGTTTTAAAAATGTGCTACACAAGACCGGGTGAGTTTATCTACCTGGGTACTGAACCCTGGCGTCACCAAAGCGCACACTGATATCCAACTGTCACAGATGTTAAAAAACAAAAAGCCAGCACCAAATGTGCACTTCAGCACTAAACATTCCAAACTGTACTTATTATAAAAATTTTGAGATTTTTGGCAAAAAATTGCAATTTCTTGAGCTGCCTCGCCACATCACGGCAAATCTCATTTGAGGCAGTCCTACACTAAAATATTTTTATAAAATGTGCCATACGGCCTCACATATGAATAGTAGAACTGCTCTTAGCAGCATTCACCTGGTCTATTTCAATCCCGTACCCATGACTGAGTGATGGCTGTGGGCGGGACAGGTCCAAGCAAATGCTGCATGAAGTAAATAGCCTGTGGACAAAGCCTGATGACTTAATGTGAACAGTCACCAACCGCCAAAATCTAGACAGATGGAATACATCCCAAATTGGGGTGCATAGCAAGGTGGAGGTCAACCACCTACCAATTCAATGAAGAAAAAACAAAAAGCCAGCACCAAATGTGCACTTCAGCACTAAACGTTTATCTACCTGGGTACTGAACCCTGGCGTCACCAAAGCGCACACTGATATCCAACTGTCACAGATGTTAGTCCATGTTACTTGGGCCATCATTAAGTAGAGATCTCATGGCAGAGAAAGCTTACCGCCCTTCATCCACAGACCTTCCTCAGTCAGCCGGCTCCCTGCGTCTCGCACTCCACTCCTTATTGGTTCACTTGATCCTGTAGGGATTTAAGAACACAAGGAGTGACAGAAGTCACTGACGTGACCGGTGTCACCGAGGCATGGTCTTTATGCATGGTAAAGGACTCCTCAACTCTAGGCCCGTTCACTGCTTCTTGGTCAGCTGCACCTGTGCGGGGATCTCCATCCGATTCCATCAGCTCAGATCTAGACTTTCTTTTTGGCGTACCTAGCTTATTTGACAACAGGAAAAATCTACATCCTACATACATTTTGACTATCTTACCTACCTCTGCTCCACCCATCTAGAGAGGCACTTACGTCACTTCCTGCTGTACCGATAGGAGGGGAGGGAGTGGCCCAAATTTAGATTACCTCATGTTGTGTAAACTGTGGCATATCCAGTGCAGAATCGACCACCATCTGGTTTCATCTATAAAAACAAAGACTAAAAGAAATATGCATTAGATCATTCCTATAACAGACATATATTCCTACATTAATAATCCAATAAACATGACATAACTGTTGCAAAAGAAAGGCCAGCTTTAAAGTCTGCTTTAAAGCCTATCCAATATATCTGCTGCTGGAAAAATGTAATAGATATCTACTTCCTCCCTTTTTATATACTACTGTGGCAAAATATATAGATCCATAACAGTAAACAACATGATTAACCAACTATACTCTACTGGGAAATTTTGAAACCTTACAACAGGGTTCATAGATATTCTGTATCTACAAAAGAAAAGGAAAGTAATCAATATTGGCATTTTGTATGCAAAAATAATAGAAAACAAAAACATAACCATAAAAAAAAAAACCTAATTTGTATATTTTAAAAAATATACTTTTCCCTGCAAAATTAATTTAATTATTTAAATAGCAGCAGAATACTATTGATAATCTCCTATGAAATTTTGAACTCTAAGGATAAAACAAAATCCACTCCACCAGCCGGAAAAAGCACTTGTTAGTACTTAAGACAGAAACAGCTTTGTAAATCTGCTGAAACTACTTTTTTTTTTTTTTTTACTGTTCTCTACTTCCTTATTTATTTTTTTTATTTTTTTTTCCCCTCTGCTCTCTACAACTTGTGACTAGCAGCAGCTTACTGAAAACACTCCAACACATCCCTGCGCTGACTTATGCCCCCCCTGTCTCCTTCAGGATGCGCGATGTTAGAACAGCTGGTGGGAAAAACAGATACAAGAAAAAAAAAACATGGGCAGAACTTTCACTATAGAAATATATAAAATATATTTCTGTACCGTGTCAGCCAGCAGAAACAAAAGTACTACAGAAACATGTATTATAGAAACCTTAAGATTGATGGAGTGGAATGGAGAGATCATTAGAGCGGGTAGCTTGGGACTGGAAATCACTGCAACAAAAACAAGCAGTCTAGGGCTCCCCTCTGTGTCATTAGAGAAGGTTGGGGCAGACTCCTGGGTGCAGCCGGACTGTGGGCAGTATCTTGGGAAAACTCCTGGGACTGATTTAAAGGGATACTGTGATACTCTGGGAAAAAGCACACCAGGCTTCAGGTAGATCATTACTGGATCTACAGGGAACACCTTTATTGTAAATTTGTGTTGCAAGTTTTGGTTACGGTTTTGAGGGTACCTGGCCAAACACTGAGATTTGGGGGCGTGACACTTTCTTTGATAGTGACCAAACAAACTGACCACAACGCCAACAATTCTGTTGCTGGCTCTGCTGGTTTTGTTGATTGGGAGCTACGTACATGGGGTTTGGGCCCTGTCGGGGCATGGGCTGTGGTGGGGGCTGCACCGGCGCGGTTGTATACACAAGGGCCAAAAACTGTCTCCTGCTTTTACTTTGGTGAGATTATCCAGGTCCTTCGAGCAGCTGAATATAACTGATGGACCTGTAGCATCTTCCTATAAAATCGCATAGGGTTAATTTCGGGATCTGGCAGGCAGGGGATTAATGTCGCTGACTGGATGGGGTTGAAGGGGACATTTAAATGAGGGCTGTTCCTCATTAGATTCGGGGTAAGGCTCACTATGTGTCCTAGGGGAAGGAGGGGGATCCAAGGGGAGGGGATTGGTAATTGGGGAGTGTGACGGCAGACTGGCCGGTGAGGGGAGAGACGGCATTGCAGGTATGGGAGGGACCAGGGGTATGAGTGTGGAGAGGATTAAGGGATGCTGTCTAGTGACTGCAGCATCTGTGAATATCTCCGGGACGGGGGAATAGAATGGGGATCTGGTTGTGGGGCATCAACAAAACAACCTGTCGGAGGTCCTTAGACTCGGGTAACATATAGAAAAACACAACATCTTCTCGCTCATCCCCTTCTTTGACTTCAATATATCTTTCTGATAGCAATATCTGCGTTATTCTGTTAAACAATTCAGCATCAATCAACAAGTAATACTCTGGAAATCTCCGGTGCATGTCACACAGCTGAACTGTCTCCAGCACGTGTTCCTCCCTAAGGAATGCTTACTAAATCCATTCTGTGAATCCTTAGGTTTCTCAATCTTGACTTCTCCGTTGTAAACATTTTTACTATCTTGGTGGTGTTTGGATTACACTAATATATGAGTATGCGGTGTAAGCATTAAAGCCCGGCCGGAACTTAAGGCTACACCTCTATACTAGCTGGCAACTCCTTAGCTATAGCTCTCTCAAACCTGGTCACAGATCTTTCTAAATATTAGCCCACTGATCTTTCAAAAAATTGATCACAGATCTCTCTAAAAATTAGAGCACTGATCTTCCAGAGCTTGGTCAAAAACTAGCCCAAAACTTTAGTCACAGATCTTTCCAAAAAAAAAATGGGTCGTCTTTGCGCCCTTTCTATTCAGGGAAGACGGCTCGGGCGTGAACTTTTCGCGCCCAAGATGGCGGATTCTCCAATTTTTCAGCGGGACACCGCTGGCGATGATCTCAAGGCACACTTCCACAAGTGGATGGTTCTATCCTGTTCGCAGACGCCAGAAGAGTCATTGTGTACCGCCCCGCGGGCTCAGCTGCGACTGTCGAGCCGCTCGGATCCGTGCTCGTACTTCGGGTGGTGGCTCGAGCCTCTCACGGACCCGGGGGTCACGTCGCTCTGCAAAGGAGTTGGCGCTACACGCGGGGATTTGGGTAAGGAGTTCCACGGCCGGGGCCGCGGTGGTTTGATTTGGGATGTAAGTTCGTGACGCCACCCACGGGTTGTGGTGATTGTAGACACCACCGCTGCGGTGAAGGTATGGGGGCTCCCGGGAGCGGTGTAATGGCGTAGCTAGGTGTTGACCCCTCCGTGGGTAGGGGGTGTTGGTCCCGGGACCTGGTTGGCGAGGGCCGGGGTGCAGGGTGAAGTGTTGCGGCGCGGTGCCTGATGGCACTGGTGTACTCACTCTGACACAACACACTGTAGTCTCTGGTAAACCAAACGGAGTGATGAACGGGGCCCGCAGCCGGCTGCAGCTTCTCCCGGTATAGGTTGGCGGTTTCCGCCTTTCTCCTGCACCTCTGTGTGTAAATGTTTGACTCCTATGCCTAGACACCGGTAGTCCGCTCCCCGACTTGTATATGCCGTAGGAGCCCGTTTGCCCGCAGACGCTGGCCCTTTGAGTCTCTATGCCTTGGCGGTGGCTCTACCCTGTATGGTTGGGCTGTTGTCTTCTAACGGGGCTTGTGTGGGATAGGTCCTTAAGTCCAGTCCGCAATCAGTTGATTTGACTCGGCCCTGTCGGTTCAGGGCTTTGTACTGGGTCTGAGTACCCCTCCTGGTGCTCCGGTTTCCAATCGGTTCCCCGGCACGGTACCGGCGGGCCACCGCCCGACCCCGGTCCCTACGGTTCCACCGGCTGTAATCCCAGCTCCTGCAGGCGGCCACCACCGTCTGCCTCCTTGCCAACGGCGACTGGGCTCCGACCCAGCCACCTGGTAGTCTTTTGGCAGGCCTGGACACAGGACTGCCGGTGAACTTGACTGCTCTCCACCTCCTCTAGACTGCTCTCTCCTTGTACTTGACTCGTGTCTCTGTTTTCCCGCCTCCAGGCCTGTGAACTCCTCGGTGGGCGGAGCCAACCGCCTGGCTCCGCCCCCTGGTGTGGACATCAAACCTGGAGGGTGGTGACAAGGTTTTTAGTTTGACTGATGTCACCTAATCGGGAGGGGGGTGTGGTGTTGTGTCTGACTACCTGGGACGACCTGACTAGTCCAGGGCGTCACACTAAATTTAAGTATACAAATATGGAGACACAGCAGGGAATTAGTAAAATGTTTACTGATTTATTGTATAATAATTTAAGATAAAATGTGCTGCCCCTGCAGCGGTCAAACCGCTCGGATCCGGGGGTGATGAGTACTCGTGGCTCAAGGGTCTCTGGACCCGGGAGCTAGGGGCCACACTCAAATGAAGAAAGGGAGATATAGTTTGTGACGCCACCCGTGGTGTACGGTAATTGGGAGTACCGCCGCTGCCGTTGGGAGTACCCGGGGTGATGGAGTGGGGCAGCTAGATGTCGTCACCCTCCACGGGTAGGGGAAGGCCCCGGGACTCTGGATGGTGGAGACAGTGCAGGGGGAGCACAGGCTCGCTGGTTGCAGGGGTTAATTAGGTACTCACTCAGCAATAAAGCAGACGCTGACAACAGGGTAAACTAAGTGTCTGACTGCCGCTGTCTCCTGAGGGGAGCTCGTCCGGGTCCCGTCCCCTGCAGTACTGCCTGGTGGTCCGTGACTTGCCTCCTGGCACATTAATTTTAAAGTGTCCTTTGTGGCCCGTCAGCTTGGAGCTTTCCAGGCCCCGCTCCTCACTGCGGCTAAGTAAAAGAGCTTGCTCTCAGGAGCTCACGCTTGGGATTTCAGTGGGCTGCTTGTTTGGAAAGCCCTATCCCCCTCGTTGTGCTAGTGCCCCCGATCTCTGAGCTTGGTGGGAACAGTCCATATAGGCCCTGTCCTCCGCAGGTTAATTGCCGGGTCGCCTGAAGCTTCTCCCCTACCTAGGGTCCGTGTACCCCATTGTGCCTTCAGTCCCGGCACGGTGATTAGGCCCAGGCTGCTGACCTTCCTCCAAGACAGGTCCCAGACACCTAGCCTCACTCCCCTGCGACCGAGGGTCCGACTCCTCTAGGTCCAGACCACCATCTGCGATCTAGTCTGCTTCACCCATGGGAGCTACAACTCCCAGCTTCCTCAGAGCTCTTCACAGCTCGAGGGCTACCACTGCTCTGACCTGACACCTCCCAACTCCCTGCCTGACCCCTAGGTGGGCAGCCCTATTTCAGCTTAAGCAGCCCACTGGTGTACCTGACAGGGTATGGTGCAAGGTGTATCTAGGATTTGTGAATGCTGGTGGAGGTAGTACTGCAGGTTAGGTTCCCAGAACCATGGGGGTTTGAGCCCTGCATGGGGAGAGAAAGATTGTGCAGAACCCTGTGACGACCTGACTAGTCCAGGGCGTCACAAAACACAAGGTTTAAAATTATAGATAAAAACAAAACATAAAACCTCTGCATGGAGGTATTGTTGAGAGGATCCTGGAGAGGAACTTAGGAACAGAAGCTGAGACTTGGGACCTGTTAGGAATACAAAATGACAGGAATGAATGCAGGAAAACTGATAATAGGAATATTGAGGATCTGGGTTAAATACTAATTACCTGGTGGTTATGAACACATTGAAGATGAAAATGTAGAATTTGTGAAAATGACAAGAGGAGAGAACTTTTGGTGTTTCACCTTTATGTAGGAAAATGTAAACCAAAGTAAGTAGATTAGTCTGTGTTGACAGTAAGCTCCACAGTGTGGGTGCTTCCTAAAGGGGGGGGAACCTACTAGTACTGATCTTTTGAGTGCCTATGTATTTCCTTTTGGAGGCCTGATAGATTAGCGATATTTAGGAAAAGGTCCTAAAAATATTAGTAAATTGCTATTAGTATTAATAGATGAAACACATGAATACGAATGTTACTGGTGGTGATAAAAAAAATATCTGATGAGATGAAGCGTGTCTATAGGATATATGTAGTGCTGGCTTCAGCAACTAGATAGGATAAAGATTGGAGTATCACCTGGTAAAAATGGCATAGGATATGAAAAGCATATGAATGAAAATTATATGATCACATGAAATAACCATATGAAAATAAGGGACAGTATAAAAATTGACATTAGTAACGTATGATAAGTGTAAATACCTGATAGGGTGTTTGTTTGGTGAATATAAAGAGGTAAATAGAGAGGATATTCATATGATTACTAAAACTGGATAATTTAGCTGGTGCCACCTATTGAAGATAGACAATGCAGGTCAGAGTTGAAAATGGTTAATTCAACCTAGACTAGTGCTGTAAATAAAACTAGGTGATGAATTCAAAGTTACCTGTTAATAAAACTAGGTAGCGATTTCAAAATTACCTGTCCGTGAGCACTGAGTTCAGCTGTAGAAAAATTCAGGCTAAATGGTGAGGATGAAGGAGCTCAGGGGTTAACCTGTAACTGACAGTGTTATGGTTACATATAAGTTAGAATTGAGCATCAATAGGTTAATATGCCTAGAATATTGTTTTAAATAGAACCAGGTGATGATTCAAAAAATTACCCGTCAATGAGCACTGAGTTCAGCTGTTGAGAATTCTGGTTGCCTGATGAGGATTTAAAAGCTCAAGAGTTAACCTGCAACCTGATTGATGGTTTTGTTAGGTAATAGTAAACAGCGGTTGATGGTAGTCAAAGATAGTGAGGCCAGATAGGTGGCTGTATGAGTCAGCTGCGGTGTAGTGAAAAAATGTCAGTGGGGCTGTCAGCAGGCGGCTTGCTATGGGCAGTAATTGTCTTACCTAGCTCGCTAGGTGGCCGTGGAAGCTGGTCCGTCAGGAGTGCCGCTGGGAGCTGCGTGGAGAGTAGCATAACAGGCCGCCGGGGGAAAGGGGGTGGGAGGTCCCGGCCGGAAACTCTCCCGTCCAGATTTTCTATGTCTAACGACCACCAAAAGGAATCTAGCACCGGTAAGGAAAGTTCTATTCTTCCATCTGAAAAGCCTCCTACCCGTCTCTGTGTTTCCAGCAGCTCCCATTGTAAGCAACAGGTATAGACCGGTACCCAAAGGGGTCACGCTAGGTACGAGAAAGTACCAAGCGAACTGTGAAAGGGAAGGGAAATCCAGTGTCTAAAGAAGATGATGACCCATGACAAAACCTACCGCTGGTCCATGAGGTCCGTCACCATCCTATTAAGGTTCCACACATGCGCCACACCGGATACCTGATCCTAGGTATCCCTAGTGCTGAGCTCTAAATAGGGAGCGGGTGGGATGAGCTCTCCGTCAACCCCACTAAACACTATAGAAGACACAAGGAGTAAACACAGGGAAAGTGCACTAATTACTTATCCACATATGACTCAGGTAGAAGTTCAGCAACGTTACAGCAATAGTACCACAGATGAGAACAAGCCTCCTGCTTGCACAAAGAGCTGAATGAACTGAATAATATCACCAGCACAAGGCCAGGGAACATGGGACCATTTAAGCACAAGGGGAACACTATTAATCATCAGCTGGATGGAAGGAGTGCTTCCCTGGGTCCTAAAGGGGGATAGATGAAAATCCAGCAGGAAAGCTACCTAGTACAATGAATACTAACAGCAGGAACAAGAGAAAGTCAGGGAGCATTTTACGCAGCCAAACGCTGAGACCTTCTATTGCCATAAACCACTTGATTGTCCGTCACCCATGACAAAAGGACTGCCGGAATCCACATCAGGAACCCTAACAAGCAAATACAGAAGACTTGACACTCATATGGTGATTATGATGAAGTTTTATTTAGGAGACTTTATCAATACAGCAAAAACACGGACATTTCGGTCTCACAAGATTTCATCAATGTGCATCTCCTCCAAAGCAGTGGACACTGCAGGACTCCTCTCAGCACTGCCTGCTGCACTTTTTTCATCTTTCATCTACCTAGACACCAGCCATGGCAACTGCACTATAGCAGAACTGAGCTACGCACATTGATGAAGGTCTTGTGAGCCCGAAACATGTGTTTTTGCTAGATTGATATATTTTCCTAAATAAAACTTTAACATAATCAACATTTGAGTGCCAAGTCTTCTATATTTGCTTGAATACAGGTTTGGAACCCACTTGTGCACCATCCTCCAGAACTGCTGTATGTATCTACTTCAGGAACCCTAACAAGGACATTGCCTTTCGTAGAGACATCACTGGGTTCTCTATCGTGGAAGACACTAAAGTTCTTATGCCATGTAGCTTATCTGGTGGGAGTAGAGACAATTTGGATTGTGAATTCAAGAGGAGACTGATAAAAGTCTGTCTTCTTGTTGGCTGCAGTCTTGACTTTTTTAGGTACAATAACCAACTTAATTCTGGTGGTCACTGACAGGATCTAAGAACGGCAGTGCTCCTCTGATCTTCCCACTATCAGGAAATCGTCAAATTATGGTACTATGAATGTCCTCCTCTTGTACCTGAGCCAAAATTTCTGCTATCACTTTGGTAAAGATCCTCGGAGCCATAGCGAGTCCAAAGGGTAAAGCCCTAAACTGGAAATGCCTTATTGATCTCCGCATAGGAAGGGCTATCCTCAGGTATTTTTTGATGAGGCATGGATCTGGATATGGTAGTAGGTATGCTTGAAGTCTAGCACCCCCATGTAGCAGTTCGGAAATAACATCTTTATTGCTGATATTAGAGACTGCATTTTGAAGTGACGATGAATCAGATACCTGTTTAGATCTCTCAGGTTGATGATTGTCCTGAAGGCGCCATCTGGTTTCTGTATTAGGAAGAGGAGAGAATAGAATCCTGCACCTTCCCCTTCCTTGGGAACTTCCACTAATACCGCCTTGTGGTCTAAATCTATCACTTCTCTCCTCCAACTTGCTGACAGATGTTATTATTAGTGACCCCGAGGGAGGGGGGGGGGGTTGAATGGTACTCCAACCTTTACAACCCCTAATATCCAGTCACAGTCGCTTGACGAGATGTTCTTCCAGGCGTAAAAAAAAAAAAAAGGAAGAGAGTCTTCCTCTTACCTGGACTATGATGTCATTGGGTAGCCTTCTTTCTGTGGAGGGACCTCCGAATATGAATCCCGGACATCACTCCAGGCCTCCAGTTTCTTGGGCGGGCTTCCGTCTAGCTTGTCTTTTCTTACGAAAGTAATGACTCTTGAATGGTGGTAGTTGGAAAACTAGGAAAACCTTTCTTTCTATAACCCACCTTCTCCAAGATATCGCCCAGGGTTCTATCTAGCTGGGTTCTTGAGGCTACCTAGATCCTCCAATGGGAGGGAAGCTCTCTTCACTGATTTTGCGACAGCCACATCTCTCTGGGATAGCAGTGCTAAGATCGAAGCATCTTCATCATCAAAGGGGTATTTCCGCTTGAACGACGAAGACAAGGTGGCCATTCTGTCGGGCCTCTTCCACTGCTGCTCTACCAGCTTTTTTACCCTGTCATTGACCGGGAAGGAGCGCCTCTTCTTTTGCCCCAAACTCCTAAACATGAGGTCCTTTAGGGATTCAGGTTCATTGGTGTCCACTAGTTGCATGGTAGACCTGACTGCCTTGACTAGGCGGTTGACCTCGGTCCAGGGAAATATGGCCTGCCTCCTGGATCGTCATCTGATGACGAGGAAAAGGGAGAGGAGAAAGAGGAGCCTGAATCAGAGTCCGAGATTTCTCCTGAGTCTTGGTCCTGCTCCCTGGCTCTACTTTTCCCCTTAACCTCTGACTGGGACAGGCTCTTAAAAGAACTCCTTAACCTCAGCTTTAATTGTTGTTCTGAGGCAAAAAGCGAAGTCCGGGCTATCCTCACTCTGCCAGGGATCAGAGTTCGTACTGGGCCGGCACCATAATTAGAAGCCTGTACCTCTGGCAGGGCTCAGAGGTTGTGCTGGGCTGATAATATAACTAGACGCCTGTACATGTGCCAGGGCTCAGAGGTCGTACTGGGTTGGCACCATAACTAGAAGCCTGTACCTCTGGCAGGGCTCAGAGGTCATCCTGGGCTGGCACCATAACTAGACGCCTGTACATGTGCCAAGGCTCAGAGGTCATACTGGGCTGGCACCATAACTAGAAGCCTGTACCTCTGCCAGGGCTCAGAGGTCATACTGGGCTGGCACCATAACTAGAAGCCTGTACCTCTGCCAGGGCTCAGAGGTTGTACTGGGTTGGTACCATAACTAGATGCCTGTACATGTGCCAAGGCTCAGAAGTCGTACTGGGCCGGCACCATAACTAGACGCCTGTACGTGTGCCAGGGCTCAGAGGTTGTACTGGGCATCTGGCATGGCTCAGAGGTGGTACTGGGCCGGCACCATGACTAGACGCCTGTACGTGTGCCAGGGCTCAGAGGTGGTACTGGGCCGGCACCATAATTAGACACCTGTATCTCTGGCAGGGCTCAGAGGTCGTACTGGGCCGGCACCATGACTAGACGCCTGTATCTCTGGGAGGGCTGATGTCGTACTTTGCCGGCAACATGACTAGAAGCCTATGCCTCCATATCCTGCTGGCTGACTGCTCAGGTACACAATACCCAGGCACCTTTCATACGCAGGTCTCCTCGGACAGACATTCTTACAGCATGTGAAATGTCTCCTTATTCCAGTACCATTCCTACTGCCCCCTAGCGGTCTTCCTAAAACCCATTCTGATAACAGCAATTAGGAAAATGAATCCAGTCCACTATCATTAGCGGTTCCCGCCTAAAGTCAGCCTGTTTTGTTATAAAAGCTATATTGTGAGCTGAGGGCATAGCCCGCATACGTCTTGTCCTGAACACAAGCCCCGCTCCTGCCAGCGCAAACATGCGTCATATACACACACAGTCACACAGCCGACTGAGGCGGGTCACTACAGCTTCTCTTACATCCGTTTCGTTGCGTCATCGAAAACTTTCCCTTGGACTCCGCCCACCTGCGTCTCGTTCGCTTCACAGAGGAGCCTTAGCAACAGCACTCTGATTGGTCAGTTGCTCATTCACGACGGCTTCGTTAAACGACTACGTAACTAGTGATTGGCTCTGCGTATCTCCCTTATGGACCAATTACAGAAGAGCGCTACGTAATTCAAAACGCGATCTCTGAGAGGTAGTTTACGTAAAATAAACCGTCACACTTGGTGGTCGCCATTCTCCGCGGCGGAAATTAGTTGGTCGCGTGGCGTGTGCTGCAGTTCCAGAAGCATGTCATTCAAAAACATCTACTACTCCGACAAGTACACGGACGAGAAGTACGAGTACAGGTGAGAGCGCGGAGAAGCGGGGCCATGAGGTAACGGCGCCGCACCCGGCAGTACGGAGACCGTGTGCCTCACCGCCTGCTGTCAGCGGACATAGCCAACATGGCGCCATCCGCCCATTATCCAGTGGGAGTAGGTCTCCAGCTCCACGTGTGGATTAGCCCAGTGTCAGTGGAGATAATCCCTGTGGCTGTGTACAGCCGTCCGCCATGTCAGTGTGAACAGTAGGGTTTAGGAGCGGTATGTCCTCCCTGCAGTGCAGATACAACGAGTATGAGCCCCATAAGGCCGGGACCGACATAATCCCCATTATAGTGAATGGGCTCTGACACTTGCAGGTATTCCTCGCAGGAGACATACCTTTCTGTTAGGCCAGAATGTGGTTATCTGAGGATTTTCCATATCTAACGCAAGTCTATGGGGAAAATCCATCCGTATAACTGAGCGTTACCGCAAGAGAAATTGACATGCTGCTAGAGGTCAGTTTACATAGTGTAAATAAGCACAGGAGGCATGAGATCTCTATTAATCCCATCAACTTTGCTGGAACTGTAAGGCTATGTGCCCACGGGACAATGTACTCGCGGATATATCCGCAGGTTTCCCGCAGCTGCTCCCCGGAACATGTAGCTATCCATAGCTGTGGGATTCCAGCGAAATATCTGCGGAAAACCTGCTGACATTCGTGCAACTTACCTGCGGAAGGCCCGGCCTCTCTCTCCATAGTGGAAAGGCGGGACATCCGCAGCATGTTCCGCAGCCGCACATACCGCAGCATGGACACAGACACTCCCCATGTCCCATAGGATAACATGGGGAGTGTCTGCTTGCTAAAACCTGCGGCTTTATCTAGAAAATCCAGATACATCCGCAGGTTTTCCAAGGCAAATTCCACGGTTAGGCTCTGTGCGAACTAGAAAAAGGAATTTTCTTAAGAAAATTCTGGAGGCTCAGTAAGATTTCCTCACCTGCGGGAAAATACCGCACTGAAATCCGCATCCAAATCCGCATGCGGTTTGTTGCGTTTTGCGGCGGATTTGGTGCGGAAATGCCGTAGCCAGCGTCGGACTGGCTACTGGAGGAATGTCCAGTAATACCAGGCCTGGCCGTGGTTGCCTGCACTGAACTCCGGAGCTCCCACCTGAGCTCCGGAGTGCAGCCTAGACTAAACTGCGAGTGCCGAGTGATTGATTTCCCGGCGATTGCAGTTTAGTTCAGGCCGGGCTGATCTCCGGAGCTCAGGTGACAGCTGTAGAGAGGCCGGGCTGCACTCCGGAGCTGTCACCGGAGATCAGCCCGGCCTGAACTAAACTGCAATCGCCGGGAAAACAATCACTCGGCGCTCACAGTTTAGTCTACGCTGCACTTCGGAGCTCAGGTGACAGCTCCGGAGTTCAGTGCAGGTAACTGAATCCTGGCTTAGGCCCCCTCCTGATGACACCCAACTGTACACATCTTCTCCTGACATCACCCCTGCGCTATTACAAAATACTACCGATTGTCTGTCCGCTGTCTCGAACATCATGTCCTCCCTCTATCTAAAACTGAACCTGTCAAAAACTGAACTTCTGTTTCCTCCCTCTCCTAACCTTCCGAAACCCAATATTACCATTTCTGTGTGTGGCTCTACCATTACACCCCAGCAGCACGCCCGCTGTCTTGGGGTTATATTTGACTCCGATCTCTCCTTCACTCCCCATATTCGTTCACTCGCTCGTTCTTGTCAATTCCACCTCAAAAACATCTCGAGAATTCGACCTTTTCTTACCGTTGACTCTGCAAAAACTCTTACTGTCGCTCTCATTCATTCTCGCCTGGATTATTATAATTCTTTACTAATTGGCCTCCCTGTTACGAAACTCTCCCCTCTCCAATCCATTCCGAATGCCGCAGCCAGGATCATTTTCCTCTGCAACCGCTTCACTGATGCCTCTTCTGTTTGCCAGTCATTGTACTGGTTGCCCATCCGCTACAGAATCCAACATAAACTTATCACTGTCACTTACAAAGCTCTCCACAGTTCTGCACCACCCTACATCTCCTCCCTCATCTGTCTATCATCCCACCCATGCCCTCCGCTCTGATAATGACCTAAGGCTATGTGCGCACGTGTGCGTATTACATGCAGTTACGCTGCGATCTGCAGCGCAGCGTAACTGCATGTGTCCTGCGTCCCCTGCACAGTCTATGGAGATTGTGCAGGAGCCGTGCGCACGTGGCATATTAGAACGCAGCGATTCGGCTGCTGCCCGAATTGCTGCGTTCTAAGAAGTGACATGTCACTTCTTCCGTGCGGTTTGCATGCTGTCTATAGGGAGATGAAGCATGCAGAGCGCACGTTTTCTGCCGGCACCATGCGCTTCAGAACAGAGCTTTTCAGCTGCGCTCTGAAGCGTACCTTTTAGGTGCGGTGCAGAGCGCACACATGCGCACATAGCCTTAGACTGACATCCTCAATTCGAACCTCTCACTCCAGTCTTCAAGATTTCTCACGACCTGCGCCTATGCTCTGGAACACACTACCAAGAGCAATCCGATTAATTCCCAACATCTTGTCCCCTGTACCTGTATAAATTCTGGCCAATGACTGGTCCATGCAGCTGCTTTTGAACCCCCTATTAAATCAATGGCTGAACCATATATAACAAGCTTTTCTCCCCCCCCCCTTCCCCTCCCATTCACCTTTTTGTGCCTCCCCTATTTCTTCATAGACTGTAAG
This sequence comes from Anomaloglossus baeobatrachus, assembly GCF_048569485.1. Classification (NCBI taxonomy): domain Eukaryota; kingdom Metazoa; phylum Chordata; class Amphibia; order Anura; family Aromobatidae; genus Anomaloglossus; species Anomaloglossus baeobatrachus. Next base: position 623,806,825 of record NC_134353.1, read on the forward strand.
CTTACGAGCAGGGCCCTCACTCCTCCTGGTATCTTAATGTTGTTATTTTGTATTTGTCTCATATTGTCTGTACATGTGTCACGAACCACCGGGGGGGTCACTCAGAAATCCCCCGCGCTGGCTACCAGTACGTCACGATCGGGGGGTAACAAGTGGGGGTCACCCCTCCTTTATACCTCCCGACCGACAGACAGAGCACGTGACGCGCTCTCCAGCGCCCCTCTTATAGTCAGGCCAATTATGGAATTGCCCGACAATAAGCAAGGAGGCCGCTATACTACTTATGCCGATTATTGAAGGGTCCCCGGTGAGAGTAGGGTATATATTCCCCCGACCTCCGCGGGCGGAATATATAAAACCTCCCCGAATCTCACTGGCCTCCCCACAATAATCCTTGGCACAACTCGCTGCCACCAACCGCTTCACGGTAACTATTAGCCGAACACACAGACGTGGGATTCAAGATCGAGATAACAGAACAGCCCAAGATTAATTATATAATTTAATCAGCCTAAAGCACACTAGAAACTACAATATATACAATAGGGAATCTACAGAATATACATAGGTCAGAGTACAGTTACAGATAAAGCATGGTTTACAAACAGGCATACACAGTTCCAGCAGTTACCTTGTGCGTCTGGCCACAGGGGGGCGCTGTAGACCAGGTTTCCAGGATCTTTCCCACAGATGTTTCCTACACGTGACCCCCGGCGAAAGAACACTGGAAAATGGCCGAAGTAGGGTTATCAACCTGGGCAAATCCAGGTCCCCTCCTACCTTAGTGACCTCAGAGGGAGCACTGCTCCACCCCTGGCTGGAGTTATGGACAATATCCACAACAGGGGATATGGCCATAACTTGGCCTGGGAGCGTCGTAGGCAGACGCCAACGCTCTCATTGTGACAGTTATGAATTTAGCTACAGAACGAGAGGACTCATGACTTGTCTACTAGTTCCCCATTGGCTGATATCACGCCTGGGGTACTTCCCAAGCTCCCACTTCCATAAAAAAGGTGTGCCAGCATCGTCCGCATGCGCAAACACCATTTTTATGGTTGCCATATTTATCGGAAATATGGCTTGCGAGATATGAACCATATTTTACTGGAGTCGTCCTGTCTGGATACTTCCATAGCCTTGCTAATTAGATAGCAGCCCCTACCACAGGGTCACGGCAGGGAGTCATCCTGTGTCCATTGTTCCCACATCATCTAATCTCCATATCACAGGAGATGGCCATGGGATGTGTTGCTAAGATGTGACACCTTCCAAGATGTTGGACATTGAGAACAAGAAGGGAGGGGGCACGGCCATGGAGTGATGAGAGCGATTATGACTGGCAATCATAATTCCTCTTCATATCCCAGGATTGGCCTCACACCTCCCCCCTTTTGAGGGCGCTAGGGGGCAGCACACTCCGGTGTTCCCCCGTGCGCCCGTCCGCGACCTCTCCTTGTCGGGACAGCCCGTCTGCGTTACCGTGGTCCCGGCCCCTTTTGTGGCGAATGGTGAAGTTGTATTGCTGGAGCGCAAGGCTCCAGTGTTCTCCCGCCTACCCGGTGACCGAGGTACTGGACCTCGCTCATGGCCAGCTGACACTTTCCCGGCTTGATGGTCAAACCTGCATGGTGGACCCGCCTGAGCACCTGTGCTAGATGCTCTAGGTGATCTTCCCAGGTGGGACTGAAGACGGCAATGTCATCCAGGTACGCGGCCGCGTACCCTTCAAGTCCCTTGAGCAGGGTGTTGACCATCCGCTGGAAAGTGGCAGGGGCATTCCTCATCCCGAATGGCATCACCGTGGACTCGTACAGTCCAAATGGGGTAATAAAGGCAGAGCGTTCCCTGGCCTTGCGAGTCAGGGGGATCTGCCAATATCCCCGGCTCAGATCCATGATGGTCAGGTACTGAGCCCCGGCCAACTGATCGAGCAGGTCATCGATGCGTGGCATTGGGTACGCATCGGCGACCGTGACAGCATTGAGCCCCCTGTAGTCCACGCAGAACCGAGTGGTTCGGTCCTTCTTAGGGACGAGGACTACAGGCGAGGCCCAAGCGCTGTTGGATGCCTGGATCACCCCCAGCTTCAGCATCTCGTCAATCTCCTGGCGCATGTGTTGCTGCACCTCCAGGGAGACCCGATATGCTGAACGCCTGATCGGGGGATGATCCCCAGTGTCCACGTGATGGACAGCCAAGTTAGTCCTTCCGGGCTGGTTGGTAAACAACCCCCGGAAGGGGTGTAGGGTGGCCCACAGCTGGGACCGTTGGTCCTCCAAGAGCTGGTGGCCAACCTCCACATCCTCAATGGATCCGCCTGCCCTAACCTGGGCTAGCATATCCAAGAGGGTTTCCGCTTCTCCCTCCTCGGGCAGGTTGCACACGGGGAGCGCACATGCCTCCCGCTCATGATGTGCCTTCATCATGTTCACATGGAAGGGCTTCCGCCTTCCACGGGCAGGGTCCAGGGTGACCAGGTACGTCACAGGGTTGAGCTGCTGGTACACGAGGTATGGGCCTTCCCAGGCTGCCTGAAGCTTGTCCTGTGGTACGGGGACCAGTACCCACACCTTTTGACCCACTTGGTAGGTCCTCTCACAAGCGTTCTGGTCGTACCAACGCTTCTGATCGGCCTGGGCTTGAGCCATATTGTCGTGTACCAGTTGCGTCAAGGCCTGCATTTTGTCCCGGAAGCGCATGACATACTCGATAACCGACACTCCAGGGGTGGCCAAATCCCCTTCCCAAGCCTCTTTCACCAGAGCCAGGGGGCCCCGCACACGTCGCCCGTACAGGAGCTCAAACGGTGAGAATCCTGTTGAGGCCTGTGGAACCTCCCGGTAAGCAAATAACAGGTGTGGGAGATACCGCTCCCAGTCACGCCCATGGGAGTCGACCAACATCTTAAGCATCTGCTTTAAGGTGCCATTAAACCGCTCGCACAGGCCATTAGTCTGTGGATGGTACGGGCTGGCCACCAGATGTCGCACCTGGACTTGCTTACAGAGGGCCTCCATCAGCTGGGACATGAATTGGGTCCCCCGGTCAGTGAGCATTTCCTGGGGAAAACCCACTCGGGAGAAAATCTCCAGCAATGCGGTGGCCACCTTGTCAGCCCGAATGGACGACAAGGCCACTGCTTCTGGGTACCGGGTGGCATAGTCCACTACCGTCAGTATGAAGCGTTTCCCGGAGCTGCTGGGGATGGCCAGCGGGCCGACCAGATCCACAGCCACCCTCCTGAAAGGCTCATCGATGATTGGCAGAGATACCAGTGGGGCTTTGGGGTGTGGCCCCGCCTTCCCCACTCTCTGACAGGTTTCACACGAACGGCAGTAGGCAGCCACATCGGCCCCCATTTTTGGCCAGTAGAAATGCTGGTTTAACCTGGCCTTGGTCTTAGCGATCCCTAGGTGTCCGGCCATCGGAATCTCATGTGCGATCCGCAACAACTCCGTCCGGAACGGATAGGGTACCACCAACTGTCGGTCCCTGGGCCACGCCTCCGGTGAACCCTGCTGGACCGTGACCCGGTACAGCCGTCCTTGGTCCCAGACCACTCGCTCCGGGTCCGAGTCCGAGGGAGGCTGTGCCGCCTGCTCCTTTAGAGCTTTCAGGCTGTTGTCAGCTTCTAACGCTGCCTGAAACCCCTGACTAGATGTGGCCAGAATCGACGAGACTGTCACATCTTCGGTCAGTACCCCGGGACCTGTGTCCTGGCCTCCACCTGACTCGGCTGCCACTTGGTCAGAAGGGGAAGAGCTATCGGACCTCCGGGAGGCCCCTTGGCTTCCAGCACTCCCACTGCGGGTGACAGCGGCCACAGCCGCTGCGACCGTGGGTCGTGCCTGCTCCTCCTCCGTTCCTGACCAAGTCGCCGGTTCAGGCAGACCTACCTGGCTTCCTGACACCCCGGTTGTGGGGGAACCCTGCACCGAGATCTTACCTGGGAGCACTTCCGCTCCGGGACCGGCCCCAATCTCACCTGCCTGTTCCCCCCCCTGCAGCAACAGAACCCCGCTGTGAAATCTCTGGGGACCCCACATTTGCTGTGGTAGCCCCCACCCCACACACTGGTCCTCCCCCTGCAGCACCCTGCTCTCTGCTTATCCCTGCAGAGGGCAACAGATCCCAGCTCACAGGCTGATTACTTGTAGAGGCATTGTCACACCTTTCTCTGACCCCCTCCCCTGTCACAGCTGCAGCTGTGTGTGTGTCTATGGTGTCTATGCAAGCAGAAGTATCAGAGTTCACTCCCTCCTCCCTTACATCATTCATAGATAACACATTAACATTGTCCGGAGGCCTGTCAGTACTGGCTGAAGGTTCAGCCCTTGGGGGGGGCCCAAACTGGGAGGTTATCTGCCCCAAATCTGTCCCAAGTAGCACGTTTGCGGGGATCCGATCAGTTACCCCCACCTCTCTCACCCCTCGCCCTGCGCCCCAGTCCACATAAATGTCAGCAACAGGCAGCGCCGGGTCAATGCCTCCAATCCCGGAGACAGCGAGGGTTTTTCCAGGTATCAAGTCTTGGGGGGACACCATCTCAGGCCGCACCAGAGTCACCTCCGAGGCGCTGTCTCGCAGTCCTAGGGTCACAGACCGGCCGACGGTGACAGGTTGGAAGCTGTCCAGGGACCTACCCCCACCCCCACCCACACAATACACCTTGGGCGGCCCTTGGGACGGGGATGGAGCCGGGGCCTTGGGACGCTGAGGGCACATGGCCTTGAAGTGTCCAGGTAGGTTGCACTGGTGGCACCGTCTTGGTTCTGGCACGGGCCTGGAGAGGGGAGTTGAGGGGGACACCCCCTGCAGTCTAGGGGCAGGTGGGGCAGTCGCAGAATTCATCTTACCCCCTCTCCAGGTGCTGCTGGTGGCTGCTCTCCTGGCCTCAGGAGCCCGATTGTTGGTGTAGTCATCGGCAAGGGCAGCTGTAGCCGTGGACCCCTTTGGCTTCTGGTCTCGGATGAACTGGCGGAGATCCTCAGGGCAGTTCCACAAGAGTTGCTCCGTGATGAACAAGTCCAGGATCTCCGGTCCGGTGGAAAGCTGCAGGCCTTGGGTCCAGTGGTCGGCAGCTCGGGCAAGTGCCCGCCGGTGGTCAGCCCAGGAGTCCTTTGGTCCCTTTTGCAGGGTCCGGAACTTCTTGCGGTAGGACTCCGGAGTGAGGTTGTACTGTTGGATCAGGGCCCGCTTGATGGTGTCGTAGCCCTGATCTGCCTCAGCAGGCAAGTCCCCAAGGATATCCAGGGCCTTACCCCTTAAACGGGGGGTCAGGTATTTGGCCCACTGGTCCTTGTCCAGATGGTGCTGCAGGCAAGTCCGTTCAAAAGCAGTCAAGAAAGAGTCCAAGTCTCCATCCTTCTCCAGCACGGGAAAGTCCTCAACACGGACCTTTGGAAGTTTGGTGTCTCGAAGGTCACGGGTGGCTGATGAGGGCCGGAGCTGAGCTAGCTGCAGCTGGTGGTCACGGTCTGCCTGTTGCTGTCGCTCTTCACGCGCTGCCTGCCGCTCCGCAGCCTCAGCCTCACGCGCTGCTTGCCGCTCCGCAGCCTCAGCATCACGCGCTGCCTGTCGCTCACGCTCGGCCATGAGTATCTCGTAGGTATCCCGGTCTCCAGCCATAAGCCTGGCCAAGGCAGCTTGAAGGAGGGCCTCTGCACCTCTCAGGCCGGAGGGATTGGCAAGTGGTGATCTGCGGCACGCTGCAGAGCCAGGTGATTCACTGTCCATTTCAGAGCGGAGGACTGGCATCTGGCTCGTTGAGGACCCTTGGGCGAGCTCCTCCTCATTTTGTCCAGCAGTGCCAGGTTGTGCGATGTCCTCTGCAGAGCTGTTCTCTGGCGTCGGGCTCTTGGAGGGCTCGTGGACAACCTCCTCATCGTCTCTGGCCTGAGCATCGGCCATTCCTTTGGCTTTGCTCCTGGTGCTCTCAGCCATTGTTGCAGACTTTTGGTCACTGACACAGAACTGACACCTGATGCCTCCACACACCTTACAGTAACTGCACTCTGACACTCTAGTGTTGGTCTGGTCTGAAGACCCCAGCAGCCACAGCTGCTGCAGGCAGTCTTTAGTGTCTGGGAGTATGGGTCTCACACTCACACACACTATTATCTCGATCCCACCGCTATGCCACCAATATGTCACGAACCACCGGGGGGGTCACTCAGAAATCCCCCGCGCTGGCTACCAGTACGTCACGATCGGGGGGTAACAAGTGGGGGTCACCCCTCCTTTATACCTCCCGACCGACAGACAGAGCACGTGACGCGCTCTCCAGCGCCCCTCTTATAGTCAGGCCAATTATGGAATTGCCCGACAATAAGCAACGAGGCCGCTATACTACTTATGCCGATTATTGAAGGGTCCCCGGTGAGAGTAGGGTATATATTCCCCCGACCTCCGCGGGCAGAATATATAAAACCTCCCCGAATCTCACTGGCCTCCCCACAATAATCCTTGGCACAACTCGCTGCCACCAACCGCTTCACGGTAACTATTAGCCGAACACACAGACGTGGGATTCAAGATCGAGATAACAGAACAGCCCAAGATTAATTATATAATTTAATCAGCCTAAAGCACACTAGAAACTACAATATATACAATAGGGAATCTACAGAATATACATAGGTCAGAGTACAGTTACAGATAAAGCATGGTTTACAAACAGGCATACACAGTTCCAGCAGTTACCTTGTGCGTCTGGCCACAGGGGGGCGCTGTAGACCAGGTTTCCAGGATCTTTCCCACAGATGTTTCCTACACGTGACCCCCGGCGAAAGAACACTGGAAAATGGCCGAAGTAGGGTTATCAACCTGGGCAAATCCAGGTCCCCTCCTACCTTAGTGACCTCAGAGGGAGCACTGCTCCACCCCTGGCTGGAGTTATGGACAATATCCACAACAGGGGATATGGCCATAACTTGGCCTGGGAGCGTCGTAGGCAGACGCCAACGCTCTCATTGTGACAGTTATGAATTTAGCTACAGAACGAGAGGACTCATGACTTGTCTACTAGTTCCCCATTGGCTGATATCACGCCTGGGGTACTTCCCAAGCTCCCACTTCCATAAAAAAGGTGTGCCAGCATCGTCCGCATGCGCAAACACCATTTTTATGGTTGCCATATTTATCGGAAATATGGCTTGCGAGATATGAACCATATTTTACTGGAGTCGTCCTGTCTGGATACTTCCATAGCCTTGCTAATTAGATAGCAGCCCCTACCACAGGGTCACGGCAGGGAGTCATCCTGTGTCCATTGTTCCCACATCATCTAATCTCCATATCACAGGAGATGGCCATGGGATGTGTTGCTAGGATGTGACACCTTCCAAGATGTTGGACATTGAGAACAAGAAGGGAGGGGGCACGGCCATGGAGTGATGAGAGCGATTATGACTGGCAATCATAATTCCTCTTCATATCCCAGGATTGGCCTCACAACATGTCCCCTCTGAATTGTAAAGCGCTGCGGAATATGTTGGTGCTATAGAAATAAAAATTATTTATTATTACTACTGGAGATACCTTCGGTAGCTAGTCCCACAGCTACATGCGGAAAAGAAGTGACATGCAGTTGTTTTTGCTGCGGGAATCCTGCAGCAAAACATGCGGCTGTCAAAAATCCGCCTAGTGATCACAGCACTTTTTTTTTCCCATAGGATTTGCTGGTGAATCACTGCAGAGATGTTATGAACATTTTCTGCAGCGAAACATGCAGCAAATCCGCGGGTAATCAGCAGGAAATTCTGTCTGTGGTGACCACAAAGATGCGTGTATTTGGCCCCAAAAAAATGCACCTGCGGCAAAAAAAAGCATGCGTTTTGCGTATTTTACCATGTTTTTGCCCAATATGTTTTTAAAGCCAAATCTATTGGAAAGAACATACAGAATAGAAAGAAAAACAAGATAGCCAAATAGAGAGCTAGCTTGACCAGCTGTTTTATAATTTTTTTTTTTTTTTAATATATATATATATATATATATATATATATATATATATATAATATATATATATATATATAAAACAAACTGATATGTAGAATATCTAGCACAGGAACAGCAGCAGCTGCGGGCTGTACCTTGGCTGGTTATGAAAAATAGAGGGGATCCCATGCTTTTTTTTTTCCTTTCATTTAAAAAAAAATTGCATTTTTCTAAAACCAGCCAAGGTACAGCAGACAACTGGGGGCTTATATTATTAGGGTGGGAAGGGCCATGGTCATTTGGCCCTTTCTAGCCTAACAATAGAAGCCTGCAGCTGCCCCAGAAGTGACGCATCACATTAGATGCGCCAATTCTGGCACTGGACTCAGCTTTCCCTGGTTCAGTGGCAATCGGGGTAATAAGGGGTTAATTACAACCCACAGCTGCCACTAAGCCCTAGATTAGTAATGGGAGGTGTCTGAGACCACCCCATCATGAATCTGCAAGTAAAAGTAAATAAAAACAAACACCCAAAAAATCATATATTTGAAATAAGACAAAACACCCTATTTCACCACTTTAACTCCCAAAACACCCCTGCAGGTTTAACGTAATCCACACTAGGTCCCACAATGATTCCAGCACTGCTATATCTGAAGCTCACAGCGAGCGCCATAGAACAAAACTGCCTGCTGTGAGCTCCAGTGAGCCGAGCGATCAGCGGTGATGTCACTCTGGTGATTTGCCGTCGAAGGTGGAGGACTCTAGCTGTGGCCGTGACTAACTTGAGTGACGTCAATGCTGATCGCGGGTCATTTACAGCCTGAACCTCACAGTGGGCAATCATGTTCTATGGCGCTTGCTATGAGCATCAGATGTAGCAGTGGTGGAAGTGTCGTGGGACCTCGTGTGGATTATGTCGGACCTGCAGGGGAGTTTTTGGGGTTAATAAAGGGGTGAAAAGGGTGTTTTTGTATTTTATTTCAAATAAAGGATTTTTTGGGTGTTTGTATTTATCTACTTTCACTTACAGATTAGTGATGGGGGGTGTCTTATAGATGCCTGCCATTACTATTCCAGGACTTGGTGGCTGCTGTGGGCTGCCATTAACTCCTTATTACCCCGTTTGCCACTGCACCAAGGCAATTGGGAAGAGCCGGGTAAAGTGCCGGGACTGTCACAACTAATGGATGTGGCAATTCCGGAGGCTGCAGACTAATCTTTTTAGGCTGGGAGCACGCAATAACAATCGGTATCCCCAGCCAGAGAATATCAGAGCCCAGCTGTCGGGCTTTAGATGTGCTGGTATCATAATATCAGGAGATATAGAGAGGCTGTGGAGGAAAGCGCAAATGAGGTCCTACCAGGTATGAGAAAAGGTATGTGTAAGTATTCACACTCACCTAGAGAGGTTGTGACAGTCACAACTCCTATAATGGCGTGGTATTGAGGCGAAGAGCTGCAGTCCCCTGTGACGAGAATCAAGATATAGGCAGGCAGAAAGGGGTTACGCCGCGCTATCACCCAGGCGTCAATGTTGATCATTTTATCTTTATTTCTTTGCACAGGGCAACACGTTTCAGAGATCTGGTCTCCATCAGGACATCAAAGAAGAAATGTTGATTTCTTCTTTGATGTCCTGATGGAGACCATGGAGACCAAATCTCTGAAACGTGTTGACCTGTGCAAAGAAATAGAGATAAAATGATCAACATTGACGCCTGGGTGATAGCGCGGCGTAACCCCTTTCTGCCTACCTATATCTTGGTATCATAATATCAAGGGATCCTACGTCAATTGTTATTTTACTGTTCAATATAGACCCACCCACGGCATCTGTGATTTGAAGCCTCAGACACACTGTCACTCAGTGTGGGAGCTCGTCTGAGTGCAACGAATCAGACCCTGGTGGGTGTAGAAAGCAGTTATTATTTCTGAGCTGAATGAGAGGCCGCGGGAGCAGTGTGACAGTCGCCCCGGTGAATCGGTAAGTATGAAGCACTTGCTCCTACCACTTTGCACCGGATTCTGGTCCCCATAAACTTTATATGGCGACCGACATCTGGCCAGATACCAGGAATCAATCCTCCACCGACCCAGTGTCAACAGGGGATTGATCTGCCAGTCCTCCGAAATGCAGGGACAAAATGCAAAAATAATTGACATGCTGCATCTTTGTGGTCACCACAAAGATGTAGCCAAAAAAACTGCAACATGCGCACAGCAAAAATGAAATCTCATAGACTTTGCTGTAGAAGGAAATACTTGCAGGTACCAAAACTGCACCAGAAAAACGCGGCAAAAAAGGCAGCTTGGGCACAAGGCCTAAGACTGTGGACACTGGTTTTTTTATGCATTTTGTTTTTTGTATTTTTGTGCCGTTTTGTCACAAATCTGCATACCTATCTTTATGCCAGCAAACTAAATGAGAATTTTTACGTTTTGTGTATAAGTTGCTTCTTTGTTCCTAGCAGATTTGGTGTAGAAAATAATCTGCAGCATGTAAATTCCTGGTGCGTTTTTGCCTGCGTTTTTCAGCCCTTCCACCCATTGACTTAATTACAAAAAAAAATGAATTTTTTTGGTACATTTTCCTGCCAGAAGGTGCAGATTTGCTGCAGAAACTTTCTGCAGCAAATACTCAACATTCCCATACAGAATTTTATTTTTTTCCTTCTTCTTTCATGGACCCATTCAGGGCTTGGGAAATGTCATCACTCCTATATATGACAATCCTCTGTGATAGGTATCATTGGAAAAAGTGGAAATATTTAGTAACAATACCAACTCTGGCAGACCATGTAACGTTACAGAGCAGGGTCACTCAGGCTAAGTTCACGTAACCGCATTTTCGGTCTGAGTGTTAGTGAATAAAGTGACATTACACAGACAGAGCTCAGACCAATGTTATTCCATTAGGTTGTTCAGATTTTTCTTTTTCCATGTACCAAATGAGTGTGTGGTTTGAAAAAGAAAAAAAAAAAAATATTTGAGCATGCTGCAGTTGATTCTGTGTGTCGGTTCAGACTCTCAATGAAACGCACAAATAACAAAAAAAGGATCCTGCGTGGATCAACTGTAGCATCCAGTTTTTACCGATACATGCTCAAACGGTGATAGTGCCGTTCCCCCTGGCGGCGCAATTACGGGGTGCCAGTGGGTTGCCATGGCAACGTGGGAGCAGATGATGACCCCTGTCGCTGCCATGACATATTTCTTGTGAATGCTAGAAGAGAGCCAGTACTCACAGTAAGGGCTGCTTCTCACTTGCAAGTTTCTCGCAGTAGAGCAATGCGAGAAAATCTCGCATTGGAATCGGACACATGTTAGTGAATGATTCAGCTCTCATCTGCGATTTTTTTTTTTTCTCAGTCCAAATCGGAGTTAATGGCAGCCCATAGCTGCCACTAAATCCTAGATTAATCATGTCAGGCGTCTATGAGACACCCTCCATGATTAATCTGTAAGTTACAGTAAATAAACACACACATGAAAAAATCCTTTATTAGAAATAAAAAACACAAAAAGCTATGTGCGCACTAGAAAGTGCCATTTTCTTAAGAAAAAAAATGGACCCTCTGAAAGAATCCCGCGGTAAAATACACCCGCGTTTTTGCCGCGGATTTTCCGCAAGTTGGTCCCTGTGGTTTTTACAGTTATCTATGGCAAAAACTGCAGGTACCTGCGGAAAAGAAGTGACATGCACATTTTCTCAAGAAATTTTCTCAAGAAATTCTGCAGTAAGAATGTTCTTGAGAAAAAAACGCAGTGTGCGCACAGCTATTTTTTTTTCCCATAGGTTTTGCTGGAAAATGTCTGTAGAAGAAGGGAATTTTGTTTACTTACCGTAAATTCCTTTTCTTCTAGCTCCAATTGGGAGACCCAGACAGTGGGTGTATAGCTACTGCCCTCTGGAGGCCGCACAAAGAACTACACTTAAAAGTGTAAGGCCCCTCCCCTTCTGGCTATACACCCTCCCGTAGGAGTACAGATTCCTCAGTTTTAGTACCAAAGCAAGAAGGAGGAAAGCCAATAACAGTTTCAAAAACAAATTCAATCCGATAACATGATCGGAGAACTTAAGAAACAACATGAACAACATGTGCACCCGAAAAACGAAACCCTAAGAACAAATAGGGCGGGTGCTGGGTCTCCCAATTGGAGCTAGAAGAAAAGGAATTTACGGTAAGTAAACAAAATTCCCTTCTTCTTTTTCGCTCCTAATTGGGAGACCCAGACAGTGGGACGTCCAAAAGCAGTCCCTGGGTGGGTAAAAAGATACCACATGAACGGGCTGTCAGACAGCCTCTTCCTACAGGTGGGCCACCGCCGCCTGAAGGACCTGTCTACCTAGGCTGGCATCTGCCGAAGCGTAGGTATGCACTTGATAGTGTTTGGTAAACGTGTGCAGACTCGACCAGGTAGCCGCCTGGCACACTTGCTGAGCCGTAGCCTGATGCCGCAATGCCCAGGACGCACCCACGGCTCTGGTAGAATGGGCCTTCAGTCCAGATGGAATCGGAAGCCCAGCAGAACGGTATGTGTGAAGAATTGGTTCCTTGATCCACCGCGCCAGGGTGGATTTGGAAGCTTGCGATCCCTTATGCTGACCAGCGACTAGGACAAAGAGCGCATCAGAACGGCGTAGAGCCGCCGTGCGAGAAATGTAAATCCTGAGTGCTCTCACCAGGTCCAACAGATGTAAACCCTTTTCAAATTGGTGAACTGGATGCGGACACAAAGATGGTAAAGTGATATCCTGATTGAGATGAAAGGAAGAAACCACCTTGGGAGAAAACTCTGGAATTGGACGCAGTACTACCTTGTCTTGGTGAAACACCAGGAAGGGAGATTTGCAAGATAACGCCGCTAGCTCGGACACTCTTCGAAGAGACGTGACCGCCACAAGAAAAACTACCTTTTGTGAAAGCCGAGAAAGGGGAACCTCTTTCAAAGGCTCGAAAGGCGGCTTCTGGAGAGCAATGAGAACCTTGTTCAGATCCCAGGGTTCCAATGGCCGTCTGTAAGGAGGAACAATATGACAAACTCCTTGGAGAAACGTGCGTACTTTAGAAAGCTGTGCCAAGCGCTTCTGAAAGAATACGGATAGCGCGGAGACTTGACCCTTAAGAGAGCTAAGCGACAAACCTTTTTCCAACCCAGACTGCAGGAAGGAAAGAAAAGTTGGCAATGCAAATGGCCAGGGAGAAACCTCTTGAGCCACGCACCACGCTAAGAATATCTTCCACGTTCTGTGATAGATCTTAGCTGAGGATGGTTTTCTAGCCTGTCTCATTGTGGCAACAACTTCATGAGATAAACCTGAGGCCGCTAGGATCCAGGACTCAATGGCCACACAGTCAGGTTCAGGGCCGCAGAATTCAGATGGAAAAACGGCCCTTGAGACAGCAAATCTGGACGGTCTGGTAGTGTCCACGGTTGGCCTACCGTGAGATGCCACAGATCCGGGTACCACGACCTTCTTGGCCAATCTGGAGCGACGAGTATGGCTCGATGGCAGTCGGACCTGATTTTCCGGAGAACTCTGGGTAACAATGCTAGAGGTGGGAACACATAGGGGAGTCGGAATTGCGACCAATCCTGAACCAAGGCGTCTGCCGCCAGTGCTCGGTGATCGTGAGACCGTGCCATGAAAACTGGGACCTTGTTGTTGTGTCGTGACGCCATCAGATCGACGTCCGGCGTCCCCCAGCGGCAACAGATCTGCTGAAACACGTCCGGGTGAAGGGACCATTCTCCTGCGTCCATGCCCTGGCGACTGAGAAAGTCTGCTTCCCAGTTTTCCACGCCTGGGATGTGAACTGCGGATATGGTGGACGCTCTGCTTTCCACCCACGTCAAAATCCGATGGACTTCTTGAAAAGCTTGGCGACTGCGTGTTCCCCCTTGGTGGTTGATGTATGCCACCGCCGTGGAGTTGTCCGACTGAATCCGAATCTGCTTGCCTTCCAGCCATTGTTGGAAGGCTCGCAGGGCAAGATAGATTGCTCTGATTTCCAGAACATTGATCTGCAGGGTGGACTCTTCCAGAGTCCACATCCCCTGAGCCCTGTGGTGGAGATACACCGCTCCCCACCCTGATAGGCTCGCATCCGTCGTGACCACTGCCCAGGACGGGGGAAGGAATGACTTTCCCTGTGACAATGAGGTGGGGAGAAGCCACCAACGCAGAGAGTCCTTGGCAGTCTGAGAGAGGGAGACAGTCCTGTCGAGGGACGTCGATTTCCCGTCCCATTGGCGTAGAATGTCCCATTGTAGAGGGCGCAGATGAAACTGCGCGAACGGGACTGCCTCCATTGCTGCTACCATCTTTCCTAGGAAATGCATGAGGCGCCTCAGTGAGTGCGACTGGCTCTGAAGGAGAGATTGCACTCCAGTCCGTAGCGAGCACTGCTTGTCCAGTGGAAGCTTCACTATCGCTGAGAGAGTATGAAACTCCATGCCAAGATAAGTCAGAGATTGGGTCGGGGTTAGATGAGACTTTGGAAAGTTGATAATCCACCCGAAACTCTGGAGAGTGTCTAGTGCCACCTTCAGACTGTGTTGGCATGCCTCTTGAGAGGGTGCCTTTATAAGCAGGTCGTCTAGATACGGGATGACCGAGTGACCCTGCGAGTGCAGAACAGCTACTACTGCTGCCATGACCTTGGTGAAGACCCGGGGGGCTGTTGCCAGACCGAAAGGTAACGCTACGAACTGCAGGTGTTCGTCGTGTATGACGAAGCGTAGGAAACGCTGATGCTCTGGTGCGATCGGCACGTGGAGATACGCATCTTTGATATCTATTGATGCTAGAAAATCTCCTTGAGACATTGAGGCTATGACGGAGCGTAGGGATTCCATCCGGAACCTCCTGACTTTTACGTGTCTGTTGAGCAACTTTAGATCCAGGACGGGCCGATACGATCCGTCCTTTTTTGGGACCACAAACAGATTGGAGTAAAAACCGTGACCTTGTTCCTGAAGAGGGACGGAGGTCACCACTCCTTCCGCTTTTAGAGCGGCCACCGCCTGCAACAGAGCATCGGCTCGGTCTGGTGGGGGAGAAGTTCTGAAGAAACGAGTTGGCGGACGAGAACTGAACTCTATCCTGTACCCGTGAGACAGAATATCCCTCACCCAACGGTCTTTGACGTGTGACAGCCAGATGTCGCCAAAGTGGGAAAGCCTCCCACCGACCGCGGGTGTGGGAATCGGAGACCTCAAGTCAGGAGGACGCCGTCTTGGCAACGGTTCCTCCGGCTGCCCTTTTTGGGCGTGACTGAGACCTCCAAGAATCTGAGCGTCTCTGGTCCTTTTGAGTCTTTTTTGACGAGGTGAATTGGGACCTGCCCGGTCCTCGAAAGGACCGATAACCAGACTGACCCTTCCTCTGTTGAGGTCTGTTTTGTCTGTGTTGCGGTAAGGATGAGTCCTTACCCTTGGAGTGTTTGATGATTTCATCCAAACGCTCTCCAAACAATCGGTCACGAGAAAAAGGCAAATTGGTTAAGCACTTCTTGGAATGAGAATCTGCTTTCCAATGTCTCAACCACAGGGCCCTACGCAAAACAACGGAGTTGGCTGACGCCACTGCCGTGCGGCTTGTAGCGTCAAGAACAGCATTAATCGCGTACGACGCGAATGCCGCCATTTGCGAGGTCAATGGTGCTACCTGCGGGGCAAATGCACGTGTGACGGAGTCAACTCGCGCAAGCCCGGCTGAGATAGCTTGGAGTGCCCATACGGCTGCAAAAGAAGGCGCCAATGACGCTCCAATCGCTTCATAGATGGATTTCAGCCAGAGCTCCATCTGCCTGTCAGTGGCATCTTTAAGTGCCGCTCCATCTTCAACTGCAACCAAGGATCTAGCTGCAAGCCTGGAAATTGGAGGATCCACTTTTGGACACTGGGTCCAACCCTTGACCACCTCAGGGGGAAAAGGATAGCGTGTATCTTTAAGCCGTTTAGGAAAACGCCTTTCAGGATAAGCGTGGGGTTTCTGGATTGCGTCTCTAAAGTCAGCGTGGTCCAGAAAAGTGCTTAAAGTACGCTTAGGGTATCTGAAATGGATTCTCTCGTGCTGCGAAGCTGACTCCTCCACAAGAGGAGCTGGTGGGGAAATATTTAACATCTTATTGATGTTAAATATAAGATCATTAACTATGGCGTCACCATCTGGTGTATCTAGATTGAGAGCGGTCCCAGGATCAGAATCCTGATCAGTTACGTCCGCCTCATCACCCATAGATTCATCTCGCTGGGATCCTGACCATTGAGATGAATGTGAAGGCCCGTCATAGCGAGCCCGCTTAGGCTGCCCGGGGCCATCGTCCGAGTCAGAGTCTTCACCCTGAGGTGTATATGCCCGTCCCGGAGCTTGGAGCTGAGGGGGACCAGGGGGCAATGATTGCACAGTGTCCGTGGCCTGAAGTACAGGTCTAGCTCGCAATGTGTCAAGAATTTGTGACATAGTGAGAGACATTCTGTCAGCAAAAGCTGCAAACTCAGTTCCTGTCACCTGGACAGCATTCACAGGTGGTACACCCTGGGTCACGTCCAGCAGAGGTCCCGACTGTGCAAGCGCCGCAGGGGCCGAGCACTGCACACAATGGGGGTCCGTGGAGCCTGCCGGTAGAAAAGTCCCACATGCGGTGCAGGAAGCATATAATGTCTGTGCTTTGGCACCCTTGCGTTTTGCGGACGACATGCTGCTGGCTCTCTGCAATGTGAGAGAGTCTATAGCCAAAGGGTGACCAGCGCTATGCAATACAAAGTATTTGTAGCAACAAAATACTAAGAATAGTACTGGCACAAGAGGGGGTGAGCCCTGAGGGCTGCTTACCGCCCGCTGAATAGCGGGTAAGACAGAATTCCTTGTCTGGGTCTCCCCGGCTCCCCTCTGCAGCTCAGCGTGTCAGCAGGAATGGCTGCCGGCGTCTGTGGAGAGGGGCGGTCCGTGGGAGTTCCCAAACAAAAGTGCGGGAAACAGTGTCCCCTCTGTGCCGATTGGGAGGGCTGGAGTATGTAAAAACGACTCCAGCCCTCAGCGCTGATGCACTGGCCAGCGTCCCGCCCCTCTCCTGACTGGCAGGTCTGGGGGCGGGAACGAACGGAAGCAGGCCGCAAAAGCCGGGGACTCGAGTTATCAGCGCGGCCGCCGTAAAAGCGCGGGCCGCGCTGAAGTCCCCGGCGCACCACAAGTGCCAGCCGCGCCGCAGTCCCAGCGGCCGGCATGACCGATTCCTAAACGTGGCCAGCGTCCCGCCCCTCTCCTGACTGGCAGGTCCGGGGGCGGGAACGAACGGAAGCAGGCCGCAAAAGCCGGGGACTCGAGTTATCAGCGCGGCCGCCGTAAAAGCGCGGGCCGCGCTGAAGTCCCCGGCGCACCACAAGTGCCAGCCGCGCCGCAGTCCCAGCGGCCGGCGCGACCGATTCCTGGAAGTGTGCCTGCTTCAGCTAAGCTGAATGAGGCCATGGCACAAGCGCCGTAGCGCAGATGTCCCCCGGCGCACTACAACACCCAGCATGCTGCGGTGTGAGCGCCTGCACGGGGACACAGAGTACCTTGAGGAAGCAGGGCCATGTCCCTGATGTACTCCGCTCCATCCAGCATCTTCTCCAGGGGCTGTAGATGGAGCCCGGTCTCAGTGCCTGGAGACCAGTAAATCCCACTTCACCCAGAGCCCTGTAAAAAGGGATGGGGAAGGAATCAGCATGTGGGCTCCTGCCGCCGTACCCGCAATGGGTACCTCAACCTTACAAACACCTCCGACATACAGTGGGGTGAGAAGGGAGCATGCTGGGAGCCCTGTTTATGGGCCCTCTTTTCTTCCATCCGACATAGTCAGCAGCTGCTGCTGACTAAAAACAATGGAGCTATGCGTGCGTGTCTGACCTCCTTGCGCACAAAGCTAAAACTGAGGAATCTGTACTCCTACGGGAGGGTGTATAGCCAGAAGGGGAGGGGCCTTACACTTTTAAGTGTAGTTCTTTGTGCGGCCTCCAGAGGGCAGTAGCTATACACCCACTGTCTGGGTCTCCCAATTAGGAGCGAAAAAGAAAGGTTACAAACATTTCTCAAGAAATTTCTGTAGCAAAACCGTGGGTAAAAACGCAGTGTGCGCACAAAAGCCTAACACAGTATTTCTCCTGATCAGAGCAATGCTGAAGCACCGCTATCAGGAGAAGCGATCGGACAGAGCAGGCATAAAGTTGCCATGGGGTACTAGTAAAATCAATAAACAAGAAATGTAAAAAAAACAAAACCCTAAAAGTTCAAATTACCCCCATTTTTGCCCTGTTTGTAAATAAAACAATTAAAAAATTATACATTTGATATTGCTGCATTCAGAAATAACCGATCTATCAAAATATAAAATCAATTAACCTGATCAGCACACAGCATAGCGAGGGGGGGGGGGGGGAACAAAACTCCAGAATGACTGGTTTTTTGGTCGCCACTACATTTCATTAAAATACAATAACAGGCGATCAAAACTTCGATGGACATATTTTGATATAGTGACTGCTTTGAGAACTTTACTGCATTGCTCTAACTGTAAAGTCCGGTGGAGAATTCTCGGGAGTTGTTTTTCAGGGGTTGGCCTATGCCCCTTATTTCCAAAGAAGGGAAACCTTTGTTTTATCAAAAAGAATTTGGGATAATTTTCTGCTTCCATCTTAAGGTAAATAGTTTGGGGAAGGCCCTTTTCTGTTGCAGCATGACTGTGTGCAAAGCAAAGTCCATAAAGGCATAGTTGGGTGAGTTTAAAGTGTAAAAACTTGACTGGCTGCAAAGAGTCCTGATCTCAACCCAATTTATCACCTTCAGGCTATGTTCACACGCTGCATCTTTTACTGCATTTTTAGTGCATTTTTGAAGTCACAAAGATGCACCTAAATGTGTGCGTTTAATTCTTCCAGCAAAGTCTGAGATTTCTATTTTGCTGTCTGCACAGTGCATCTTTCTTTTCTTTTTTTTTTTGGCTGCGATATTGAAGACGCAGCCAAGATACAGCATGTCAATTCTTTTTGTGTCTTGTCCCTGCGTTTCGGAGGACTGTCAGACCAATTCCCCACTGATTCGGGGTCAGTGGGGGATTGATTACTGGTATCTGGCTAGATGCGGGTTCCCATAAAATTAATGGGGACCAGAATCTGGCGCAAAGGGGTAGAAGCAAGCGCTTCATACTCAGATACGCGGCTGTCGCACTGCTCTCGCTACCGGTGTTTCCCGGCCTGCTCATTACCTTCATTGAATATGCACTGCTTCCCCCAGCCGCTGGTGGGTCTGTATCGTACAGTACAATGAATAATTTAAAAAATCCAGCGTGCAGTCGTCCCATTCCCCCCCCCCCCCCCTCCCATTTTGGCTGGGGGAGACCCACGTTATTTCGGAGCCCCCATCCTAATAATATTAACCAGAAGCTGCCTGGAATTGCCGCATCCATTAGATGTGACAGCCCCGGGACTTTACCCGGCTCATCCCAATTGCCCTGATGCGGTGGCAATCCGGGGTTACAAGGAGTTAATGGCACCCCATAGCTGCCACTAAGTCCTAGACTAGTAATGACAGGCGTCTTAGACACCGACCCCCCCCCTCCTATTGCTAACCTCTAAGTAAAAGTAAATAAACACCCAAAAAATCCTTTATTTGAAATAAGACAAAAAAAACACCCTCTTTCACCCCTTTATTAACCCCCAAACACCCCTCCAGGTTCGACGTAATCCACACGAGGTCCCACGACGCTTCCAGCACTGTTACATATCTGAAACTCCAATTATCCTATCATATTTTGTTTCTCTTTTAAAAACCGCATTAACAAAATCGCAGCAAAACGTCATGCGTTTTTTTTGGGGCACAAGCTGCATTGTCTGAGACCACAGGAATAAGATGCACTCGTAAAAAAGATGCAGTGTGTGAACATAACCTTAGGATGAACTAGAATTGACTAAGCCAGGTCTTATCAGAAGTCCAACTTCTGAACCACAAAGGTTGTTACTGAATGGCCAAAAACTACCACAGGCGCTCTGCAATTTTGTAAAAAGCCTTCCTAGAAGAGTTATAACTGCTCCGGCTGTGAAGGGGGAACAACTCCTATGACTTTAGAAAGCTCCTGTAGATATACTGTCTAGGTAGCTCAATACTTTTGTCTTTATGGTGTATTAACAGGATTTTTTTTTTTCCTCTTTATAAGAGCAATTAGTTGAAGTAATAAAATCTGTGTTGCCAGCAAAATGCTGGTTCTGTTAAGATGCAAATCAGAAGTGGGTGTATGGAGTGGGCTCTCTGCTGGTAAGGCCTAAGCCACACGGCGAGAAAATCGGTGCAAGTGGAGTGCGATAAAACATCACATTCCACTCGGCCCAATTCTAGCCTGTGTGGCAGCACCCATGAGCGATTATTTTTTCTCAGCCCTAATCGGATCGAGAAAACAATCGCAGCATGCTGCAACTGTAATGCGAGACTCTTTTTCTCTCGCACCCATTCAAGTGAATGGGGCGAGAGAAAAATCGCACTGCACTCACGGTACACCAGTGTACGCGAGTGCAGTTTGAGAATGGCAATAACCAGCTACGGAGGAGAGAGGGAGATAAATCCCTCCCTCCTCTCCTCCGTGCCTGCCCGCCCCTCCGCAGCGCTGGGCCGCCCCTCCTGAGAGCCGGCCCGCCCCCGCAGCTGAGATCTGCTCGCATAGTCTGACCTGAGTCGTAATGACATGCGCATGACACTTGGCTTCTGCTGTGCTGCCAGCACGAGCCGAGTGTCATGCGAGCATCGCAGTAGTGCCCCGTGTGGCCCCGGCCTAATGCTACTTATTACATCCAGGACCTGCCTCTAGCAATCGCGATTGTCAACCTGGAATGCCACTGCCACACTCTGACAACGGCATTAGCAGTGTGCCGGCATGGGGTGCATCATTTTATATAGTCGTTGGTGTGCTCCTGATGTAACCATGGGGCACCCACAAAAAATAAGCCATCACACCGCTCCATCAACTAAAAAATGTAAGCATTGCAGGTCTCTCTGTAATTATACTGATGAGGAGAATCATATAGCCAAGTAATTTTTACCACATAGTGTACACTGCAAAAAATATTCCCAAAAAAGTCAGAATTGTTTTTTTTTTTTTGTTTTTTTTTTATTCACAATTTCACTGCACTTAGAATTAGTTTCCTGTTTTCCAGTACACTATGTAGTAAAATGAATGGTGCCGTTCAAAAGTACAACTTGTCCCTCAAAGAAATCAAAACCTCCCATCTATGTGGACAAGAAAAGGGGAAAAAAAAATTATGGCTCTGGGAGGAGGGGGTGAAAAAAAAACTGAAATTGTCCACATTGTGAAGGGGTTATCCCATCTTTAAAAGTGATGCCATATTGCTTGGGATATGCCATTTAAATTTAAAAGGGAATTCAGCGCTACCCCAGCATTGCAGCGACTTTCTCAGGATGTTTGTGGGGCATTGGGCCATCAGATTAATTTTGTCTTATTAAAATGCCATCACATGTGCCCTTTGAAATGTATGTCATACAGAGTGGTCCAGGCACTTATATACAGAATTCTAGAATTCTGCATATATAAGAGCCTACTGGGGGTAGCTTATAGGGGACAAATCTGGTGACAGGTTTTCTTTAACATGTGCACTAGTCCTGAAAGGAGCTTCTATGTTCTCTGATCGTATGTTTTGTCCAGATGGATGGATATATATATATATATATATATATATATATATATATATATATATATATATATATATATATATATATATATATATATATATATATATATATATATATATATATATATATATATATATATATATATATATATATATATATATATATATATATATATATATATATATTAATTAATATAGCGTTGCCCCAGTCTGCCTATCTGTCTCCCCACTGACATCTTATTACCTCACACATAAGCTTCTTATACTAACAACGTCTTTTGTTCCTATAGCAACCACTCACAGCTGCTATTGAAACCAGTAGTTCCAGGCTCCATTTGCTTTTATGGAGGCATGTTTTTTGCAGGGCTGTGGAGTCGGTAAGCCAAACCTTCGACTCAGACTCCTCAATTTCCCTTGCACTGACTCCACGACTCCCACACATATTGCTTATAGTTAAGTGAAAAATGTATTGTAGTACAATGTGAACATCAGACATTTAATCATTTTTATGATACAATAATCAAGATATTTAGATAGAACATAAAATATTTATTGGAATACAACTTTAGAACACAAACTGTAATACAGTGCCTACAAGTAGTATTCACCCCCCTGCAGATTTAGCAGGTTTACACATTTGGAATTAACTTGGCATTGTGACATTTGGACTGTAGATCAGCCTAGAAGTGTGAAATGCACTGCAGGAAAAAAGAATGTTATTTCTTATTTTTTTTTTTTTTTTTTATTTTAAATTGTGAAAAGTTTATTCAGAGGGTCATTTATTATTCAACCCCTCAAACCACCAGAATTCTGTTTGGTTCCCCTAAAGTATTAAGAAGTATTTCAGGCACAAAGAACAATGAGCTTCACATGTTTGGATTATCTTTTTCCAGCATTTTCTGACTAAGACCCTCCCCAAACTTGTGATCAGCCCTCATACTTGGTCAACATGGGAAAGACAAAGGAGCATTCCAAGGCCATCAGAGACAAGATCGTGGAGGGTCACAAGGCTGGCAAGGGGTACAAAACCCTTTCCAAGGAGTTAGGCCTACCTGTCTCCACTGTTGGGAGCATCATCCGGAAGTGGAAGGCTTATGGAACTACTGTTAGCCTTCCATGGCCTGGACAGCCTTTGAAAGTTTCCACCCGTGCTGAGGCCAGGCTTGTCCGAAGAGTCAAGGCTAACCCAAGGACAACAAGGAAGGAGCTCCGGGAAGATCTCATGGCAGTGGGGACATTGGTTTCAGTCAATACCATAAGTAACGTACTCCACCGCAATGGTCTCCGTTCCAGACGAGCCCGTAAGGTACCTTTCCTTTCAAAGCGTCATGTCAAGGCTCATCTACAGTTTGCTCATGATCACTTGGAGGACTCTGAGACAGACTGGTTCAAGGTTCTCTGGTCTGATGAGACCAAGATCGAGATCTTTGGTGCCAACCACACACGTGGCGTTTGGAGACTGGATGGCACTGCATAAGACCCCAAGAATACCATCCCTACAGTCAAGCATGGTGGTGGCAGCATCATGCTGTGGGGCTGTTTCTCAGCCAAGGGGCCTGGCCATCTGGTCCGCATCCATGGGAAGATGGATAGCACGGCCTACCTGGAGATTTTGGCCAAGAACCTCTGCTCCTCCATCAAGGATCTTAAGATGAGTCGTCATTTCATCTTCCAACAAGACAACGACCCAAAGCACACAGCCAAGAAAACCAAGGCCTGGTTCAAGAGGGAAAAAATCAAGGTGTTGCAGTGGCCTAGTCAGTCTCCTGACCTTAACCCAATTGAAAACTTGTGGAAGGAGCTCAAGATTAAAGTCTACATGAGACACCCAAAGAACCTAGATAACTTGGAGAAGATCTGCATGGAGGAGTGGGCCAAGATACCTCCAGAGACCTGTGCCGGCCTGATCAGGTCTTATAAAAGACGATTATTAGCTGCAATTGCAAACAAGGGTTATTCCACAAAATATTAAACCTAGGGGTTGAATAATAGACTCACACTTTTATGTTGAAAATGTATTAAAATTTAACTGAGCAACATAACTTGTTGGTTTGTAAGATTTATGCATCTGTTAATAAATCCTGCTCTTGTTTGAAGTTTGCTGGCTCTAACTTGTTTGCATCTTATCAAACCTGCTAAATCTGCAGGGGGTTGAAGACTACTTGTAGGCACTGTATATTGTAAATATGTAATACACTATGTAATATACAGTAGATTACATATATATCTTGTGTGTGCATGTATTATATATAATATACATGCACACACAAGATATATATGTAATCTACTGTCGAAGGTTTGGCTTACCGACTCCACAGCCCTGCAAAAAAAAACTTGCATTGATAAAGTGACTTCCTGCTCAAACAGAAAACCTTGCGTTAGCTGACAGGTCACAACTTCCGTCACATCATGCAGCAGAGGACCTGAGAAGCACTGGAAACTGCCGTTGGCATTATGTTTATATTAATTTACTTGCTCATTATTCATGGGTAGTAATAATTATTATTACAAAAACGCTGGAGTGGTCCTTTTTAATTGTAGTAGTGGTTGCATTGTGACACAGAGACAGTCTTTCTGTCAGAACTAGCACCGTGTAAACTGTAAAATCAGGACATTGGGGCTGAAATTGCAAAAGTATATTGGAAAGCTGGTTAAACATGGCTAAAAATGTGTATTTAAAGAGAACATGCAGAATGTTTTACATCAGGAGAAGCTGATATGAGTGCTATATGATTTGTAGGAAAAGATTCAGTATAGCTTGTATTTTATCCACCAAAATCGCTGCTTATTCCGGGATTGGCAGTCAGGGCGGTCTTAATCCGTGATTGACTCGCTATCTCTGTATGGCCTTTCACCTAGACTCCTAAGCCCAAAATGGCCTGAGATCTCAATTTATAGTTTACATGGTGTGCTACATAAGTCTATGTGAAGCTTGGGCCTAAAGGTCTCTGCTTTGCTTAATTTATAGAATACAGCAGTCAGCAATTGAGGCTTAGTGTGAAATTGATTGCCAGGTTGCTGCATGTGTAGTTTCTGCAAATGGTTTTCCAGTACCTAAAAGCTGATTTTCCTGTTTCCACTAGGCATGTCATGCTGCCAAAAGACTTGGCAAAACAAGTGCCAAAAACACATCTGATGACAGAAGAAGAGTGGAGAAGACTTGGTGTTCAGCAAAGCCTAGGCTGGGTTCATTATATGATCCATGAACCAGGTAAGCAAGAGAGGGAAAAAAAAAAAATTCGCAAATCATTCTAAATCACGAAAAATTGTCATCTCCAGTCCTGTTTACTTCTGGCCAGTGTACAGATTGCTATTTCAGAGAATTAAGTAACATAATTGAAATCCAAAGTGCAAGAAGCTTGGTACAGCCTGCATGTTCCCAGTGTGTCCATACTAAAACTTTTGTGGTCAGCAACAGAGAGTGCAACACAGACTATAGAAGATGTACTGTTTTTTTGTTTTTTGTTTTTTTTCTTCCTGCCAAAACTACATCCATTTTGAAAACAAATGTGTGCATATTCTTTCTAGGAAACCTGTGATTTAAAGGGCTATTCTCATATTGTGAAATTATCACATGGCAATAAGCAAGTTTGCACTTGGCTTGTTTTTCCTGTCTGCTGTCCATCTTTTGCCAGGCAAGCTTTTATCTTGCATAGTGTACAACTTGTTACCAAGGAGACGGACCACAAAAGTCCGGATGAGTGTGGGGAGTAGCTACATTCTAGACTGAGGAGTTAACTTCTAAGATGTCACCAGCTGGCCCTTTCTAGCCTGTGGATTTCTATTTAAAAAAAAAAGAAAAAAAAAAATTTGGCTTGTCACCTCCCTGCCAGATTCAGATTTGCTAACAATCCTGCAATATCACAAACTCCTATCATCTCTATATGAAAATCTAGTGGCAACAGAGTGTAGACTTTAGAACCAGCTCTGACTGACTATTAATGTGTAAGTTGCATAAGCTCTGTAGTATGATGAAGCTACTGAACCAGAACTGTCACGCAGGGAAGAGTGCTCGTGTCCCCACAGTAACAAGGGGGTGAAAGACTGGAGAGCTATGTTCTTGTCAAAACCCTTTAAGGCCTGCGACACACATCCGTGCCGCCGGTACATGTCAGTGTTTTCTCCGGCAGCACTGGTGTCACACGGCCCGCACCTGTACCACACGGGTGTAGTGTGGATGCGGTCCCGTGTGACACTCGCCGGAGAAAACACACATGTCAGAGAAAAAAAAAAAAAAGCCTTAACTCACCTTCTCCAGCCCTCCTGTCTCTGCCGCTGCTGCCGACCGCCGCTCATTATTCTCATTTAATATTCACTTCACTGCGGCCGGAAGCAGCAGCAGCGGGGAGACGGGAGGGCTGGAGACCGAAGATCAGCACCACGGACAGCAGCGCGGACCACGTGAATATGTAAATAACCTGTTCTCCGTATGTTATCACGGATAGCTTGCGGAGAACACACGTGTCTCGCACGTACCAGAGACACGTACTTACTTGCACGCAACGCGCAGGGGAAATACGTGTCTCTCGGCACGTGCGCGATTTTCACGGGAGTGTGCCGGAGGCCTAAAGGGAACCTATCATGTTTAAAAAAAAAAAAAAAAAACCCTTAATCTGCAGGTATGGGGTTACTTTAGCGCTCTGACACCATGCAGCCGCTGTGCTGAGCCCTGTTTCTGGGAGGAAATAAACTTTTATTCCTCTGGTAGCCTTGGGTTTTCAGTCATAGATCTGACCAGTGAGGTGTCTGTAATCCTGTGCATAGTGAGCAGCAGCTGCCTGTAACCATGCCACCTGCCCTGACTGACAGCTAGCTCAGCCTTACATAAGTACGTGGTTACAACCACCGACTCTATGCACTGCTGAGAACACTAACAGTCTATCTGTACTTACACAACATTGCAATAAAAGGTAATCAAAACATCAAAATGGTGGAATTAAAAACGTCAGCTCTGAGCGCAAAATAAGTCATCACACAGCCCCAGATCCAAAAAGTGAGAACATTACGGGTCTCGAAAAATGGTAAGAAAAGTGCAAATTTTTTCTCAATTTTTTTTCCCCCACTAGTTAAATTTAAAAAAAAAAAAGTTTGGTATCTACAAACTTGTACTAACCTGGGGAATCATATTGCCAGCTCAGTTTTTAACATTTATTGGTAAAACTGGTAAGTTAAAAAACAATTGTGGAATTGCATTTTTTTGCAATTTTGCCGGACTTTGAATTATAGTTTCATTTAAAAGTACAAGTCGTTCTGCAATGGCTATATTGATGGAAAAAATAAAACCATTATAGCTCTTGGAAGAAAGGGAGGGAAAAAAACAAAACAGTAAATCGCAGGGCTGGATGGTGAAGAGGTTAAGTCACTAAACGTAGTAAACACTATTCCTATTACTTGGTTGGGTTTGGTCCAGGGTGTGTTCTTCTTAATACAACTTCGCATAGCACATTGTTGTGTATCCAGATGTAGTTTCTAAAGTTTTCGCTATGCTGTGTAACCTAGACAAAAGTGTTGACTAATGACAAGGCAATGATTATACTGACTCTGTTATGTCAGTGCTAACCTCTACTCTTTCTTCTTGGCAGAGCCTCACATACTGCTTTTCAGAAGGCCACTTCCAAAAGACCAACAGAAATGAACTGCCCTTCACTTCTACCTTTTGGGACAATCTGTATATATTGTAGTATTCAATGAATACAATGACTTTGACCATCGCAACCACAGCTGTGCAAGAGCTGTATTCTTAACAGCACGAGAGCTCAGTTAATGTCTACATGGTGGAGCTGCTACTATTGCCTTTCTTTTGTTTTTTGTCACATCTGTGTGAACTGTCCTTACACCACTGTCTAATAAAGTTTGTGTTCTTATCTTCAAGTGTGATCTTAGATTTGGGGCAATGTTTGTTTAGAACTCTAGACTTGTTTTACTTTTCAGTTATGTGTTTTTGTTTTATGTAGACTTCACTCTAGTTTATAAGAATTACCACTTGCTTTATAATGGCACCCACACACATCCTATGTTGAACCCAAATGGAAGCTCCTCAAGCCATTTTAAAAGGTTATAGTGTGACTGTTAAAGCTTTCCCAATGCGTAAAAGCGTTGTTGTTGAATCATAGAAATAAGGGCTGGCCTAACAACGGATGTAGAAGATACTACACGTCCTATGGCCTTTTTATCATTAAATACTAAGTGAATTTGAATGTATGATCTTTGTGCTACATCTCAATAAATCTGAACGCCCCATTTTAGTGGCTAAAAACTTTGTAGTCAAGATTCCTTATTTATCTAGATTGACACAGTAATTCAAAATAAGGGACCTTGGTAGTGATTTTTCCCTTCAAAATATTTTTAAGTGTTTTTCCTACGGGACGTCTCACAGCAGGAAAAAAAAAACAGCTATCAATTTCAATTTCATTCTGGAACTATGGTTAATTTTGACCTATGTATTAGGTCTCTTTTCAGACGTTCGTGCACAGACCAGAATGTATGGTCAGGTCATGGCTGTCACACTTGGCATGAGACCCATGGCCACTCTGTGCACAGAAGCCAATTCAACAGACTGGCCTGGGGTCTCCTGACCAGAGCGTGATAGCCTCAGAAATATACAGTTGTGCTTAAAAGTTTACATACCCTGACAGAATTTTTGCTTTCCTGGCTTTTTTTTTTTTTTTTTCTTCAGAGAATATATATATATATATATATATATATATATATATATATATATATATATATATATATATATATATATATATATATATATATATATATATATATATATATATATATATATATATATATATATATATATATATATATATATATATATATATATATATATATATATATATATATATATATATATATATATATATATTTTCCCCCACTCATGGTTAGTGGTCGGGTGAAGCCATTTATTGTTAAACTATTGTGTTTTCTCGTTTTAAATCATAATGACAACCAAAAACATCCAAATTACCCTGATCAAGAGTTCACATACCCTGGTGATTTTGGCATATCATGCACAGAAGTTGACACACAGGTTTGAATGGCTAATAAAGGTAACATCCTCGCCTGTGGCCTGTTTGCTTGTAACCAGTGTGTGCATAAAAGCTGAGTGAATTTCTGGGATCCAGACAGACTCTTGCATCTTTCATCCAGCCACTGTCGGTTCTGGATTGTGAGTAATGGGGAAAGCAAAAGAATTGTCAATAGATCTATGGGAAAATATTATTGAACTATATAAAACCAGGAAAGTGATACAAAAAGATATCCAAGAAATTGATAATGCCAGTCAGCAGTGTTCAAACTGTGATTGATTAACAAATGGAAAATCAGGGGCTCTGTAAAAACCAAGCCACAACCATGTAGACCAACAAAAATTTTGGCCACAACTGCCAGGAAAATTTGTTCAGGATGCAAAGAAAACCCCACTAATATCAGCTGAAATACAGGACTCACTGAAAACTAGCAGTGTGGCTGTGTCAAGATGCACAATAAGGAGGCACTTGAAGAAAAATGGGCTGTATTGTTGAGTCTCCACAAGAAAGCCATTACTGCACAAATGCCACAAAGTATCTCGCCTACAATACGCCAAACAGCACCAAGACAAGCCTCCAAACATCTGGAACAAGATAATTTGGAGTGATGAGACTAAAACTTTTTGTCCACAACCATAAATGTTACATTTGAAGAGGTGTCAACAAGGCCTATGATGAAAGGAACACCATTCCTTCTGTAAAGCATGGAGGTGGATCACTGATGTGTGAGCTACAAAGGCACAGGAAACTTGTTCAAAGTTGAAGGAAAGATGAATGCAGCACGTTATCAGCAAATACTGGAGGCAAATTTGCACTCATCCGCCCGGAAGCTGCGCATGGGACATATTTGGACGTTCCAGCATGACAACGATCCAAAACCAGGCCAAGTCGACCTGTCATTGGCTACAGCAGAACAAAGTGAAGGTTCTGGAGTGACCATCTCAGTCTCCTGACCTCAATATCGTTGAGCCACTCTGGGGGAGAACTCAAGCATGCAGTTCATGCAAGAAACCCCAAGAATTTACAGGAACTGGAGGCTTTTTGCCAAGAAGAATGAGCAGCTTTACCATCTGAGAAAAATAAAGAGCCTCATCCCCCAACTACCACAAAACTTCAAACTGTCATTGATGTTAGAGGGGGCAATACATGGTATTAAGAACTGTATGTGAACTTTTGATCAGGGCCATTTGGATGTTTTTATTTGGCAGTATGATTTAAAAAGAGAAAACACAGTAGTTTGACAATGAATGGCTTCACCCAACCATGAGTGGAGAAAAAATGTTTGTGTTATCATTCATATTCTCTGAAGAAAGGCCAAAAAATCTGCAGGAGTATGTAAACTTTTGAGCACAACTGTATGAAGCTGTCATGCTCTGGTCGGGAGAGCCGCGGCCAGTCCATACATTCTAGTCTATGCACGGACATCTGAAACAGCCTTTATAAAAGGTGAAGGCCTTGATTCATCAAGACTGGCATGAGATGTTCTGCTGGAATAATATGTGCCAAATTCATTGACAGGCGAGCTTTTAAAGCCTTTTTCTGCTGCACCGTGCCACGGCAAAAAATTACATTCTAAGCACAAAACTGGCAAAAATTGCTTGTTGATTCAGGGCTGAAATCTGCTGGAATAATTATGTGCTGCTGATTTCCAAACCTTCAGATCGTAAAATCCTATTTGTTGAATTCACACTATGGATTTTCACTGCAGTACGTGAATGCATAGTCATTGGATTTCACGCATGCAGAAAATTATATATGTGTAAACCTATACCCTGCCCGCTAACATAGTCTAGGAGTGAATTCAAACATGGCAGATTTGTTTCTCATTTCTCTGTGCTGTGCTTAAAGAAATCCATGCACACCCTGTAAAAATACCCATTCAGATGAATATAACTGGTTTCCAATGGCATCAACTTCCACAAATCTGCCATGTGTAGATTACTATCTATAACACTATAGGATTACCCGAAGTGCTGAGACTCTCCCTGCCCTGTATAGTGTGTACCCTTGACACACAATTTATGGGAAATTGGGCACAGCTTGACCATAAATACACTGGAAATCCAGAAGTTAAATGGACGACAACAAAATACTTGCTGAATGCAAAAATTGAACAAGTTTAATAAATGCAGAATGTTAAAACATCATTAAAAAATGGGAAGGACTCAAAGAAAAGGAGTCCCCCATATATCAAAGGGTACTGTGAGGCAGTGACAGGGGTAATATTTGAAGACCGCTATGTGTCCCCCAGAATGTGTCTGGAAACCCTCTGAGTTTGCTATAGCTATTACTGGGAGTATAGCACAAAGGGTAACAGGGAGACAGATCCCTCCTCCCAGTCCAGGTTTTGTAGCAATCCTCATGTCCGGCATTTTCGTTTAAATCATGCAGAGCACAGCAGGGTGTGTCTCAGTTGAGAGCCAGGCTTGGTGAAGCTAACACATGCTGTGTGAGCTGGGCTGGCTCTGTGTGGAGTGAATACAGGCCAAGAGCGTGAGCCTAGGAGAACCTTACACAGATCCCTGCGGTTAACGGGGTCCTAAGGTAACAAGACTTTTTTTGATGCAAAGAATTTGTCTATATGCACCGGCTGTGATCCGGAAGAGACTTTTGACAGTGGGAAATTGGATCTATTTATGCTGCAACAATAAATAGACTGTTGGTGTGAACACGCTGCTGCCTCACTGCCTCACGTTTTTGCCCAAGCAACGCTGCTACCTCACAGTACATACACCCCGATACCTCAATAACAAAGAGTAAGCAATACAGGCTATCAACCATATACAGCCAAAAAGTGCAGATACATAGTAATACATATTACAATCATGTACAGAGCAAGGAAAGCCTGCAATACAATACCATGGTCTGAATTGTGAAAGAGATAATGTGGATGCACCTGCCCACCCCAAGCATTACGCCACCGAATGTGGTTTCATCGGGGGTGTACCCTCTACGTATCTGTGCTGCAATGTAAATTTCATCACGAAAAGTCACAAGCAGTTTACAGGATGAAGTGCAATAACCCATAGGTTAGATTTACTGCATGATGACATACTACTGTTACTAACTTTAAAGTCCCATAATAGGAATTTCTAGAAATACTCTCGATTATCTGCCACTCTGGGATGCTCGAAATCGCCGATCAATAACCAAAACACTCATTTGTTGGGTGTGACAGGCAGCAATAGACCACACAATGTACACAATCCGGATGGAGATTGTGGAATCTTATCAGCATAAGTGTCCACTGTAAGGCCATGTGCGCACTAGAAAGTATCTTTTTCTTAAGAAAAAGACGGACCCTCTTAAAGAATCCCGCACCCGCGGTTAAAAAACTGCACGAAAATCGCGGCGAAATCCGCATGTGGTTTTGCCGCGGATTTTCCGCAGGTTGGTCCCTGTGGATTTTTACCATTATCTATGGCAAAAACCGCAGGTACCTGCGGAAAAAAAAGTGACATGCTCATTAATTCCGCAGCGGAAATTCCGCGGGTAAATCCGCAGGTATAAAAAAATGCAGTGTGTGCACAGCATTTTTTTAAAACCCATTGACTGCAGCAATGTTAGACACTTTTTTCTGCAGAGGACTGGAGTTTGGGAACCCTGACTTATAGCAGTCAGTCTATCATAGACCACTAGAGATGAGGCTGGAAAGCTGTTCCCTACTGGAGAGAGGGCTTCAAGCTGTCTGGCTGAAATTAATACCAGGTCTACCGTACCACTCCACCTGTAGTGCAGAAGTTTCTTAATTCAAGACGCCCCAATCCTGGTGTGCGAACCATATCTTATGGCAAAGCCAATGACCCCAGAAAGGAAAATTATATAATTCATGGTGTGAGCACCCGTCCTTCATTGAGTGCTGGTTGCTTAATAAATGCGCCCTTAAAAACACTGTTCCAACAAAAATTATTGGAGAAGAATCAATATATGCTAGCGCCAGGCAAACTCCTCTCGGGAAATCTTATGATCAAGCAGCGGCATTTCCAGCCAACATCAACTTCAATGAAACTATATTTGGGCAAAAGTATCAACGCAGTTCTTCAGCAGGTGTCCTAATTAATCCTGCTAAAAGGTATAAAAAAATGCAGTGTGCGCACAGCATTTTTTTTAAAACACATTGACTGCAGCAATGTTAGACACTTTTTCTGCAGCAAATCCGCAGCAAATCCACAGCGTGCACACAGGGCCTAAAAGAAAAAAAAGCCATACCAGATGACATATGTTTCTTTGCAAGTTCCCTCTGTATAGGATAGTGCAGTCTGCTGTGCTTTCCTATCTAATTTAACAGCATGCAAGCACATACCGGCCGGAAGAATACACTTGGCTATATCTGGTCTCTAATATTTATTTATTTTACTTACTTATATAGCGCAATTAATTCCACAGCACTTTACAGATGTGATCACAATCTACACTCCCTATCAGTATGTCTTTGCAGTGTGGGAGGAAACCCATACCAACACAGGGAGAACCTACAGACTACTTGAAGTTGAAGATGTCCTTGGTGGGATTTGAACACAAGACTGCAGTGCTAACCACTGAGCCACTGTGTTAGTAGCGACATTCTAGTGTGTCGGTAACAGGTTCCCACATATACAGTGCTGTAGGATAGGTGCATAGATTAAGGCTATGTGCGCACGTTGCGTTCTGCCGTGCCAAATATTCCGCAGCGTTTTGTCACTGCATGTGCGTTTCAAAACACAGCCGAAAAGCTGCGTTTTGAAAGCATTGTGCATGCGGAATTAATGCTTCTAGATGCTTGCTCTGCCATAGACAGAGTGGGAAAAACATCTAAAACGCACAAAAGAAGTGACATGTTGCTTTTTAGAACGCAGCAAAATATTTCAGCAGCCGAAAGGCTGCGTTCTAAAATGCAACGTGAGGATGGACTTTGCACAATCTTCATAGATTGTGCTGGGGACTCAAGTAAAGTAAATGGTGTTTTCCAGAATTAGAGAGCAGTGGATGTTGTAGCGTGATAATTACATAAGTGTCCTTTAGGCCCTGTGCGCCCACTATAGTTTTTGCTGCATTTTTGGGTGCAGTGTTGGTGCAGTTTGTGGCCCTAAACTGCATGCATTTTCTTCCACAGCAAAGTCTATGAGAATTCTGAAGTGCTATGCCCACGTTGCTTCATTTTTTCCTGCAGTTTTGGGCATAGAAAAAAGAAGCAGCATGTCACTTCTTTTTACGTTTTTTCCCTTAGTTTTTCCATTGAATATAGTGAAAAAACGCATGTGTTTTTTGATGCGTTTTTTCCACCAGAGTGCATTTTTCTGCCAGAAGGTGCGTTTTTTGCTGAAGAAACAAAACTATAATGTGCCCACATAGCCTTAGTGCTGAATGCATTCTGCCCAGCTTATGTTTCTGGAGACACATTCCCCATAAATTAAGTGGGCTCTCCAGGACTGATCTCACGTGAGAATGGTGGGGGTCTGACACTCCAACGATCAGTTGAAACTGCTCTGGCAGCGGCCTGACCTAGGTGATGTATGGGCTGTTCACAGTAGCCTGAACATTGCTTGGTGGTTGCTGCTGAGCACTGCAGTACACTCACTTCAATGGGAGATGACGTGCAGTACTCATACGTGGCGGCTGGAGTAGAATTCAGTTGATCGATGGATGTGTCTTGCATGGATCTAGTGTTGATCACTATCAAGTTGATTAGTCATTAATGATTAGACCCAGAAAACCCTAATTCCATACGTATCGACGTTAAGGCTAGAATCACACTTGCTAGTGCCTCGCGTGTGTCTCTCTTGGCAGAACCCGGCTTGGCCGCACACTCCCTTTGACAGGAGCGGGTCGGTTGCATGTATCTCTATGCAGCTCAGACGCTCCTGTATGCATAGTGTGCGGCCAAGCCGGGTTCTACTATGAGAGACTCGCGCGCGTTACACGCGAGGCACTAGCAAGTGTGATTCTCGCCTGTGATTTGGGCGCGCTGTAAAGGCTCACCACGGGCCATTTCGAATTTGTTTTGGGGGATGTTGCTTTTCCAGTGTCTGTGAGCAACTAGTAATGTGGTAAACCTCTATTTTTCCCTTGAAAGATGACAGATCTGAATAGGGCCTTAATTTTTGTAGAATGAGTTGCTTTTTATTGGTGCTATTTTTTTTTTTTTTTATTTTATGAAGATTTATGGGAAACAGAAAAAAAAAAAATGGCAATACAGGAATAATCTTTAAGGGGATTCTCCAGGCTTGGGGCACACTATGTCTGCAGACCTATGAAGTGTGTGCTATCAGGAATCTTGGAGAGCGGGTGGTCATGTGACCACAAGCATGTGATTTACATACATACGGCAACATTCCAACTAGACGTGTCTGGTCTTGATATGACAGCATGTATGTAAATTGCATATTTCCACCCACGGACCCACCCGTTCCCAGCGCAGGCACATACGGTGGATTCACAGTCAGATAGAGCGACTGCAGACTTCTTCCCCAAGGCCGGAAAAAAACCTTTAACTTTCTGTAAACCATTTTATGCTGCTGAATCGTTATAAGACGACTATTCGTCAACAATTACAGCTATGCCAGGGTTTCATAGAATTTTTATTTGGCTATTTTTGCAGACTAAAAACAATTTTGTACAAAAATGTATTTATTTTTGGATCACCATATTCTGAGAACTATGACTGTTAATTCTCCTTTGATCAGTGTTTTTTTGAAGGTTTTATTGCTACCATTTTAGATGATATATCAGTTTTTGACTGCTTTTTTATTTCGATATTTGGATATATTACAGTGTGCGCACAGGGCCTAATATATGGTTTTCGGCACATTACAATCTCTTTACAAACAATTATTTGTTTTAGCATAGTCATATTCTTAGGCTGGGGCCACACTGGGCTGTAGTGCGATCCTCGCATGACACTGGGCTCGCGCTGGCAGCACAGCAGAGCCGAGTGTCATGCTAGTATCCCTGCGACTGAGGTCCGACTGTGCGAGCGGACCTGATCTGCGGGGGGCGGGCCGGCATGGAGGAGGGGAGGGATTTCTCTCCCACTCTCCTCCGTTGCCGGCTATTGCGATTCTCGCCCTGCACCCACGGTACACCGGTCATTTCAAGTGAATGGGACGAGAGAAAAGAGTATCGCATTACAGTCACAGCATGCTGCGATTGTTTTCTCGGTTTAGGGCTGAGAATATAATCGCTCATGTGTGCTGACACACAGGCTAATATTGGTCCGAGTGGAATGCGATGTTTTATCGCACTTCACTCGCACCGATTTTCTCGCCATGTGGCTTAGGCCTTATAGCAGCTGTCACTGTTTTATTTTTTTGTCGACATCTGTATTAGGGCTTTAAAAAAAAGAAAACGTTTTATTTATGTCGCTTTTATTCATAGAAGACTTTTTGAATACTTTTATTCCATTTTTTGTGTTAGTACGAAGAAAAAAAAGCTTTATTTTGTCATGTTTTCTTTCTTGATGTTCACTATATGGATTAAATAATAAAGCAGTTTTATAGATTGGATCATTTTGGATGCGGCAATACCAATTACGTATACTTTTTTTACAGAAAAAACAGCATTTTTAGTTGAAAAACATTTGTCTACTATTTTTTGTATTTTCTCCTATTTTTCTAAATTTTATTAGTTTTTTTTTGTTTACTTTCACTCAGTCACAGTACAGGATATCAACTTCTATTAGTCTAAGGCTGCGACCGCACTTTGCGTTCTCCTACTTGCAGTTCTAAACGCACGTTTTGTGCTTAACTGATTTGACCAAAGTTGCCTTTTTCAGAAATTTAGCGCTGAAAACGCATGCGTATTTACCGCGGTTTTTATGCGTTTTCAGCGCTTTTTACCTGCTTTTCCACCTGCGTTTTGACAAATGCGTTTTGTAAATCAAGACACTGCTAAATAAAGGTTAAACATTCAAATATATTGAAAAAAGATAAAAAGAAAGATTAAATACATAAGTGCAGAAATTAAAAAGAAAATAGAAATATATAATGGAATTATAGCGGTAATATAGTATTTATTAGAAAAATAGCAATACAGTAAATTTAACATTTTCTTTAATTTAATTGTCGGATTATGTGTGTGTGTAAAGGGACATATGAAATCATTAATTTAATGTTAGAAAAGCATGCGTTTTGTAAGTTCAAAACGCATGTTTTCTGCACAGAAAAAGCAGGTAAAACGGAGGAATTTGAAGGAATCTTGGTTTTTAAACACGTGGGTCAGGTTAACACACAGGAAATAGCCAGGAGAAGAAGGGAATTTTGTTTACTTACCGTAAATTCCTTTTCTTCTAGCTCCTATTGGGAGACCCAGACAATTGGGTGT